>NC_084793.1:228230949-228547540 GCF_963169125.1 Humulus lupulus | reverse complement strand
GCGTTTAAAAGTCTATTTACAAAATTTCCAGTGTACAGACAACCACCAGCCTTTCTATAGGCAAAACAGAAGTTTATGGTATTCTTGTCCCTCTCTCCCCTCAATCGTGGTGGCTGAGCAGTTGATCATGTACATTCTGCTCTCAGAGCTCTCCAAATCAGGGCTGATCAAGCTTGCCCTTGCCTTTACCTGCACCACGTAGCACCCGTGACCCAAGGCCCAGCAAGAAAACATATCTCATTACATAACAAGCCACAGTAATATTTGGGTAACCCTTAAGCATGTTCATACACTTAACATACCACAATATTCACAAAGCATGGAGATTTAACCAGAGAGTCAGCTAATCATCACCCAGCTATACAGCATAACAACTCACCAAACAATAATAACAAACAAATCATATAATAGTCAGGGTCGACACTTTAGGTCGCACCCTCTGTTTACCCCACTGACTCTGGCCCGCTTAAACCGAGCTCAGTGCATAACAAGTTGTCCTCAGCTACCAGTGGCCGAGTTGCACCATATGCGCTAGTATAAACTTCGGCACTCTTAGGCCATTGGTTTACTGATTACATGGCATAATACCATCCTTTACAAAGCATACAAAATAGGGAACCCTTAGTCCCATTATAATTCCACAACCGGGTGCAGTTTTCTTACCTTTAGTTTCCAAGTTCACTGATTACGAGCGACGCCTCTCGAGCATGATCCGCCTCCCAAGCCCTAGCTTAATACCTAGTCACAACCAAGATAGGGAGTACCATTAATAATCGCGGTAATATTTCCAGATGGAGTTCTAGCTTTCGGGACATCGAATTCCAAGAAACACGGTGGTGGAATTGATCCCGAGCACCCTAGGTTAGGTTCCCGCTCTTAAAACCTCCAAAAGATCAAAGATGCCCTCAAGGGCTGTGGCCCTTGAAACCTAGCCGCGGCCCGCCCCTGAAACAGAGGCTAAGCCTCTCTGAAGACAGACATGCGCAGCGGCCTCAAGGCAGGGCCGCGGCGCTTCCCCACTGCAGAGCCTCCTTGACTCTTCCTTGCTTCGCAGGGCCGCAGCGCTCTAGAACAGAGCCGCGGCCCAACCCTTCATGCCCAGAAAAACCACCATTCCTAACATCCTGACCTTATTCAAAACCACCCCAAAGCATCCTAATTCCAAAACCCATTGATCACAAGACTTTTAACATGATTCTAACAACACAATCCAACAGAAATCCAGCTTAAAAACTCATCAAAACTCCACTTTGATTTCTGAAACCCAGCAACTAAAGAACTCAAGAACCAGTCATACAAACTCAGATTTTAGACTCTAAATTACGAATTGAAGCTTACCTTCCTTGATGAACCACTTCCTCAACAACTTATGAGCTAAAACGCAAGCTCCTCAGCTTCAATTCAGCCCTTAAACATCAAAACCATAAACACCTTTAATACTCAGCCAAAACTCAGAATTCTAGTGCTCAAGAATGAAGTTCAGTTCTTATCTTGGTCCTGATTGAGTGTCCCTTAGCTTAAGCTAGGCTAATCCCTCACAAACTCAGCTCAAAACATAGAATTCCAGCTGATTCACCTTAGGTTTCTATAGCCTTCTTGAGAGAGAAAAGAGAAGAGATGTTCAAGGGTCGGTTTGTGTCTTTTGTTCTACTGCTTTCTGCTTACTTAGTCTAATTAAATCAATCCCAAGGCTCGGGGTACCGAAAACATCCCCGAGGGCAAAATGGTAAAATTCCCCAATATTCCCGCCTAGGCTTCCTAACCTCAAATATATCTCCATATATTTATTTCCATAAACCGATAACCCAAATAATCATCTAATACCCGAATTACCCCTTGACTTGCCCCAAGTCAAACATTAAGCCTCGTTGTGACTTTCCCGCTAACTAGCTCCCTAGGATCGCCTCGAGTCGCACGCTGCAGGCTTACCCACATAATAATGTGGTTCTCACAAATATAACATACAACCACATTTACATTCACATAGCCATATAACATGTTTATCATATAATCACACGTTAATTTAATAAATTCAAACGTAAATCAATTATGCCCTCCTGGCACACTAACCAAGGCCCTTAAGCCACATTAGTGATTTTGGGTCGTTACAGTTTATATTTGGAAATTTGTGTCAATAGAAGAAGAAAAATTGAGAGAGAAAGAAAAAAAATATTGAAAATAAACTACACTCCAATTGAAAATATATAAATAAATAAGTTTGGGGGAGTGTAGTATCATTAGAAAAAAAATGAAATGAAAAAAAAAAAAAAACATGTGTGTAAGTTCTCTCTCAAAGCAAGAAAGATTGAGAAATTTAGGATTGTTTTGGGTTCGTGAGTTTATCATAAGATTGGTTTGTTTGGTTTGTATGCTTATGATATATTTGAGCCTAAATGACTTTTTAATCTACCTTTACCTAAGCCGTTCAATTATAAGTCATGAAAGTCCTATTGTTTTTTGAGCATGTGTTTTCTACATTAGTGGAGATTAGTAAGTATAGCAAGCTTGTGGGATAATGGTATTAATTGATTCTAATGAAAAAAAAATTGGTGAGCATGAAATGATTCGAATACATTTTATTTATTAATCATTATTTTGAGAGCTTTTATTTTTGTTTGGACTTAAGTGAATTGGAATAATGTTTTGACTAAAATTCTGGATTATAAGTGGATTTTCCTAAAGATCATATAAGCATGTTATTCATAATAGTTTGAGGCTTAAATTTTTGTTGTTGACTTGATTCATTTGTGTTTGTTGTTTTAGATTTTTAGTTTGGTTTTTGTCTGTCTTTTGTGTTCTTTACTTGAGGGTGAGTAAAGTTTTAGTTTGGGGGAATGTGATAGGATAGATTTTTAATACTTTTTAGTCTTAGTTTTATTATTATTTTTTTATATTTTTAGTTCTTTTTATGTGTGGTTGTTGTATTTTTCAGGTTGTCATTTGTTAAATGGATATTTACGAAATATTTTAAAATTTATTTGAAATATTATATTCAATCAAGAGAAAAACAATAAAAAGATATTTATTTGAATTGATTGGAGAAGTAAAGGAGAATTCAAACTTAAATTGTTGGAAAAATCTGAGATATTTTGAATCGATGATAGTTTCAGTATTTTCACCATATCTCTCGACTCACTTATCCGATTTACGTGTTCTTGGTACCTATGAAAGCTTGTTTCCCAAAAAAAGTCAAATTCGGACATTTACATAGTGATATTTGAGTTACAAGATTACGCAAGCTAGAGTTACGCGATTTGAAATTTAAATAAAGATATTTTGGAGCATTATCAAGTAACAAATAGAAACATCTAGAAAACTCTTTTCACAACCTTATCACTATAAAAATAATGCTTTAGACTATTTTAGATCTAGATCTATCTCTCTCTTTCTTCTTGACCTCAATCTATTTCCTCTCTTTCTTCTCTTATTTCGTTTTCTATTCTTTTCCATGAACTAATTTTCGTATCTAGGGTTTAATGTAGTCACTTGGATTTCTATTTAATTTAATTATGATGTTCTATTGATTTTCTTCTTTATTCTAATCTATATAATGTGTGTTTAATGCTAGTAAATACTTAATCAATATTTGCTTGCTTTATGATTTTGATTCAAAATTCGAAAGATGAGAATTGAATATGCTATCATTATATAGACATAGGTTTCATATTGGACGAAAGTACCTGTATGACTTGTGTAGTAATTAGGTTTCCATGCTTAATTTCTTCTATATGTTTAAGTTTATCACAGAGATGTAGAAAATCTGCATATAGGCTGAGATCTTATATCTTGAAAAAGAATAGGAATTGATTTATGTTAACCTGTTATTAGAATAGGAAGAAAGAAAATTAGAACTGATTAATAAAATTAGTAGAATGAAAAGTTGATGAAATTAACACCCTAGGTCTTTTTAATATTGATTTCCATCTTTAGTTAATTTTGTTCATAATTATTTATAATTTTAAAATTAAAATTCATTCGTCTAAACTTTGTTTGCCAAATAGAAATTAAAAGAACAATTGTTGGTAATTGGAAAATAGTCTTCGTGGGAACGATACTCCATTTATCATCTATATTACTTGAATCAATTGCATGCACTTGTGTATCATATTTTCACGATCAATTGGCAAGACCATATTAAATTCTTGCTAACCATTGTAAATGTCTTCTATGTCTTGGATAATGACCAAAAACCAATTGAAGCGGCCAAGGAAGATGACACTCAAGAAGTCATCAAAAAAAAGGAAGAAGCGCGAAGAAGATGAATTGATATGTAGGGGATTACATCCTCAAAGCACTTTTGGATAGACTCTATGATCTCTACACTAACACCAAGACCGCCAAGGAGATATGAGAAGCCTTGGAAAAGAAGTGCAAAGCGGAAGAAGAAGGTATAAATAAATTCCTTATTACTCAATATATGGAATTTAAGTTCTATGATATGAAACATCTTCTCTCCCAAATACACGAGTTGCAAATTATTGTGAATAAATTATCTACACTCAATATTTTATTGTTAGAACAATTCCTTGTAGGTGCCATAATAGCCAAGTTGCCTCCATCTTGGAGGGGCTATAGGAAGAAGATCCTCCATAAGAATGAGAAGATTTCATTGGAGGAAATCCTCAAGCACTAGGGGATTGAGGAGGAATCTCGTTCTAGAGATAAGAATGAGGATGAGTCTAATGGAGAGACTTCAAAGGCCTTAGTGGTGGCCAATCCTCCTAACAAAGGCAAAGGAATTGGGAAGAACAAGGGCAAGGGTCAAAATCCCTCAGGGCCCAAGAAGAATGAAGGAAAATTCAAAAGTTCCAAGGGACCTTGCTTTGTGTGTGGCAAGAATGGCCACTTTTCTAGAGATTGTAGGTTCAAGAGTAACCATAACAATGAAGCAAGAGTCAACTCAACCGATAAGAGATAGTGGCAACACTAAGCGAAATCAATGCCATTCATGGAAAGGTGAATAGGTTGTGGTATGATAATTGTGCCATGTTCGTGTTACGTGTGATAGATCTCTTTTCAAGACCTTTGAATCTTCAAAGGAATGGCATGAGATACAAATGGGAAATAAGTAAAGCTTCAAGGTTGAAGGCAAGGGGACTATTGATATGTTCTTCACTTCTGGCAAGAAGGTTCTACTCAACAATGTTTTGTATGTACCGGAAATGATTAGAAACCTTGTGAGTGGTAATTTGCTTGGCAAACCGGGGATCAAGGTTGTGATAGATTCTGGCAAGCATACTTTGTCAAAGGGGATGTATTTGTGGGAAAGGGTTATGCATGTAATGGCATATTTAAACTTTGTACTTCTATTGAAAATGTGAATAATAAAGCTTCCTCATCTTCTTGTTATATGCATGACTCGAATTCTATTAATTTATGGCATGTTACACTTCCACATATATGATTTAGCACAATTAAAAGAGCAATTAAATGTGGATTGATTGATTGTGATAAAGTTGAGCATGATAAATGTGAATTATGTGTTAAATTTAAGATGGTAAAGAAACATTTTCCAAGTGTTGAAAGAAAATCTAAGTTGACTTATGTGAACTAAATTGAATGTTAACTAGAGGCGGAAATATATATTTTATTACTTTCATAGATGATTTCTCTAGATTCACATATGTATATTTTCTTATGAATAAAGATGAAAAATTTAATGTGTTTAAAGCATAGAAAGCAGAAGTTGAAAATCAATTGGAAAGAAAAATTAAAGTGCTTAGAAGTGATAGGGGTGGTAAGTATTTTTCAAATGATTTCAACTTGTTTTATGAAGAGCATGGAATTATATATGAATGTACAGCCCATTATACTCCACACAAAATTTGTATAGTGGAAAGAAAAAATAGAACATTTCTTGAGATGATTAATGCTATGTAATTACATTCAAAATTGAGTTTTAGTTGGTGAGGTGAAGCCTTGTTATTTGCTTTTCATATTTTGAATTGTATTCTCATGAAGAAAAATAATATTTCTCCATATGAGTTATGGAAAGGAAAGAAACCAAACATTGGTTATCTTAAAGTGTGGGGGTATCTTTCTTGTTGTAAGAACACCGATCTCAAAAGGACCAAGTTGGGTCCAAGGGCTATAAGATGTGCATTTGTGAGTTATGCCCAAAATAGCAAAGCTTATAGATTATTAGACTTTGAGTCTAATGTGATAATTGAATCAAGAGATGTTGAGTTCTTTGAGTACATGCCATGCGATGATAACAAGTTAATATAACAAACTCAAACTAGAGAGCCTTAAGAGGAGACTTCTAAAATGGTTGGTGAGCAACCTCAATTGCCTAGAAGGAGCCTCAGGCTCAAAGATTTAGGATGTAACACCCTGGATAACCAAGGTCGTTACACAGTGTGATTATAAATGTGCAAGACTTGCTAATCAAGTAATATAGTTTAACAATGTGACATTAAACCATAATCGAACTAGGGTTAAAAGGTTTTGGTCATAAACGGGAAATTTCTCATTTAAATAAACGTTTAGTACATGGGATCCCAAAAAAACATGTTTTAAATGACAGTTTACAAAATTTCAGAGTTATATAAATCCATAGGCCACTCTAATGGCAAAATACGCATTTTAGGTTTTCATGTCCCTGCACTATTCCTCGACCGTGGCGGACGAGCAGCTAACTATATACACTCTGCCCCAGAGCTCTCCAACTCAAGACTGGTCCACCTTGCCCTTGCCTTTACCTGCACCACGTAGCACCTGTGAGCCAATGCCCAGCAAGAAAACCATAATGCAAAACATAAATGATACAGACAAACAAATAATCCATAAAGCTGTTAACCATGTATTCAGCATGCCATAACAATCATCTACTCAGAGAGGTCAAACAATTATTCATAAGCCATTCATCTCAGTATTAAATAAGTTATAATCAGTAGACAACAATAATAACATATCAATATTCATTATACAATACTCAGGGTCGACGCCCTTAGGTCACACCCTCTATTTAACCCACTATCTCTGGCTCACTTAGGCTGAGCCCAGTGTTTAACCCACTGACTCCGGCCTGCTTAAGCCGAGCTCAGTGACTATTAAGCTGTCCTCAGCTACCAATGGTCGAGCCGCGTCCTATGCGCAAATATCAGTTCCGACACTCTTAGGTCGTTTATTTCATGCTCTCATGGCATATCATAATCATATAACAATTGTATTCAAATATAGGGAGCCCTTAGTCCCATCACAGCACACAAAAGGGTGCAGTTTTCTTACCTTTGATTCCGAGTGCTTTGGTTAATAGAGACGACCCTCAAGCACGATCCCGTTCCGAGCCATAGTGTACACCTAGTCACAATCCATAAAACGGTACTTCGATGAGTTTGAATTCTATAGTACAATCCTGGGACCAAACTCGCGCTCTTGGGACCCCTAATCCCACCAAACGAAGTGGTTAAACCGTCCCCTGAGCCCCCAAGCAAAAACCCTAAAAGAACTCCCAAAAACCAAGTTCAGAAGGCTGAGTAGCGCTGCAGCGCTACTAGGTGGGCGCTACAACGCTAGAGTCAGACTCAAGCCCCCCAGAAAACGCAGCCTTGCACTGTAGCGCTCCCAACCTAGTGCTACAGCACTACAACCAGAACATGCAAAGTTCTGGGTTTTTCCCATTGAACTTTCCCGAGCCAAAGCTCAAAAATCCCACTCCAAACCTCAACTAAACTCAAAATTGAACCTACAATTCACTATAGCTCAACCAAAACACCCACATAACACCAAACCTTGACAAACAACTTCATCAAACACACAAATCAAACTTGAGCTCTGAAGCAAGCTCAAGAACACCATCTAAAATCACAAACCCAGATAATCAAGGTTAGAAATTGTTACCTCTGATGAATGAATCCGACCCTAGGTTACCTTCAATGTTCCTCCCAGCTTTGATTCCTCCAATTCCCAGGTTTAAATCCTTAAACTTCCATCCAAAACCAAACTTAGAAATCATTCTCAACAAAGCACAACAAACTCTGATAAAACCTTAAACCTTACCTTAATTTGAAGCTAATTCCAACTGAACTCCTTAGCTACTCCAAGGATCAAAGCCCCAAAACCTAGCCTAGACTTTCTCTTGAGTTCTCAGCTTCAAAATTCTCAAGGGAGAGTGAGAGAGAAAGAAATCGTGAGAAAGGGAAAAGAGGGAGCTGAGTGTTCTCTGTTTTTCTTTCTTTCCTTCAGTGCTTCTACTTCTTTCTACAATAGTCTAAGGAAAAAAGATTACATCAGTTATCCCCTCTAATAACCAAAAGACTATTTTACCCTCCCAACCTAAAACTAAGCCTTTTAATTAATCTAAGGGTATATTGGTCCTTTGTTCCCAATTCCTGCTAATCCCTCGAGTCTTCCTAATATTTATCACTTAATCCCGTCATCTAATTAATCACCAATTATTTTTCCCCAATGTCTAAAAATCTCCAATATATTTCCCAAATTCCCAGAAATACCCCTAGGCTCCCTCGAGCCGGGTATAAATCCCCGCCGTGACTATTTCGCCAAAGCGCTCACTAGGATCATCTCGAGCCACAAGCTGCAAATACATCCACATAATAATGTGGTCCCAACAATTAACCACAAATAATCACATCTATGCCCTCAACGGGATAAAATTACAAATATGCCTTTATAAGCTAAACAGGGCTCACATGCATATTAATACTCGTTAACATGCATTTCACATATCCATATAATCATATAATCATGCATTTAATCATTTAAATCACATATAAACCAATTATGTCCTCCCGGCATGCTAATCAAGGCCCTTAAGCCTTATTAGCGATTTTGGGTCGTTACAACTATCCCCTCCTACTGAGAATTTTGTCGTCGAAATTTTACCTGAATAACTCGGGATACTGATCCTGCATTGCTGTCTCAAGCTCCCAGGTCGCTTCCTCGACCCTACTATTCCTCCATAACACTTTAACCAGAGGAATCGTCTTGTTCCGTAGAATGGGTGATTTATCTCCTCCTATATAACATCTTATATGGAGCCACTCCAATCGTTGATTGATAAATGTTGTTGTACGAAAACTCAATCAACGAAAGATACTTACTCCAAGATCCCTCAAAGTCGATCACACATGCCCTAAGCATATCCTCCAACACTTGAATCGTCCTCTCAGATTGTCCATCAGTCTGAGGATGAAAGGTCTTGCTAAACTTTAACTGAGTCCCCATAGCCTTCTGCAAATTACCCCAAAACTTGGAGGTAAAGATAGGATCTTGGTCTGACACAATAGACTTAGGAACCCTATGGAGACGTATGATCTCCCTCACATACAACTGTGCATACTGATTCACCGTATAAGTCATCTTCACTGGAAGAAAATGAGCTGACTTGGTGTATTTGTCCACTATCACCCACATCAAGTCATGAAGCCCCACTGTCCTGGGTAATCCTCCCAAAAATTCCATCGTAATATCCTCCCATTTCCACTCAGGAATACCCAAAGGCTAAAGCAACCCCGCTGGTCGCTGATGCTTAGCTTTCACCTGCTCACAAGTCAAACACCTAGCTACGTACTCTACCACATCCTTCTTCATTCCAGGCCACCAATACAATGTCTGTAGATCCTGATACATCTTTGTGGCTTCTGGATGAAGTGAGTATGGTGTGGTATGTGATTCATCCAGTTTCTCGCATCTAATCCCCATATCAATCGGAACACAAATCCGACCCTGATACCGTAGTAAACCAACCTCAGAAATAGAATAGTCCTTAGGTGCTCCCGCTAAGACATTCTCTCTAACCTCCAGTAATTGTGCATCCACCAGCTGACCCTCCTTAATCCGCTCCAGTAGAGTCGACTGTAAAGTAATGTTGGCCAACCGTCCCACCACCAACTCTATCCTCCCTCTGGACATCTCATCAGCCAACTCCCTCGATATCTGAGTAGAGCTAAACAACTGCCCCAAGCCTCTCCGGCTCAATGCATCTGCCACTACATTAGCTTTCCCTAGGTGGTAAAGAATATCACTGTCATATTCCTTTACCAACTCCAACCAACGCCTTTGCCTTATGTTCAGGTCCTTCTGAGTAAAGAAGTACTTCAAACTTTTGTGATCGGTGTATATCTTGCACTTCTCTCCAAACAAATAATGTCGCCACACCTTCAGTGCGAATACCACCGCTGCCAATTCCAAATCATGGGTAGGGTACCACTACTCATACTCCTTCAGTTTTCGTGATGCATAAGCTATAACCTTCTCGTTTTGCATCAACACACAGCCCAAACCCAACCTTGACACATCGCAATAAACCACAAACTTTCCTTCCCCCGAAGGAAGACTCAGCATAGGTGCAGAAATAAGTCGCCGCTTCAATTCGTGAAAACTTTCCTCACACTTGTCTGACCATACGAAATTCAAATTCTTCCGTGTCAAATCTGTCATCGGTGCAGCAATCTTCGAGAACCCTTCCACGAACCGTCTGTAGTAACCTGCTAACTCGAGGAAACTCTGAACCTATGAGACATTCTTGGGCTCGGCCAATCTCTAACTGCCTATTGATCCACCTTAATCCCATCTTCACCAACAATATGTCCAAGGAATGTCACTTCTAGTAGCCAGAACTCACACTTCTTAAATTTGGCATACAACCGGTGTTCTCTTAATCTCTGTAAGACCTGTCGAAGATGCTGCTCGTGCTCTGCCTCTAAACTGGAGTACACTAAAATATCGCTGATGAAGACAATCACGAACTGATCCAAGAAGTTATTGAACACCCTATTCATTAGGTCCATGAAGGCTGCTAGGGCATTAGTCAAAACAAACGACATGACCAGAAAATCATAGTGCCCATACCTCGTTCGAAAGGCCGTCTTCTGTATATCCTCGTCCTTGATCCTCAGCTGGTGATAACCAGATCGAAGATCAATCTTTGAGAATATCGTCTTTCCCTGCAGCTGATCAAACAAGTCGTCAATCCTTGGCAGAAGGTACTTATTCTTGATGGTCAACTTGTTCAACTCTTTGTAGTCTATACACATTCTCAGAGTCCTATCCTTCTTCTTCACAAACAAAATCGGAGCACCCCAAGGCGAGAAGCTAGGCCTGATGAACCCCAAATCCATAAGCTCATGTAACTGTATCTTCAATTCTTTCAGTTCTGCCGGTGCCATTCTATATGGTGCCCTTGACATTGGCTCTGTCCCCGGTACCAACTCGATGACGAACTGAATCTCCCTGTGCGGTGGTAATCCTAGTAGATCCTCAGGAAATACATCCAAGAATTCACAAACCAATCTAGTCTCTTCGGGCCCTGTTGGCAACACTCTGGTAGTATCCACCACACTAGCCAGGAAACCTATACATCCTCCTTGTAATAGATCCCTAGCTCTTAGCATTGATATCATGGGTACACGGGGTCCATATATCGCACCCACGAAGACAAAGGGATCCTCTCCCTCAGGCTCAAAAGTCACCATCTTCTTCCTACAATCAATAGTAGCCCCATATCTGACCAGCCAATCCATCCCCAAAATCATGTCAAAATCCTCCATACCTAACTCAATCAAGTTTATTGATAACTCCCTACCATCAACCATCACTGACAGTGCTCTAATCCATCTCCTAGAAACTACCAGTTCCCCTGTAGGCAATATAGTCCCGAACCCCACAATACAGTACTCACTAGGTCTACACAACCTATCAATCACCTTAGTGGAAACAAATGAATGCGTAGCACCAGAGTCAATCAATACAATAAAAGGAGAGCCAGCGCTAGAAAGCTGACATGTCACCACCGAGGGACTACCTCGGCCTCTGCCTGCGTCAAGGTGAACACTCGAGCTGGAATCAAGTTGTCCACCTTCCTTGCTTCCCCTTTCTTCACTGTTGGGAAGTCCTTCTTGAGGTGTCCCACCACCCCACACACATAATAGACCTTGGCCCGACATTCGCCCGGATGGCATCTTCTGCACCTCATACACTCTGGGTAACTCCTCCATGTGTCACTGCCTCCCTGACGGCCACCATGAACATCTCGACCCCTTCTATCAGGACCAGCAGCGGTCGAAGTGGCAGGGGTCTTCCTATTCAGATCACTAGGGCCTCCGCCCCTACCAGATACTGGATGTGAAGGCACCGCCCTACGAACCTCCCGTCTCGCTGCGTTCTCCCTCCAGATCTTGTTCTCTGATTCCTCAGTAGTAAGAGCCTTCTCAACAGCCTGGGCATAAGTCATCCCCCCAGGTACTGTTGTAATTCTCACATCTCAGGCTATCATAGCATTAAGCCCTCTGATAAATATGTCCTGCCTAGCTGCATCAGTAGGCACAAGGTCTAGTGCGAACTTCGCAAGTCTATCGAACTTCAGGGCTACTCTATAATTGTCATGCTACCCTGAACTAACCCCACAAATTCATTTACCTTCGCTTCCCTGACGGCAACGTTGTTGTACTTCTGACTGAACAAATCCTTGAATCCATCCCAACCCAAAGTAGTAACATCTCTAGTCTGTGATACCACTTCCCACCAAATGCGAGCATCTTCTCTCAACATATACGTGGCGCAGGCCACCCTACCATTACTCTCTACCCTCATGAAGTCCAAGATAGAAGTAATCATGCTCATCCACTGTTCGGCCTTCGGTGGATCTAGTCCCCCCTCAAAAGTTGGAGGATGCTGCCTCCTGAACCGCTCATACAACGGTTCCCAACAGTTTCCAACTTCCTCTACCTGTACAACTGGTGCCACAGCAAGTGGCACAATAGATGCAGCTCTCCCTGATGGAGCCTGCTATCTCAAAAGACGAATCTGTTCTTCCTGGTTTTGAAGCCAGGCTTGCATGTCTGCCATAATCTGTTGCCAGTTTTCAAGGACTGGCGGAGGGTTCTGGCCCTGGTCATCATCTCTAGCCTCAGACCCAGTGCCGGCTAGTCGTATAGATCGCCTTGGACGCATAGCTATCCAAGTTAATCTGCAATCAACAACTCAGCGGTCAGACTATGATGACAGGGTAACAATCTTTCCACAGATCACCATTGGAACACAACCAATCACAAGCAATCAAGATATAACAGTTTATCCAGATATTCATCCACATGCAATAGCAATGCCAATAAGCATGCCTTACTATCATCACACAACGGTCAAGGGCCAGGCCCTATCATTATCCCATGCTCCCTATTAATCAAACAAGTAACGACATTCATATTTCTTTCAAACACTCAAACATATAAACAAAAATATACAATTACCAAACCCTAAGTCGAGCTTGTCTTTAATGGCGAATGTACATGTCCAGCCAGTCTTTAGGAACGCTTAAACCTAGGATGCTCTGATACCAAGTTGTAACACCCTGGATAACCAAGGCCATTACACAGTGTGATTATAAATGTGCAAGACTTGCTAATCAAGTCATATAGTTAAAAAATGTGACATTAAACCATAATCGAACCAGGGTTAAAATGTTTTGGTCATAAACGGAAATTTTCTCATTTTAATAAATGTTTAGTACATGGGATCCCAAAAAAACATGTTTTAAAGGACAGTTTACAAAATTTCATAGTTATATACATCCATAAGCCACTCTAATGGCAAACTACGCATTTTAGGTTTTCCTGTCCCTGCACTATTCCTCGACTGTGGCGGACAAGCAGCAGACTATGTACATTCTACCCTATAGCTCTCCAACTCAGGATTGGTCCACCTTGCCCTTTCCTTTACCTGTACCAAATAGTGTGACGTGCTGCGTCATGGCACATCTCCAGGGGGCCATTTTGTATGTATGAGCATGCCTTGGTGCTTGATCATTAGTCAAGTCTTGCACCAAGTAACCTCAGGGGTAGGGAATGGCACTTTTGTAATTATGCATATGTCTCCCAGACAAAAATCATATATGTTCCTGGGAAGACTTCATTTGCTTAGAATGCTCCTTAGGGGGGGGTGACCTGGTGACTTGAGGAAGCACCATGGCCACCAGCAGATAGGGGCTTAAGCTGTGTACTCCCTTGCCCTATCAAGGCCTTATATGAATAAAATGATGCTTTGCCATGTCCCTTTGTGTATGCATTCTTTACAATCTATGTATTTCTTGTTTGTTACCTTCGTTGGGCCATTGCGTGCCACTTGACTGTGTTGTTGGCTCTGATTGTTGTGTGGGATGTTGCCTCTGGATTGCTTGCCTCGTGCTTGCTCCCGCTTCATAACTGCCCTTACTTGTGTGAGACTTGTAACGTGGCTAACCATTGAGTTTGCTTGCTGCAGGTGTGAATTCTAGGCTGACTTGCTAGTTAAAAGTGCTAACAAGTGCCGCACGTTCCGTCCATTCGAGTATCGAAGTTGGCGGCCCGTGACAGTTGGTATTAGAGCTAAGTTGAGAAAGCTTGGGGACCCTGCAGGATGGTGAGCAACACTCAAAGGATTGAAGCGCTGGAGAGGCGCGTCGGAGAACTAGATGGCCTGGACAAGAGAGTCAGGGATCTTAGCTCTATCAGGCTAGAACCAGAGACGACTAACGCACTAAACCGCGTGGCTGTGTTGGAGCGGGACACGACCAATCTGCTGGCCCGCATAACAACAATCGAGAGGAGAGAAAACCTTTCAAGCACATCCCATAGTCCTCCGAGGGAGGAACGTATGGAGGCAATGGAACGAGCGGTGAAGGACCTACAAGAATCATTAAATGACCTTGTAGAGAATTACAGGGTGTCGGTTGAGGCAATGAAAGATGAAATGTTGGAGATGAACACCAAGCTGAACCTCACCATGAGGGCAGTTGGGAGCCAGCCTGCAACTGGACCCATTGGCATGGAATATGGCAGAGTAAAAGTCCCGGAGCCGAGGCCCTACGGTGGGGCTAGAGACGCAAAGGACTTAGAGAACTTCCTTTTTGATATGGAGCATTACTTCCGAGCCGTAAGAGCTGAATCGGAAGATGGCAAGGTTGCCATGGCGACGATGTACTTGTCTGCAGATGCCAAAGTGTGGTGGAGGACAAAGTATGACGATATTCAGAACAGCAGATGCACCATAACAACCTAGGAAGATCTCAAGAGAGAGTTGAAGACGCAGTTCCTCCCCGAAAATGTTGCCTACATAGCTCGACGCTAGTTGAGAGAGCTGAAGCACACTGGCACAATCCGAGAATACGTTAAGAAATTCTCTAGATTGATGCTAGATATAAAAGACATGTCCGAAGTGGACAAACTCTTCGCGTTTTTGGAAGGTCTGAGGCCTTGGGCAAAGAAAGAGCTCGAGAGACAGAGAGTGGCTGACCTAGCCACTGCTCAGGCTGCTGCCGAACGATTAACTGATTACTCATCAGGGAACATTCAATCCAAGAAGACCAATCCGTCGACTAGTGGAAGTAATGTTGGGAGTAAAAAGTTTGGGAAGTCTTGGCAGAGCAAGAGTGGGGGAGGAGAGAAAAGGATTGTGGAGTCTAACGCTCCTAGCAAAGGTGGCAACCCCCAGTTCAAGAAGCCTCTTACATGTTGGATCTGTACCGAGCCTCATAAGTCAATAGAGTGCCCTCACAAAGGCAAGATGAGTGCCCTCCAGGCGACATTTGCCCAAGCAGAACAAAACAACGAAGAGGAGGAGGAGGAGTATACGCACATGGGTGCCCTCCGGATGCTGAATGCTCTCAAGAAACACGGTGCGAAAGTGAAGAAGACCCCCGGAAAGGGACTAATGTATGTGGACGCTGCTCTAAACAGTAAAATGGCCGGAAGTGTGATGATCGACACGGGCGCCACTCATAACTTCATTTCGGAGATCGAAGCTAAACGTTTGGGACTGAAATGGGAGAAGGACCATGGCCGCATGAAAGCGGTTAACTCAGAAGCCTTGGCCACAACCGGCGTGGCTAAAAAGGTGAACATGAAGATTGGCTCGTGGGAGGGGCAGACTGACTTGGTGGTCGTGCGAATGGACGACTTTGATGTGATATTGGGTATGGACTTCCTTACGGAAAAGGGAGCCATTCCCATCCCAGCGACGGGAAGCTTACTCATAATGGGGGACACACCTGCAGTGGTGCCTGCTAAAGTAGAGCAGCCCCCAGAAACCAAGCTGTTGTCAGCCTTGCAGTTGAAGAAGGGCGTGAGAAGGCAAGAGCCCACGTATATTATCCTACCCACAATATACGAGGATACGGTGGATGAAGTCATCCCACCAGAAATTCGAATGGTCTTGAAGAAGTATGGGGATGTGATGCCGGACCAACTCCCCAAAGCCTTACCACCTAGAAGAGGGATTGATCACGAGATTGAGCTGGTGCCGGGAGCCAAACCACCTGCAAAGGCGGCCTATAGAATGGCGCCCTCCGAATTAGCAGAACTGAGGAAGCAGTTGAAGGATTTACTAGAGGCAGGCTTCATCAGGCCATCGAAGGCACCATATGGTGCACCCGTGCTATTCCAGAAAAAGCACGACGGGAGCTTGAGACTATGTATTGATTACCGGGCTCTCAATAAAGTGACAGTGCGTAATACGTACCCCATCCCCTTGATCGCCGACTTATTCGACCAGTTGAGTGGAGCTAAATTCTTTACAAAACTGGACTTGAGATCAGGCTACTATCAAGTGCGGATAGCCGAAGGGGATGAGCCAAAGACAACGTGTGTGACTCGATATGGAGCATACGAGTTCCGAGTCATGCCGTTTGGGTTGACGAACGCACCAGCCACATTCTGTACGTTGATGAACCAAGTTTTCCAAGAATATCTAGACAAGTTCGTGGTAGTCTACTTGGATGACATTGTGGTCTACAGCTCCACAATAGAAGAACATCAACGACACTTATCCCAAGTGTTTCAGAAATTGAGAGAGAACCAACTCTATGTGAAGCGAGAAAAGTGCTCCTTCGCACAAGAGAGGATCAAGTTCCTAGGCCACATAGTAGAGCGTGGTCGAATCCGCATGGATCTAGAGAAGGTGCGGGCCATTCAAGACTGGAAGGCCCCCACAAATTTGAAGGAATTACGCTCTTTCCTTGGTTTAGCCAACTATTATCGAAGATTCGTGGAGGGCTATTCAAGAAGGGTGACACCCTTGACAGAGTTGTTGAAGAAGGGTGTAACTTGGACGTGGATCGATAGGTGTGTCGAAGCATTTCAGAGTCTGAAAGAAGTCATGATGCGAGATCCTATCCTAGCCTTACCAGATGTTGGTAGGCCCTTTGAAGTGCAGACAGACGCGTCTGATTTTGCCTTGGGAGGGGTGCTTGTACAAGAAGGCCACCCTGTAGCTTATGAAAGCCGCAAACTCATGGAGGTAGAGAGGCGGTACACTGCCCAAGAGAAGGAGCTTCTCGCAGTAATTCATTGTCTACGAGTGTGGAGGCACTACTTGTTGGGGTCGAAGTTTGTGGTGAAGATAGATAATGCCGCGGTGAGTCATTTCCTCACCCAGCCAAAGCTTACCCCTAAACAAGCACGATGGCAGGAGTTCATAGCAGAATTCGACTTTCATTTCGAACACAAGGCGGGCCGTCTAAACCAGGCAGCCAATGCCCTAAGTCGCAAAGCTGAGTTAGCGGCTCTAAAATTGCTGGCTAATCTGTCGGCTAGCATGGTGACCACTCCACTCCGAGAGCGCATTAAGGAGAACCTGGTGAAAGACCCGGTGGTGAAGACCATCATGAATCTCGCAAAAGAGGGAAAGACTCGCCAATTTTGGGTAGAAGACGATCTTTTGTGGGCCAAGGGTGGCCGCTTATATGTTCCCAAGATAGGAGATTTGCGGAGGACACTAATGACTGAGTGTCACGACACCTTGTGGGCGCGTCATCCAGGGTGGCAGAGAACCCATGCCTTGTTGAAGCAGGGGTACTACTGGCCACAAATGCGCGACGATATCGTGGAGTATACCAAAACCTGTCTCACTTTCCAGCAAGACAAAGTGGAGAGACACAAGACGCCAGGGTTGTTAGAACCTTTGTTAGTCCCAAGCCGACCATGGGAGAGTGTCGCTTGACTTCATTACTAGTTTACCGAAGACGGGAGACTTGAGTGCGATCTTAGTGATCGTGGACAGATTTTCAAAGTATGCAACATTCATACCGGTGTCAAAATATTGCTCGGCAGAAGAGACAGCGAGACTTTTCTTCAAATATGTAGTTAAGTATTGGGGAGTACCCCAAAATATAGTTAGTGACCGTGATGGAAGATTCACAGGGACCTTTTGGTCGGAGTTATTCAACCTTTTGGGGTCACAACTAAATATTTCCTTGAGCTACCATCCTCAAACAGATGGACAAACTGAAAGATTCAATGGGATGCTGGAAGAGTATTTGCGGCATTTCGTCAGTGCTAACCAAAAGAATTGGTCGCAACTACTAGACGTAGCTCAATTTTGTTTCAACTCTCAGAAGAGTTCTTCATCAAACAAGAGCGCTTTTGAAGTTGTTAACGGTCAGCAACCGCTGTTACCCCACACAGTGGATGAGTATCGCAGAAGAAATCCGAGAGCCTTCAATTTCACGAAAGACTGGAAGAAAACCACCGAGATTGCCCGAGCCTACCTGGAGAAGGCATCAAAGAGAATGAAAAAATGGGCAGATCAGAAGAGACGACCGCTGGAATTCAAAGCAGGCGACTTAGTGATGATCAAGCTGAGGCCCGAACAACTGAGATTCCGAGGGAATAAGGACATCAGACTCGTCCGCAAATATGAGGGTCCTATTACAGTCATCTCGAAAGTGGGCCTGACCTCCTACAAAGTCAGCTTACCAGAATGGATGAAGATACACCCGGTCTTGCACGTCAGCAACCTCAAACCGTATCACGAAGATCCAGAAGAGCCAGCGCGCAACCAATCTACCAGAGAAGGAGTCAGCGTCAAGCCATGAAGCAGCAGACAACCTGAAGAAATCCTAGCAGAGAGGACCGTGGTCGTGGACAAAAAGAAGAAGAAAGAGTTTCTGGTGAAGTGGAAAGGGCTCGGAGATGAAGAAATTTGCTGGGAAAGGGCGGAGGACTTGCACAAGCATACGCAGAAGATTGAAGATCAGCAAGGGGCAAGTTCGTCGAGGACGCCGAAGATTTAAGTGGGGGAGAGTGTGACGTGCTGCGTCATGGCACATCTCCAGGGGGCCATTTTGTATGTATGAGCATGCCTTGGTGCTTGATCATTAGTCAAGTCTTGCACCAAGTAACCTTAGGGGTAGGGAATGGCACTTTTGTAATTATGCATATGTCTCCCAAACAAAAATCATATATGTTCCTGGGAAGACTTCACTTGCTTAGAATGCTCCTTAGGGGGGGGGGGGGGGGGGGGTGACCTGGTGACTTGAGGAAGCACCATGGCCACCAGCAGATAGGGGCTTAAGTTGTGTACTCCCTTGCCCTATCAAGGCCTTATATGAATAAAATGATGCTTTGCCATGTCCCTTTGTGTATGCATTCTTTACAATCTATGTATTGCTTGTTTGTTACCTTCGTTGGGCCATTGCGTGCCACTTGACTGTGTTGTTGGCTCTGATTGTTGTGTGGGATGTTGCCTCTGGATTGCTTGCCTCGTGCTTGCTCCCGCTTCATAACTGCCCTTACTTGTGTGAGACTTGTAACGTGGCTAACCATTGAGTTTGCTTGCCGCAGGTGTGAATTCTAGACTGACTTGCTAGTTAAAAGTGCTAACAAGTGCCGCACGTTCCGTCCATTCGAGTATCGAAGTTGGCGGCCCGTGACACATAGCACCCGTGAGCCAATGCCCAGCAAGAAAACCATAATGCAGTACATAAACAATACAGACAAACAAATAATCCATACAGCTATTAACCATGTATTCAGCATGCCATAACAATCATCTACTCAGAGAGGTCAAACAATTATTCATAAGCCATTCATCTCAGTATTAAACAAGCTATAATCAACAGACAACAATAATAACATGTCAATATTCATTATACAATACTGAGGGTCGACGCCCTTAGGCCTCACCCTCTATTTAACCCACTGTTTCCGGCTCACTTAGTCCGAGCCCAGTGTTTAACCCACTGACTCCGGCCTGCTTAAGCCGAGCTCGGTGACTATTAAGCTGTCCTCAGCTACCAATGGTCGAGCCGCATCCCGTGCGCAAATATCAGTTCCGGCACTCTTAGGTCGTTTATTTCATGCTCTCATGGCATATCATAATCATACAACAATTGTATTCAAATATAGGGAGCCCTTAGTCCCATCACAGCCGCACAAAAAGGTGCAGTTTTCTTACCTTTGATTGTGAGTGCTTTGGTTAATAGAGACGACCCTCGAGCACGATCCCATTCCGAGCCCTAGCGTACACCTAGTCACAATCCATAAAATGGTACTTCGATGAGTTTTAATTCTAAAGGACAATCCCGGGACCAAACTCGCGCTCTCGAGACCCCTAATCCCACCAAACGAAGTGGTGAAACTGTCTCCCGAGCCCCCAAGCAAAAACCCTAAAAGAACTCCCAAAAACCAAGTTCAGAAGGCTGAGTAGCGCTACAGCGCTAGATTCAGAGACTCAAGCCCCCCAGAAAATGCAGCCTAGCGTTGTAGCACTCCCAACCTAGCGCTACAACACTACAACCAGAACATGCAAAGTTCTGGGTTTTTCCCATCGAACTTTCCTGAGCCAAAGCTCCGAAAACCCACTCCAAACCTCAACT
This sequence comes from Humulus lupulus, assembly GCF_963169125.1. Lineage (NCBI taxonomy): Eukaryota > Viridiplantae > Streptophyta > Magnoliopsida > Rosales > Cannabaceae > Humulus > Humulus lupulus. Next base: position 228,526,953 of record NC_084793.1, on the reverse strand, counting down.
AAACTCAAAATTGAACCTACAATTCACTATAACTCAACCAAAACACCCACATAACACCAAACCTTGACTAACAACTTCATCAAACACAAAAATCAAACTTGAGCTCTGAAGCTCAAGAACACCATCTAAAACTAGAAACCCAGATAATCAAGGTCAGAAATTGTTACCTCTGATGAATGAATCCGACCCTAGGTTACCTTCAATGTTCCTCTCAGCTTTGATTCCTCCAATTCCCAAGTTTAATAAATAGCCTTTTAATTAATCTAAGGGTATATTGGTCATTTGTTCCCAATTCCCGCTAATCCCTCGAGTCTTCCTAATATTTATCACTTAAATCCCGTCATCTAATTAATCACCAATTATTTTTCCGCAATGTCTAAAAAATTCTCCAATATATTTCCCAAATTCCCATAAATACCCCCAAGCTCCCCCGAGCTGGGTATAAATCCCCGTCGTGACTATTTTGCCAAACTGCTCACTAGGATCATCTCGAGCCACAAGCTGAAAATACATCCACATAATAATGTGGTCTCAATAATTAACCACAAATAATCACATCTATGCCCTCAACGGGCCAAAATTACAAATATGTCCTTATAAGCTAAACAAGGCTCACATGCCTATTAATACTCGTAAACATGCATTTCACATATCCATTTAATCATATAATCATGCATTTAATCATTTAAATCACACATAAACCAATTGTGTCCTCCCGACATGCTAATCAAGGCCCTTAAGCCTTATTAGCAATTTTGGGTCGTTACATAGGATCAAGTGAGAAGCAATTTCCTCAAAGGACTCTATTTTTTGGAAGGAGGCAATCAATGGTGAAATGGATTCAATTATGTCAAACCTCACTTGGGAATTGATTGACCTTCCAAAGGGGTCTAACCCAATTAGGTGCAAATGGGTATTTAGAAGGAAATATCATACCGATGGCACCATACAAACCTTTAAAGATAGATTAGTAGCCAAATGATTCAAACAAAAAGAGGGAATATATTACTTTGACACTTATGCACTGGTAGCAAGAACTACTTCTAATTGATTGTTATTTGCCTTATCATCTATATAGAACATTTATTTCACCAAATGGATGTCAAAACGACATTCCTAAATGGGGATCTCGAGAAGGAGATCTATATGGAATAACCAAAGGATTTTGTTCTTCAAGGAAATGAACATAAAGTGTGAAGACTTCAAAAATCATTATATGGTTTGAAACAAACACGAAACAATGGCATGAAAAGTTTGATATAAAGTTATTATTTCAAATGGATTTAGACACAATAACGTGGACAAGTGCTTATACTCTAAGACTTGTGATGACTATGTCATATTAGTGTGTCTATATGTAGATGATATGTTGATTTTGAGTAATGACATGAGAGGAATAATAGAAACGAAGAGGTTTTTATCTTCTAACTTTAAAATGCAAGACCTTGTAGAGGTAGATAGAATTTTAGGTATCAAATTTAGAAAGAATAGTGTGGATTTTGTATTAAGTCAAACCCACTATGTCAAGAAAGTGCTTGACATATTTAGTCATCTCAAAATCAAAGAGGCAAATACACCATTCAATTCAAACATGAAGTTTGAAAAGAATGAGGGAAGAACGGTGACTCAATTGGAATATGCAATGCAATAGGAAGCCTAATGTACGCCGCTCATTGCACAAGAGCAGATATTGCATATGCAGTTACTAAACCTAGTAGGTTTACTAGCAATCAAGTATCAAGTATTGGAAGGCTATTGAGAGAATTATTGATTACCTTAAGGGTACCAAAGTGTATAGCCTTCACTATAAAAACCTTCCAAGGATACTTGAAGGATATTCTGACACTAGTTGCATATCGGGACACTACTAAAAAATTGACATGGTACAACTGTTGGGTTTTATGCCCTTATAAAACCATATCGGACATGTAACGCGATTTTATATTGTCAGTATAAGTAGTATAAATCATTTAGCATGACAATCATGTTGCTTGCTTGTTTTATTACATGACTATTTTAATAATATAAACAATTATAAAATCTCGAACATATAAATAGTTACAATTATAGTGACTATGTCATAGTAGATTATAATTGTAATTATATGTTCAAAAGAACGAGTCCTAAGATTAAGTCAGTGCATTGGATTTTCACTAATCTGGTAATCTACGATATGATATGCTTACACATTCGGGGTGTGATGTCTTATCCAAGGCATTGACCAAGTAGATAAGATCGGATGTAAATGGGTACATTGGACTAGGATCGATATTGATTATCGATAGATGCATAAGTATCATTGTTATTGAATCTAATCAATGTCACAATGTTGACCATAGGTCAAGTTGATCTTAATTATGAGTGACAGTATCCTGCTAATTATATTATTTAAATCTTTTGACTTATTCGTTACCAGCTTACCATACTTACATCTTGGAGATTTAGTAGTGTAATTGAGTGGGAGTGTTAATCATAGATATGAAATCTGTAGCTTCTGTATGAGAGGTAAAAAGATGACTTCCTTAATAGCTTAGTCTAAAAGGGTAAATGATTGAGTGCCCATATCTGTGATTAAGTTCACGTATTTATCATTTACAAGGGACTTAGTGGGAGTTAAGGATAAAATACAAATGAGGGGTAAAACGGTAATTTTCACCCGACTCGTTATTAAGTCATCGATAGAGAATTGACTGACTGTAATGGTTATAACAGTGGATAACGTATTTGGGGTTTGAAAAATGCGTTATATGAATTCAAGAGTTCAATTTTGAATCTATAGTGGAATCATAAGGAATTAATAAATTGTGTGATAATTTATTTAATAAATAAACTCACGGAAATTTATTGTAGCTTGCATTCATGGATCCATGGTTCCCACGTCACATTTGAGTAAATCATCTAGAATATCACAATTAATTGATTTAATTATCAATTCGGATTTTTAAAGTTGACTATGTCAATTTTGGTAAATTTTACAGAGATATGAGATTTAAAGAATAAAAGAGAATCTTTGGATAAATTTATTAATATTGATAAATTGATGTCAATATAAATAAATAATATTAAATCAAGTTTCAAATTATAATTAGTTAATTTGAATAAGAATTTAATTAATTAAATAAATAAATATTGAATTTAGGCTCAATTAGGATTTAAATTCAAAACAAAGAGATTGGACCCAAGTCCATTTGTGGGAGCCCAAGGCCTATATTTTTTATTTATTATTTTTAATTAATTTAAATTTAAATCAAACTCATTAAGTTGCCTATATAAGGAATATGATATCTAAGGTTTTCATAAGTTAGTCTCAATTGATTCATTGGGTAAGTGAAAACCTAGACAGTCTAATCTTTTCTTGGTCACTCACTCTTTTTCTTCTTTTTTAAATCTCTATATCATGTGTTGAGAATCAGGCCACACTCGTTCTAGGTTAATCAAAAACTTGGTGAGGAAGACTATGTTGCTGATCTAGTTAAATCTCTTGATAATACTCTGCTACATAAAGGAATCTTGATAATACTATGCTACAGAAAGGAATCAATGGTTAGAGAGATTGAATGAATGAATTGTTCTAATTCTACTGTGTATTCGTAAGTTTTTACATCTTTGTGGTTATGTTAATTTACAAATTTGATGTTCGTATGTATGTCATATTATTTTATGTTTCTATTATGCTTTTGGAAAAATAATAGAAAGCATGCATCTAGATTTAAATTTCAAAATCCTACAACAATTGTTTTAAACTATGGTAAGAACGTTCATACAACATTTCTAATATTGTTGTACCATGCAGTGCAGTGTCATAAGCTAGCAAGAGACAACAGTTCAAATAAAATTATCGTCTCATGTACCACAAGGGACGAAAGTTGTGCAAATATCGTCTCCTGAAGTACACGATACATCAATTTATGGTCAAGCGTCGTTACATGAAACATGTTTTAAGCAAACGCCGTGTCATGTGATACATGAGAGGACAAAATGTTTTGAAGTTGTCCTATGATGTCTTCTAAGTGCAAAAAAAAAAAAAAAAACAGTGCTTAGACAACACTTTTTTGAGACTGATGTACCATACACAAAATGGGAATTTGTTTCCTTGTTTTAAACCTCTATATTCATTCAAAATTTCTTGTATAATTACAATATAACCCAGATAAAATTACCCAACATACAAAATCAAAAGAATTCAATATATTATAAAACTAAAGTTACAAGATCAAGATGTATAATTATTGCCTTAACTATGTAAATACATTCTTGTCTTAATTATGTAGGTATCATTGCCTTAACTATGTAAGTGTTGTACTAAATATAATTAGCTTGTTTTGAATTATGATTTCAAAAGTTACCCTAGCTTCGGCTCATCCACTCAAGGAGCTTAGCTACCTATTCATTTCGAGTTTCATTGATTTCCTCACAGTTATATGTGTTCTTCCTGCCACACTACAAAAATACAAATAGAAAATTATGTTAGAAACTAAATTGAATAGAATTGTAGTTCAACTATTATAAATATACTTACATTAGTAATTAGCCATCAAATGGGTGCCTCATGCAAGCAACACTCCATCATCCTTATGATATAAAAGTCGCACTCTACCATTGAAGTCTAACAAGGGCAATTGAATATTTTCCACTTGTAACTTTTTTCATACATGCCTGTCTTTCTCTTAATGTGCGAAGAGACCATATATACATCAATATGAATGTAAGAAAATCATTCTATTTTTAGTATTATTCTTGTGTGGCTGTAAGTCAGCAATTGTAATTTATTATTCCATATTTTTATGATATAGTTAAGAGTTTTATTCTGTCATTATTATTTGATTTTATTTCCCTTTTAAGGGATCCTTGTACATGTTAAATACATGGTTTTTTATGAAAAATAATATACAGAAATTACCCTCTTTGTTGACTTGGTATCAGAGCCAACGCGCAACCCTAAAACCTAATCGCAGCCTGCCTCTCTCTAATCCCACTCCACTATGTCTGATAGCAGCGAGTCAGCCACCACAAAAATCAATCCCTCCGAGACCACTATTGTTCCAGCCAAATCTACCATTGCTGAATCCCACTCTGTCCAAATTACCACTATTCGCTTGAATGGTGACAACTTTCTGAGATGGTATCAATCGGTTAAGATGTATATGAGAGGTCGAGGAAAGATGGGGTATTTGAATGGTGAGAAAAAGGCTCCAGCAGAGGCAGATCCAACCTACGACACTTAGGATGCTGAAAATTCTATGGTTATGGCATGGCCTGTTAATTCCATGGAGGAGGATATTAGCTCGAATTATATGTGCTATCCTACAGCAAAGGAACTTTGGGACAATGTTATCGAGATGTATTCTGATCTCGAAAACCACTCTCAAGTATTCGAATTGAACCTTAAACTTGGAGAAATAAAGCAAGGCGAGGACAGCGTTACGAAGTATTTTAATTCGCTGAAGCGAATATGGCAAGACTTGGATCTCTTCGATACCTATGAATGGAAATCTGTGGAAGATGGTAAACACCATAAGAAAACAATTGAGAAAACCCAGATTTATAAATTCTTGGCTGGTCTCAACATTGAGTTTGATGAGGTAAGGGGGAGAATTATTGGAAGCCAGCCCTTACCTTCTATTGGTGAAGTTTTTTCTGAGGTTAGAAGAGAGGAGAGTAGGAGGAGTGTTATGCTGGGAAAAAAGGTTATTGGCACTACTATTGAAGGATCAGCCCTTGTTGTTGGAGGAGGCGCTACTATTGAAGGATTAGCCCTTGCTGTTGGAGGAGGCTACAGTAAGAACCCTTCACATCTGCCAAAACCTAATGAGAAACCCCGTGTTTGGTGTGATTTCTGTCATAAACCTCGCCATACTCGAGAAACCTGCTGGAGAATCCATGGAAAACCAGCGAATTGGAAGAAGAGCAAGGCTGAAAGAAATAGTCGCACCCCTACTGCAAATGAAGTCGAGGCTAGTCCTTTCACTAAGGAGCAGATGGCTCAACTTCATGCATTGCTGAAATCCACTTCGTCCTCATCTGGTATCCCTAATGTTTCTGTTGCACAACCAAGTAAAGAAATAAATGCTTTAAATTGTTTCTTTCCAGCTTATGCTCCTTGGGTAATTGACTCCGAAGCTTCTGATGATATGACAAATTCTTCTAATTTGTTTGACTCTTATATACCTTGTTCAGGTGATAAAAAAGTTAGAATTGCAGATGGTAATTTCTCACCTATTGTAGGAAAAGGTCTTATATGATTATCTGAAGGAATAGATCTTAAATTTGTTCTTCATGTTCCTAATCTAACCTGCAATCTTCTATATGTGAGTAAATTATCAAGGGATTCTAATTGTAGTGTAATCTTCCATGAATCTTATTGTCTTTTTCAGGACCAGAGTTTGGGGAAAACGATTGGCAGTGCTAGGATGATAAATGGTCTCTATTATTTTGAAGATAATATTTCTAAGAATAAAATTGCTCAAGGGCTTAGTAGCACTAGTTCTTCTTCTGTTTATGATCAAATAATGATTTGGCATTATAGGCTAGGTCATCTTAGTTTTTCTTATTTAAAACATTTGTTTTCCACTTTGTTTAAAAAGTTGAATCCTTTGTCTTTTCAATGTGAAAGTTGTTTATTGGCCAAAAGCCAACGTAAATCTTATATTAAAACTGCTTATCATTCTTCCAAACCTTTTTATCTTTTTCATAGTAATGTTTGGGCACCATCTAAAGTCACCACTAATTCTGGAAAAAAAATGGTTTGTAACTTTTATAGACGACCATACTCGTCTTTGTTGAGTTTATTTGATGAAAGAAAAAAATGAAGTGGAGCAAATTTTTTTAGATTTTTACAAAATAGTTGAAACTCAGTTTCAAACAAAAATCAGCATCTTACGAACTGATAATGAAACTGAATACTTTAATAAAATTCTTGGAAATTTTTTAAAAGAAAAATGTATTTTGCATCAGTCTACTTGTCCAGATACACCTGAACAGAATGGTGTAGCTGAACGAAAAAATAGACATTTGTTAGAAACAGCTCGTGCTATGATGTTTTATATGCAGATTCCAAAATATTTATGGGGTGATGCTATTCTTACTGCATCTTATTTGATAAATAGGATGCCTACCAAGATTTTGAATTATATTACTTCATTGCAAAGTTTCAAAAAATTCTTTCCAGATTCTAGGATTCATTCTGATTTACCTTTGAAAATTTTTTGTTGTACTGCTTATGTCCACATTCCTAAAAGGTCTAGGTCTAAGTTAGATTCTAGAGCTGAAAAATGTGTTTTTTTGGGATATCCTCCTAATAAAAAGGGATATAAATGCTTTAATCCTATTACTAAACGTGTTTATATAACTATGGATGTGTTGTTTGTGGAAAATATCCCTTATTTTTCAAAAAAATTAATTCAGGGGGAGACTTTAGTGGAATCAAATTTTTGGGAAACTGTTCAACCTTTACCTAAGACTTTTGACACTAGTATTAAGGAGATTAATCCTATAATTGTTGAATCTGAAATTGGTTTGTCAGAAAAAGAAATGCTACGATTAATTAAAAATCGTAACAACCTTGAACCTGTGGTTTATTCAAGGAAGAATGTCGCTGAAAGAGTTAGAGATCATGTTATCATCCCTACGTTTAGTCAATTGTCAGCCCTGGACAATGGTGCTTCAAGTATTCTAGGTAATTCTTCATCTTCTGTTCTTATTTATGATTCAAATCCACATATTATTCAGCCATCTCAATCTATTTTAAATTCAAATTCTGATCCTAAGCCTACCCCAGAGTTAGCCCCAGAAAATCTTGAAGTAGATAATCTTCCTATTGCTCTTAGAAAAGGGACCCGTGCCTGTACCAAACACCTATTGCCAAATACATATCCTATGATCACCTAGCAGAACCCTATAAAGCATTTACTATTAAAATTTCTGAACTGGTTGTGCCTAGAAATATTCAGGAAGCACTAGATGACCCGAATTGGAGGCTAGCAGTGTTTGAGGAAATGAATGCTCTCAAAAAGAATGGTACTTGGGAAATTGTAGTGTTGCCAGAAAAGAAGAAAATTGTAGGATGTAAGTGGGTGTTTACAATAAAATACAAAGCTGATGGAAGTGTTGAGAGATACAAAGCTAGGCTTGTGGCTAAGGGATTTACTCAAACACATGGAATAGATTATCAAGAAACGTTTGCTCCAGTTGCTAAAATTAATTCTATTCATGTGTTATTATCTCTAGCAGTCAACTCTAATTGGCATTTACACCAGTTAGATGTTAAAAATGCATTTCTTAATGGAGATCTAGAATAAGTGTTTATGAGTCTTCCACCTGGATTCGAAGATCACTATGGAGTAGGAAAAGTGTGCAAGCTGAGAAAGTCTTTATATGGACTCAAGCAATCTCCTAGAGCCTGGTTTGAACGTTTTGGAAAGGTGTTAAAGTGTTATGGGTATACTCAGAGTCAAGCAGATCACACAATGTTCTACAAACATTCAGAAGAAGGTAAAGTGGCTATTCTAATTGTATATGTGGATGATATTGTGCTCACTGGGGATGATTCTAGTGAACTCGAAAAGTTGAAAAGAAGACTCGGTGAAGAGTTTGAAATCAAGGACTTGGGTAATTTGAAATACTTTCTTGGAATGGAGTTTGCAAGGTCCAGAGAAAGTATTTTTGTTAGCCAGCATAAGTATGTACTGGATCTTCTCAATGAGACAGGTATGATGGGCTGCAAACCTGCTGAAACACCTAGTGAATCTAATGTTAAACTTCAACCTGTAGATTTGAAGAATGTGAAGGATCGGGAGTTGTATCAAAGATTAGTAGGGAGACTAATTTATTTGTCCCATACACGGCCAGACATAGCTTTCTTTGTGAGCATGGTAAGTCAGTTTATGCATTCACCTGGTTCGAAGCATTTCGATGCTGTTTACAGAATTCTAAGGTACCTTAAGGGAACGCATGGGAAAGGTCTCTTGTTCAAACCACGAGGACATCTAGAAATTGAAGCTTATACTGATGCAGATTGGGCTGGAAGTATAGTAGATAGAAGATCTACATCAGGTTATTGCTCCTTTGTTGGTGGGAATCTAGTTACTTGGCAAAGCAAGAAACAAACTATGGTAGCTAGAAGCAGTGCTGAAGCTAAATTCAGGGCTGTTGCTCATGGTATCTGTGAAATGATTTGGATAAAAAGATTGCTTGAAGAACTGAAGTCATCACAATCAACTCCCATGAAGTTGTATTGTGACAACAAGGCAACAATTGCAATTGCCCATAATCCAGTACTTCATGATCGCACAAAACACGTTGAAGTAGACAAGCACTTTATTAAGGAGAAAATTGAGAGTGGTCAAGTTTGTATGCCTTATGTCCCTACTGAACAACAAGTGGCAAATATCTTTACAAAAGGATTATGTAAAAAAAACAGTTTGATTTTCTAACTGGCAAGCTGGCTATGGAGAATATTTTTAGTCCAGCTTGAGGGGGTGTAAGAAAATCATTCTATTTTTAGTATTATTCTTGTGTGGCTGTAAGTTATTGTAATTTATTGTTCCATAATTTTAGGGTATAGTTAAGAGTTTTATTCTGTCATTATTATTTGATTTTATTTTTCTTTTAAGGGATCCTTGTACATGTTAAATACATGGTTTTTTATGAGAAATAGTATACAGAAATTACCCTCTTCGTTGACTATGAAAAACATATATTTTTTTATTTTTGTATCACCATATTATAATCTAAAATATGTTTAAAATATATTACCTGTTCATAAGGTTCGTGAGATCATTTGGAGGAGAATTTCTAAGTAGATCGAGATAGTAGCACATGTGATTATCTGGATCAATGATCACTAACATCCAATGACGTCTGCATTGAAAACAAAATTATTAATATATCTTTAATTAATAGCGCATAAGGAAAATCAATATTAAGATTTTACCCACTCGAAATGGTATTCCATTAACCAAGTTTGACCCATCAATGTGTTGATGATACGGCCAGAGATAATTTTAGCCCGATTATCTATATTGGACCGGATTTTTGATGACTGCAATGTCTCTATGAAACCAAAAACGTGTGATACCTCTTTGTTGCACAACTCAAAATATATTACACGGCATACATGAAAGTTAATCATATTATAAATATATGCTTCAAAAGAAACAAAATTATATAATATTTGTTAATTAAAAATTTACAACATATAGAATGAAATGCAAAACGCACCGATTTCCTCCATAAGTCCAAAGTGTACTATATCCTCATGTGAGATATATAAGGTATACGCATCGACCATAATATCGACCTCCATCGAAATGTAAATCATGAATCCTGGTTCTACATACTTCACAGAACCTATAAGTATTTTCAAAAACATAGAAAGTCCTATTGGAACCTTGACAATGATCAGTGGCTTACTAGCCATACTTGTTCCTGTCTCTTCTTGAGTAGTGGGAAGTCATTGTGGAGGATGTTTCGGGTCTTGTCTTGGCAGACCAACTAGTGAAATACTCTTTCTTTTCTTTTTTAGTCTCTTGGATTCCTTCACAATAAACATAGAAGAATTTAGATAAAAATTCACAAAAGAAATTATATTCTCTTTTGCAGCTTTTGTTGATAGTTCATGATCACAAGTAATGATCAAATGCGATGGTCATGCAATAAAACTATTGAGTGGTTAAAACTATTGAGTGCATGAACCACATGGGTCATCTCATCCCCAACTTTTGAGCAAGGTAGTTTTGCACTCTGATCTAGACATTTATCAACAACAACGGAATAGTTACCACGCTCTAATTTGACCCCATGTACTTCGCCTTTGGTAGCCATCACCCGTCCAAGAGCCACAACATCACCACCTTGTCCAACATATAATTTGCACTTAACATTTTTATGCGATGTAATAGTTAGTACAAGTTTAATTATCATTTCTTAAATAATAAAGAGACTTCAACTTTGGTTGGTTAGCATGAATAGTAGGTGTGGGTGTCTCATACGAAGGGGTAATGTCAATCGGTGCCTCAACTTTTGGAGTAGAGTGAATCGGTGCCTCAACTTCTGGTGTATTTACGCGAGAATGGCTACCAAAGCTAGACTGAATACCAAAGTTAGCTTGTATATGTGCCATCTTCGTCGATAACTCTTTAAACTTCAACATGAACAATTCATTTTAGTGAGTTTGCCCTCTTTTCTTTGCTTAAGCATGTCTTCTTGTAAAAAAAAAATTAATCAACTATTACAAGCAATTTCTCATCGTTTGTTTTCCAAGCTGGCGAATATGCTTGATGTCGTAGTTTATCATCTTTGATCCTTCCATCCTCATGCCATCTTAAATTTTTAGCATTTTCTAGATTCCAAAACAACCGTATAAATCTTGGTATCGGTGGCAAATACCATAATACTTTGGCCGGAATCCCTTTCTTACATTTTTTTCCATCTTGGTGACTTGCATTGGGATACTCAGATGCATTTTCTATGTTGTTGCAGTATAAAACACAAACATTAGGACATACATGTATCTTTTTATAATTCATTCTTAACGTGCACAATGTTTTTTCGCCTCATAAAGGGAAGAAGCTCATTGTCTTTTGGTAAAATCTATTTCATCAAATTAAGCAACTTCGTGAAACTTATGTCACTCTGATAGACCACCACTGACGTACGTGTACGCTAGAAGGAAAGGAAAGAGTATATCAGGTGCCAAGTCAGCTGAGGACAGTACTGGGAATTAATATTTAGAAAGTGGTTATGTGAGTTATTATAGCCTAAGGGCAGGTGCAGGGGTGCATGAGTGTACCTAGTAGTAAGAGAATAATAGAGGAGTGAAATGTAACGAGTGAGGTGTGAATTATCTTAGTAAACTTGTATTTGGAGAGACACAGGCTCTCAAATTCCTGTTAGTTCAATGAAAAGCTGCACTAATTTTCTATCCTAGATCTATTTGTTTCTGTTCCTGTAATACTGAATTGGCAGGGTATACCTATCGATTGGTATCAGAGACTCCCGATCCACAATGGCCAAGAAGTTCGACGCAGTGGTGGAGGCTTTGGATGGAAAAGTTTCAGAGCTCCAGCAGGAAGTTCAGTCTGAATTAGCGGCGGTAAAGGCATAATTGGGTTCACTAAAGGAAGGGTTAGCTCGCATGCCAGCCATGGACAAAGCCTTGCAACTGATTGTTGCCCAAATGAACCAACCCACTAGTAAGGAGGTCAACGAATCTGCAGTTATAAGTGCCAATCGGACTCACCGAGCTGTAGACGGTGATACGACGACAGGGAGACAACCAGTTGGGTCACCGGAGAGCCGATCTGCTCAGATTTCACCGACAGGCCACCCTGAGCACTTCTCTTCTGGTCCCTGTTTTGGCCGAGATTTTCGTCCCCTCATAATGGAGCTGCCCTTGTTTTCCGGTGACAACCCCAACGGCTGGTTATACAAAGCCGAGCGATATTTTTTGTTGTCCAAAATGTCTGAAGCCCACATGCTCGAGACAGCCATTATCGGCTTAGAAGGAGACACGTTAACGTGGTTTCAGTGGGAGAACTCCAGGCGACCGATTACATCGTGGGGAACATTGAAGACACTACTTCTCTCCCGTTTTCGGGCGCAGCCAGTCGGATCCTTAGCTGAGGAGTTTTTGTCGGTGAAGCAGGAGTCAACGGTGAAGGACTATCGACTTAGGTGGGAGGCTTTGGCTTCTCGGGTACCCGATACCCCTGACCACATTTTGGAAGGGAACTTTGTCAAAGGACTCAAAGAAGAGATTAGAAGTGTTATTCATATCCTAAAGCCCATAGGCTTGACCCAAGTAATGGATGTGGCTCAACGAATTGAGGAAAGTCATCAGATGCTATGTGGGCCGACCTCACTTATTCGTTCACCTCCTCACAAGCACACCTTGAGCCCTATCATTCCAACCCGACCATCCATTTCAACTTGGACTCCTAAACCACCATCGATTTTCAACTCAAATTCTTCGATTGTTTCAGCTTCAACGCCGGCACCAAGTACTACAGCAGTCAATATGAAGAACCCACAGACACGGAGAATCACTGAAGCGGAATATCAAGATAGGAAGGCAAGAGGGGTGTGTTTAAGTGTGAAAAAAAGTGGCATAGAGGGCATGAATGTGAGCAGAAGGCTTTGCAGATGATTTTGTTGATGGATGAGGATGAAGGTAGCCCACAGATGGAGTCACCACCACCAACCCCGGAACCGTTAGAAGATATGACGAGTGAAGAAACTTTGGCTACTTTATCACTGAATTCATTGGTTGGAATTACTTCTGCCAATACAATGAAACTAGCGGGCAAGATTGCGCAGCAGCCCGTTACCGTGCTCATCGACAGCGGAGCCACACACAACTTTATTTCGACTGACATGGTTAAGGCAGCACACATTCCAATCACAGCAACATCATGCTATGGCGTGTTGTTGGGCAGAGGAGGAAAAGTTCGAACTGATGGGATTTGCAGTTCAGTGGAGCTCGATTTGGGCACTCTTTGGGTAGTTACTGATTTCTTACCGTTAGAATTGGGAGGGGCAGATGTGATTTTGGGCATCAAGTGGTAGGAAACATTAGGGAATATGTAAGTAAATTGGCGGACTATGGTAATGAAGTTCGAGGTAGGCGGGGCGGATCATGGATAACATTGCAAGGCGATCCCAACCTTTGCAAATCACAAATTTCTCTCAAGGCACTGATACACACAACGCAACAAGAAGATGAGGGTTTTTGGGTAGAGCTTGGGGCATTGACAGTAGAAGAGGAAACAAGGGTAAGGCCAATCTTGCCGACTGTGGTGACCATTTTAGACAAGTTCAAGGTTGTGTTTGATATGCCGCAAGGGCTGCCACCACCTAGAGCAAGGGAGCATACCATAGCCTTAAAGGAAGGAATGGGACCTATTAGCGTGCGGCCATACCGGTATGCCCAAGCTCAAAAGGACGAAATTGAGAGATTGATGACAGAAATGTTGCAAGCCGGTATTGTCAGACCCAACTATAGTCCTTTCTCAAGTCCAGTCTTGCTAGTAAAGAAAAAAGATGGGAGCTGGCGATTTTGTGTAGGCTACAGGGCTCTAAACAGAGCTACAGTGGCTGATAAATTTCCTATACCGGTCATCGACGAGCTATTAGATGAGCTCCATGGTGCTAAGGTGTTTTCCAAGTTGGACTTGAAATCCGAATATCACCAAATTCGAGTTGCTGCCAAGGATGTGGAGAAGACAGCCTTCCAAACACATGAAGGCCATTATGAGTTCCTTGTGATGCCTTTCGGCCTTACAAATGCCCCTGCCACATTTCAAGCATTGATGAACGAGGTATTTCCTGATTTTTTGTGGAAGTTTGTCCTTGTTTTCTTTGATGACATTTTAGTGTACAGCTCTACTCTTGATGACCATGAGTGTCATTTGGTGATGGTTTTGGCGCGGCTATACCAACACCAATTATACGCCAACCGCAAGAAGTGTCTATTTGCTCAAGAACAACTAGAGTATTTGGGTCACATCATTTCAGCGGAAGGAGTTTCAGCGGACTCGAGCAAATTGAAAGCCATGGCGGAATGGCCTATTCCCAAGACCTTACGAGATTTGAGAGGATTTTTGGGCCTCACTGGGTATTACCGTAAATTTGTAAGAGGTTATGAGCAGATTGCAAGACCTCTAACAGACCAGTTAAAAAAGGATGCTTTAGGGTGATCAGAAGAAGCTCAAGATGCCTTTGTTCGATTGAAGGACGCCATGTACTCCGTACCTGTTCTAGCGCTGCCTGATTTTTCTATTCCCTTTGTGTTAGAGGCTGATGCATCAGGCAATGGGTTGGGGGCAGTCCTCATGCAAAATCAGAGACCCATAGCTTTTTATTGTCAGGTTCTATCCTCTAGAGCTCGTACTAAGTCTATCTATGAGCGAGAATTGATGGCAATCGTGTTGGCAGTACAAAAGTGGCGTCCTTACTTGTTGGGCCGCAAATTTTTGGTCCGTACAGATCAGTGGAGCCTAAAATACTTGCTGGAACAAAGATTAGTAGCTTCCGAGCATCAAAAATGGCTCACAAAGCTCTTGGGCTACGATTTTGAAATTGTTTACAAGCCGGGTTTGGAAAATAAAGCGGCTGATGCTCTTTCTAGGATCCATCAAGAGGTGTTCTTGGTTGTCATCTCTGTACCAACACTCATATCTATACCAAACTTACAGGCGCATGTAAAGGCAGACCCGATATTGGATAAAATCATCCATGAAATCAGCATTGGTCGAGATATTGGCAGTTATTCTTTAGTGCAGGGCTGTTTGAAGTTTAGAGGACGCTTGGTCATTCCTTCCTCATCTCCATTCATTCCCATTGTATTGCAAGAGTACCACGACAGCAGTATAGGAGGTCATTCTGGGGTATTCAAAACAATTCAGAGGATAGCGAGGGATTTATATTGGTCGGGTATGAGAAAGGATGTGCAAAAGTATGTTGCGGAGTGTGCTACCTGCCAACGAAGTAAATATTTAACCCAATCTCCAGCTGGATTACTGCAGCCATTGCCTATTCCGGAGCAAGTTTGGGAGGACATTTCAATGGACTTCATTGAAGGCTTACCGCTGTCCAATGGGTTCGATACCATATTTGTAGCGGAGGATAGACTCACCAAGTACAGCCATTTTATACCACTCCACCACCCGTTCTCCGCCACCACAGTTGCTACTGTTTTTGTGAAGGAAGTGGTGCGATTACATGGGATACCAACATCGATTGTGTCCGATAGAGACAAAGTATTTCTCAGCCTTTTTTGGAAAGAGTTGTTCCGCCTCCAAGGTACTCAACTCAAGCATAGCACTTCGTACCACCCACAATCCAATGGCCAAACAGAGGTGGTCAACAGATGCCTTGAGACGTATTTGCGATGCTTTATAGGTACAAAACCCAAGCAGTGGGTAGTTTGGCTACCATGGGCAGAATTTTGGTACAACACATCGTACCATACTTCAGCTGGGATGACTCCTTTTCTAGCTTTGTACCATAGAAATCCACCTCCAGTGGTTCGATTTGAGCATGGGAGTACTAAGGTATCAGCGGTTGAGGAGAGATTGCACACTGGGGATGACGTATTGGAGCTACTCAAGTTGAATCTCTAGAGAGCCCAACAAAAGATGAAGTCACAAGCAGACCGGAAGAGGAGAGAGGCTCAATATTAAGTTGGGGACCTAGTCTATGTGAAGTTGCGGCCATATAGGCAGAGATCGGTGGCTAAACGTCGCAATGAGAAGCTGGCGCCGCGTTATTTCGGACCTTTTCCAGTCTTGGCGCGAGTAGGGACAACTGCTTATCGCCTCCAACTACCTCAAGGCTCAGCCATACACCCAGTTTTTCATGTCTCACTACTTCGTCCTTCTTTAGGACCACAGCAGCAAGCATCTATCTTACCTCTGGAGGTGGCAGCAAACATGGAATGGATTTTAACACCTGAGAAGGTACTTGATGTGCGCCCAGGAACACACACGACTCCTCCCCAGGCCTTGGTCAAGTGGGTCAACCTCCCTGAATTTGAAGCAACATGGGAAGATTTTCCCACTTTACAGCAGCAATTTCCCGAATTTCACCTTGAGGACAAGGTCAGTCTTTGGGCAGAGGGTATTGATAGACCACCACTGATGTACGTGTACGCTAGAAGGAAAGGAAAGAGTATATCGGGTGCCAAGTCAGCTGAGGACAGTACTGGGAATTAATATTTAGAAAGTGGTTATGTGAGTTATTGTAGCCTAAGAGCAGGTGCAGGGGTGCATGAGTGTACCAAGTAGTAAGAGAATAATAGAGGAGTGAAATGTAACGAGTGAGGCATGAATTATCTGAGTAAACTTGTATTTGGAGAGACACAGGCTCTCAAATTCCTATTAGTTCAATGAAAAGCTGCACTGATTTTCTACCCTAGATCTATTTGTTTATGTTCCTGTAATACTGAATTGGCAGGGTATACCTATCACACTCCAACTACTACCAGCTTTTAAATTGTATAATTTTACCAAAACTACCAACTTTGACATAGGTGACCCTGAAAAAATTGGTTCACTGCATCTCCTAAGAACTTTAAAAATTCTTCTGGCCTATCCTCAAAACGATCATCTGCATCTCTCACCATCTCTATAGGGTCATCAAACACTTGAGCAAATTTAGTATTTTCAGTGCGTACTTTAGCAGTAGACTCAACTTGTTGTCTATGCCATATCCACTTAGCATAAGTTTTGCCTATCCCATTGAAATACAAATTATTTTTATTTCATTTATGTCCAATTTTTTCAAATTAGAACACTTTTGACATGGACAATGAACTCTTTTAGGATCCACAGCATTTTTTAAGGCTATTTCAATAAAACTCTCAACTCCATCCTCATTCTCTTTTGATAACCTATCTTTCATCATCCAACTCCTACCCATTTTTTATAAATTTAGGCAAAGTCTCTCCTATCAGTTTGACTCTATTCCAAGACACAATCTTTATCAATTATCATTATTATGCCTAATAAAGTAGACAATAAAAACAAACAAAAATAATATAACAAAGACAAAAATTATTTGTACGGACAGCACTTCCCTATCTTTGTAACCTAACTATCTTCAATATCATTTCAAATAATTCAATTAATTAAAAAAAAACATGCAAGTTCTCTTCCTTATATGGCCGCAACACACAATTATAAATATCACAGAATCTACTTCACTAAGACATACAACTTCCCAACTTTTCATTATCATCACGGCACACAATTATAATCTCGGAACCTACTTCATTGTGGATGAATATTTAAGATATTCAAACTGCTCTAACATTTGTATAATATTAAATAATATAAAGAAAATGTATATCTTCTAATTAATAGCAAGCTTTTCCAATGCTTCTTGCTAATTCCACACACTAAAAAATAAAATTATTTTCAAAAATATTAAGATACCAAAGTATACCAAACAAATTTATTTGGCACTTTCAAATTGTATGACTTAAATATAAAATGATATACATATTGTAGTAAATAATTGCATATTATAATAATGTAGTCTTTTGCTCATATTTGAATATTTATATTACGTTGAGAGAGTTATAAAGATAGATGGTAACACTCACTATGTATAGTTAGTATTATAGTAGTGAAGTTGCAGGTGATGTGAGATATTCAAAGCTTGAAAAGATTAGTATTATTGTGATGATGATGATCATATATATGATGCTTTTGTGATCCATTATCTTTAAAGACGTTATAACTTATTTGGTCCAAAAGTTTATATTATACTATTATTGGATATATAATTAATGTCAAGTAACAAACCAATGAACCACATAGGCTAGAACTTAGATTGAAGGAAAAGCATAAAGGCACATGATTTGATACATAATTCAGCACCTACTCGAGGGTGACCTTTACAAGACAGTTTATTTGGTTTGCTTCTTTTCAAGTCTCTTGAAAATTAAACAAGCAATGACAGAAAAAAATGCAGAATTATAAAAGTAATGACAAAGAAAAACATGTCTTGAATGTGGAACAGAAATTATAGATATTGAATCTTTTCTTTTTGGTAAAAAAAAGTAGATATTGTTATATATGCTCTACTACATATAGCATGCACTGCACTACAAGTAAGAACTGCAAAAGCAGAAGGATTTGAATATTAATATGGATTAAAAGAGAAACACCTCAGGCTATTTAAATTGTTGTTTAGCGTTTTTAATGACACCCCCACATTCCAAACACTTGAAAGTCCACACATTATCAAGACCTTAATAGGCTCATTACCATAAAAGAATTCTCAACTTTCTATACAAGCATACGTAAAGAGTTATCAACCTATAAAAATTAGGATAGCTCTTGTTAGAACTATAGCCAGCTAGTTCATAAGAGAAAGAAATAAAATATGAATAAGAGTCTATATTCCACCTGATCTTATAGAAAAAGTAAAAGAAATGGAGGAAAAAAAATCCTCATAACGACAAAAAATACAAAAATTAACATATTGGCAAGTAAAAGAAAGGCAACCTATATGTCTTAAAACATATCTTAACTTCAATTTCATTTCTCTACAAAATATTGTTGCTAGAGACCAACAAATCACACAACCTTTTAAAACTCAATTGATCAGTTATGAAACTGTAATCTCCCGCCTTAGTGAGGATTTTATGCCAAGACCAAAGAACTTAAAAAGTGAACAAGTTGATCTTTCAAAGCTTGAAATTCTTTGGATCTCAATTCTAAAATGTCAGAACCATCCACACGTTAAGAGACTTAACATATCAACGAACCAAAGAAATGTTTTCTTCACCAATCATTAACCATCCAAAGAAAATAAATTAAAACTTAAGATTAAAAGACCCCATCATTCATAATTTTGATAAAGCAAAAAACACTTGAACATTAACCAATAGTTAAAAGTTAATGAAATAAATTATCTCCTAAGTAGTACTAGCGAAAGACAAATGAGGAAAATCAACTAGAACACTACAAATTTGAATCATCAAACAAAGCACATAAATGATGAAAATCAAAGCATGTTATCATCTTCCCCTCCATGTTGTCTAGTAATAAAATCAGGAATCAACAAATAATATACTAACATTGACGTATTAAGTCAAAATCAATAAAATGAAACACGATTACAGGCATATATTTCTAGAGGAAACGCAGAACACATACACCAAAAAATAAAAACACAAGTAAGCTTGATAGTGCACTTCAGTTGAGAAGTAATCCAATATCACAGTCACAGTCAAAGAAATTTGAAATGAAAGAGGCCCATAGTTTATTGATTATACAACTAAAAACTTCTAAACCTCCACACCCGTGAGATACGATCATATATGAGAAAGGGTGGAGCTCCATACCGTGACGTGTTGTTGTCGGGGTTCCGTTGTACGCAGGGAAAGAAGGGAGGAAGACTCCACTCACACGGGCTGTTGTCTTGGGGTCGAACGGTGGCTCGAACGGCGGCTGGGTTGCTGTCCTCGGATCGGACGGCGGCTGGGCTGCTGTCCTCGGATCGGACGGCGGCTGTGACTTTGAACGGTGGCTGGGTTGCCACTGAGGAAGTGCTGCGCGAGGTTGAACTAATAAGGAGGAGGAGGGTCACGCGTAGAAGGGTTTGCCCTTTCTTTTTGAAAAGTTTTATATTTTAATATTAATAAATTTTCTCTTTTCTAAAAAATAATTTTAATTGCTTTTAAAAGAAAAAATGGCTTTTACCAGTATGTTCTTATAAAATTATTTACACAAGGGACTAGTTATTAAAAATATAACCGGATATTTTTAATTAAACAATTTATCTTGCCCTCACTAATATAATACTGGTTATAAACAATGAAATGAGATGTGAATAATCTTTCTACTTTTTTATAATATATTATTAAATTGGTGGATCACAATTTAATAATCCACTATTATATAAAAAATAATTTTAATTACTTTTAAAAGAAAATTAATAGTATAACACAATAATAAGTATTATTAATAAGTTTTTATTTAAAAAACTTCTTTTATTAAATATATAATAACTAATTAAACTAATAATTAATATTATAAATTATTAAAAAAATTAGACAATTAATGAAAATTCATTTTTAACTAATAAATATTCTATGTTGCAAATTAATAATTAATACTTTTGTATGAGTATATTAAATAATATTAAAATATACAAATTTAATTAATACTTGATTAAAAAAATTGTATTAAATGAGACAACAGTTTTCGTAGAAATGTCGTCTCGTGTTAAAAATAAACATGTTATGACAATCGTTTTTGACTGTCATGACATGTAAGTTTCAATTTGCATGGTACAACAGTTCTAGAGCATATTTTGTCTCGTGCATAATTTTAACATGAGACAATAGTTCTACTACAAATGTCGTCTCATGTGTGTTGTCTAAGTACAGTTTTGTAGAATGGGGATGGAAGATAATCTCTCCACCACCGGTTCGATATTTACTCTTGGAGGAGGTGCGATCTCATGGGGCTTCAAGAAGCAAACTTGTATATCACACTCAACCATGGAAGCAGAGTTTATAGCTCTAGCGACAACCAGCAAAGAGGCCGAGTGGCTAGGGATCTCATGTTGGATATCCCTTTTACTGCGGATATGGTATCAACAATTTCAATACATTATGATAGTGATAGCTAATCCACACTTGCTAGAGCATATAATAATGTGTATAATGGAAAGTCTAGACATATTAGTCTAAGACATGAATATGTAAGACAATTGATTTAGGAATCATATCGATCTCATATGCTAAGATAAGTGAGAACTTAGCGGATCAATTTACAACACCTCTTGTGAGAAGATTAGTAAGTTCCACTTCAAAAGGGATGGGATTGAAACTCCTAGAAGAATAAATTCACCAATAATGGCAACCCAACTCCAAACTTGTGAACAATAAGGGAAAATTTTTAATGGGTAAGAACAAGTCATTGATAAGGGAATGGTTTCAACATTAAAAAATTTGGTGAGTTCCATCCAAGATGATTAGTGTTGGTTGCTACTAAGTAAGAGTTAAGCCAATGGATTTTAATGAAGTTCAGTTGAGTGCAACAAGCATCTCTAAAGGTAGCAAAGATGGTATAAGAACTTCACATGTGAACTTCACATAAGGTTAGACCTAATGACGGTGTCTACGCTATAAAAGGGTCCTAATATAGTTTTGGAAGGCTTTATTACTTTCTCAAATCTCTCTCTAACCTCTTTCTCTCTTTCTTTCTTTAGCTTTCAAGAATCTCTAGTTTTATCCAAGAAACTCATAAAGAAAGTGCTTGGCTTTGTGAGTTTAAGGCTTGTTCAATCCTAATTATCATTTACTCTTATAAAAGGCCTCAAGCATTAATGGTGGCTAGGAAATAGAGAATTAGGACAGCGATAAGAATCGTATAGAAGCCTTAGTTTTGTGTTTTTGCATTGAAGAAGGAAAAGCTCAAAGTGGTGGTTCTCCAAGGGTTTTGAAGGTTCATCAAAGTTGAAGAAGATTGTTCTACAACTAGGGTTTGCATCATCTTTCTCAGTCTTTCTTTGGTCTCTTTCAACCATTATTTTGTGTAGATTCTAGTTTTTGTGGCGGTTTAATCTCACTCTTCCCCAACAATTTATATGTTCAGGATTTTATATATGTTTGTACTAAGCAAATAATCATGTAATAAATACAAGAAATGAAATTGATAAACAAAATAATGTCTACTTCTTTATTGATATTAAAAAGTGTTACATCAGAAATGTGGTTTTATAAGGGCATAAAACCCAACATTTAGCGAGCTAGAGAGAGGGAGATGGAAAGCATGATCAAGGCTTTTCAACTCTAATAACCTCTATATATAGTGTAGGCACCGTCATTAGGATTAACCAATGGGATTAGTCCTTTTAGAACACTTAAAACCATATTATGGAGGGAAAATCGCAAATTCTACGAACACCTACTATGTGGTGATGCATCGCATGCCAGGTGATGCATCGCTTGTTGTAGTCCAACTCTATTGTTTTGCGCGCGCAATGCGTCGCCTCTAGGGTGGCGACGCAATGCCACCGAGGCAGAGTCAACTTCTCAAAAGTCACCTTAAACACCTCTAAATATTTCCAAACTTTTTGGGCATGCTTAGATATCTCATTGTATCACTTTATACCTAACCAAGTCAATTATAGATAGCTACAACAAAAACTCATAATTTCACTTCAACTTAAGTGAATCATTAAGTGTTTTACACCACCTTGTGCAAAACTACTAAACGATTATATTTAACCAATCTCAACAGTCCCCCACTTGGTTAAATATAATCCTTTATTTTCTAGCAAAATAGTATTGGTGCATAGTATAAAGTATCTTTTGATTTGAACTTTATCATAGTGAAAGCACTTCAAAGCTTTATCGAAATCCTTGGTATCTTAAAGATTGATCCAATTATTTTGAGTGATAAAATCAGTAGCATCTCACACACCTCTACTTTACCACTCATTTTCCTACTTTTCTCACTTAGCACTAACATGGCCATGTGTTCATATATTCATGAACTTTCCCTAGAGAAACTCCAACTCCCATGAAAGGCAGCACCAACTCTAAATTCACATAGGGAATTTCTTATACCATATTTTCTACCTTTAGAGATGCTTGTTGCACTCAACTAGACTTCATTAAAAGCCTTAAGCTTAACCCTCATTATAAAGCAACCAACACTAACCATCCTTAGATGGGACTCACAATTATGTTAGTGTTGAAACTATCCACTTATCAATGACTTGTTCTTACCCATTGAACTCTTCCACTTTATGTATACAAGCTTGGAGTTGGGTTGTCATCAATTGTGAATCTCTTATTCAAGGAGTTTCAGTCCCATCCATTTAGATGTAGAACTTACCAGATCTCTTATAAGAGGTATGGTGAACGATTCTGCTAAGCTCTCACTAGTTCTCACATATGAGATCGATATGATTCTATCTTGAATCAATTGTCTCACATACTCATGTCGTAGACTTATATGTCTAGAATTCCCATTATATATGCCATTATAGGCTCTAGCTAAGGTGGCTTGACTATTACAATGTATCAAGATCATCAATACCTCATCCGCTAAAATCAGGATTTCCAACATGAGATCCCTAAGCCACTCGACCTCTTTGTTGGTTTCCGCTAGAGCTATAAACTCGGCCTCAATGGTTTAGTGTGAAATACACGTTTGTTTCTTTTCTCCCCAAGAAACTGCTCCTCCTCCTCGATAAAATCCCAACTGGTGGTAGAGAGATTTCCTTCTACACATGATATCCAACTTTCATTGGAATACTCCTTAAGTATCTTTGGAAACATTGAATATTGGAGGCTTAACTTCTTGGTCCTTTTAAGGTACCCTAGAACTCTCTCAATAGCCTTCCAATGTTTTATACTTGGATTGCTAGTAAACCGACTTAGTTTACTAATCGTTGTTAGGTCTATTTTAGTGTTGTTTTCGAATGTGTGTTTGGGGTATGTTTTTAGTCTCTTATATTGTTTTGTGCAGTGTTATGCTTGTTTTGTTTATGTTTTCAGACTTAAGTGATGAATATGTGGTTTGGCATTGAATTTGTGAAAAATGAGCTTAAATGATGATAACTATGCCTGTTTTGTTAAAGATATTGTGTCAAGAAACCTCGAAAGCTTCAAAAGATAATGAAATGCAATTTGACATTGTGAAATGTTGAATTCTATGAAAAAAAAAACACATTTTGAGCTGTGGCGCAAGAACTAGGGTTGCGACGCGAGGACATGCAGAGATAGGCAATTTCTAGAAACAGTTGAGCCGCGGCGCTTGAATGTTGAGTCGCGGCGCTTGAATGTTGAGCCTGGCGCTGTAGAAGTCAGAGGTGAGGAGTTTGAGGAATATCGCAAGAGCACTGCGGCACTTGAATCCGTACAAACCACGAAATCCTATTTGTATGAAGGCAAAATGGTATTTTCACAGGGAATCACTAGGGTTACTATAAAAATATAATTATGAATGATTCAAATCATTTCTGGCCACTGAAGAACAAGAGGAACTTGGAGATCAAGTTTGGGGAATTCATCAAAGTTTTTTCTTAATTTCTTCTTTAATTCTTTTTCTATGTTATTTTTTAAATCAATGGATGTTATAAATCTAGTTATGAACTAAATCTATTTGTAGGGTTTTAATGTAGTCTCTTGATACTTTATTATTAGTTGATGCAATTTCTACGATTTCTTTTTCTTCATTGTGATCTATTTAATTTGTGTTTAATGAATGTGAATAATTTGACGTCGCTATTTGCATTACTTATGAATTTAATTCAAAATTTGAGAGGTGAGAGTTAAACATGCTATAGTTGAATAGACATAGATTTTGATATAGGACGAGAGTACCTATATGGTTTGTGTAGCTTTTAGGATTTCTATTCTTAATGCTTGCCTTATGTTTGGAATTTATCACAGAGATGTAAAAAATTCGCATATAAGTTGAGAGATTTATATATTATGATAAGAATATAGATTGCTGTAGTAAATCCACTATCACAATAAGAAAGAATAATGGAAATTGTATTGATGAAGTAATAAAGTGGATAGATGATGAAATTAAATACCCTAGCTTTACATCCCTTGAATTAATTCGCTTTTATTTGCTTCTGTTATTTGTTAATTGTTAGTTTTATCAATTCTTGATATTCTTGAATCCAAGTTTTAGTAGCCAAATAGAATTAGGAAATTAATTATTGGTAATTAATAAACAATCTCTGTGGGACGACACTCTACTTAACTCTATTATTACTTGTCTACGATTGTGTATACTTGCACATTGAAATTATCGCAACATATAATTACAACGTATTGACTTAACTTAGGACTCGTTCTTTTGAACATATAATTACAATTATAATCCATTGTGACTTAGTCACTATAATTGTAACTATTTATATATTCAGAATTTTATAAATGTTTGTATTATTCCAATAATTGTGCAATAAAACAAGCAAGTGACACGGTTGTCAAACTAAATGATTTCTTCTTCTTTTATTGACAATATAAAATCGTGTTACATATCCGGCAATGTTTTATAAGGGCATAAAACCCAACATGTCAGTAATGGGTTTCTAGTGATGTGTTTATTGTTTAATCATTAGTTACTAGTTTAACTATTTGGTTACTAATTTTCTAGTTATTGGTTACTTATCTTATTGATTTTTTTAATATAACTTTTTAGTTTTCCTACACACTATTTGGCTATATTTTACTTATTAGTGTCAAAAGGTACATATTTATTATTTAAAAATGTCAAAATAAATGTTGGCATTTTTCAAAAGAAATTAAATGGCAAAAACAAAAAGCTCATAACCCAGCCCATGCAACAACCTCTCTCTTCTCTTCAAATCAAGCGTGGGGCCTAGTGCTTGATTCTTCAGTAATTAAATATCATATTGCTTGAAAAAGAAGACTAAATATTGTTTTAATTTTATTTATTCCAACTAAAAGAAAATTAATTCTATTTAATATTGGAATTACCTTTTTGTCCCTATGATGTTTTGGGTAACTAGAATATTATAAATAGGGGAGCTTGTCCAAGTATAGGGAATCGTCTCTCTTCTTCCTCTTCTATTTTCTGATAGTGTAATTTTTAGTATTTTTCTTTTCTTTCATGTTTTGAAGGCTAGGCTAAAGTTCTTTGTAGGTTTAGAGAAGAACTTATATGTGTAGTAATTTTATTTGGATTATAGATTTGAATTAATTTATCTTCTTCTATCTTCACTCTTATTAATATTATTGTGTTATTACATTTTCATATAAATCTAGTCGCGTTCTTTTTATGTTCAATTTTGCATGACATAATGCTATTAATAAGAGTTGATTGTTTTATGAGTAATTCTTTTACTGTATTATTGCCCGATGGTATATTGTCGCTCATAGATTTCTCATAAGATAATATTTTACAAAATGCTAAATTTAAGAATCTGTTTCGCTCAAATACATTTTGATAGAGTAAAATATTGGTGCCGAATTTTTATATAAGTTCAGTCATGATTTTTTTATATAATTTCTTCATGCAATGTCGTGCTATTGAAACCATCTTGCAAGTTAGTCTTTTACTGCAATATTGTCAGGTGATATATTGTTGATCTTGGATAGCTTGTAATAATAGTTATTTTAATTGAATCAAATCCAATTGAATGTGTGAAACATATAAGAGATTCTCGAGACTTACCAATTTTTATTATTTATTTTCTTTTCTTATCTTATCTTTATTAATTAATCAAAAAAATCATCTTTCCTTCTCTTCTATTTATCTTCATTTATCTCTAAGCTATTTCTTTGTAACTTTTTGTGCTTATTCTAGACATCTCCTCGTGGACACGACGGCCCAATCTACACTACAATTGACTGCTTTGTGAAGACAAGTTTGGGCGTAACCAAATTTTGGCGTAGTAGCTATGGAGGTGGGAAAAAGTAAGCCTAATTGCTTTGTGGACAATTTAGCGAAAGAGAGAAGTAATTCTTATTTATTTATTTTTGAGTTTATACATTTTTTAACCTTGTATTTTGTCTCATTACCTATTTGGACCCTGTGTTTTGTAAAATTATTCAAATAGGCCCCTAAACCTGATTTTGATAAATAAAAAATTGAATATAACAACGTAGTTCTTAGGCAGAATGATTATGTTTTTGTTCTGAGTTGTTAGTTTGATGAATTATTTGTAATTTTAGTTCAAAAAACTTTGATCAAAATTAGATTTAGGGGTCTATTTGAATCATTTAACAAAATACAGGATCCAAAAAGTAATTTGTCAAAATACAGGGTCCAAACAAGTAATGAGACAAAACACATGGTGAAAAAAATATAAACCCTATATTTTTTTGTGTTATTTTGTCATCTTTTATAATTTACTTTTATTTTTGTTTTCTTTTTGGTTTTGATTTTGGGGATTTTTCTCAAATATATGTTTTTTGTTTATTTTACTTTTTTACTATTGTTAATTTTTTTTTCAAAAATATGTACTCAAGTTTTCAAAAATACGATTTTTCAAAGTTTTAAAATTACAAAAATACGGTCTGAGGAAGAAAAACTTAAAAGCAATTTGTAAACAACTTTGCATCAACCTGAAATAAACTAAAAAAATTTAAAAAAAAACAATATATATCATAACAACTAAACATTAACCCAAAATAAACCTAAAAAAACATGAAAATAACAAAAATAATACAATTAGAGATAATACAATTCAACATGTTTTTTGTATGTAAAGTGCGTATGAAAAATAATGATTGTGAGATATTTTATTTATAGAGTCCCTTACTAGGTCATGGGCCTTACAAACATAGAATGGGCCCCACATGCCTAATATGAGTTTGTTACAATTGAATATATAATAAAAGACTATAAAAAAATACATTCAAATAACAGCTACATAAATATCTCTTAAAATTCGGGTCATTCTGGTCGAGTGAGTTGTCCCTCAACCATGTCCTCTTTTGAGCAGCTTATAGGATCTAAGTGTACTCGATCAGGTCCTACTGTCGACCAGCAACCTTCCAACAATGATCTTCAAGAAGCGACCACTACAACAATTTTGACATTTAATGACTCTCTATGATGTCTTACACCTATAGTGTAAGACAATAAAAGTATTTAGGAATATTTGAAGTCTAAGTGTGTAAGTCATTAAAAGTTCTTATTTATGACCGAGTGTATAAGTTATTAAAAGTGGTGGGTGTAAAGCTCCCTATTCTATTTCTTTGTATAACGTCTCACAACTCATAAATAATTAGAAAATATCACTTAACATATGAAATTCAATGGGGCTTTGATAAACATGCAAGTTGGGCCCAATAGTTTAAAATAAAAATAAAGTGTTCTTATGCATTACTTAAAAAATAAAATTTAAGTCCCACTGATATTTTTAAAACTAAAGTCCATAACATGATTCTTTAAAACTTGGTGCTTATGTTGATTGTTTATTCATTCATTGGATACTCCCAAGCCATACACACCCAGACATCAGAACTCTCCACATCACAGCGCATACCAAAGAGAAACCATATTTATTACCTGAAAGGAGGAAAGTAAGGGGGTGAGCTAAAAGCCCAGTAAGGAAGTACAAACAAATACAACAATATTTAAGGAAATAGAATAAGAACATATTCATATCGTAAAACTCATAACATATCTTATCATAGCCATATCATATTCCTTTCATAATGATATCGTATCACCTTCATAATCATAATCATACATCATACATCATAATCACACATCATAAACATACTCTTTTTGTGATCATGGTACCACTATTGTCCATGTCACATCTTAAGGTAACCAGTAAAAGCATAAAATTGGAAAAACCTCCTCTGTAAGGTAAACAGGATCCCAGGTCCTTGAATAACCTCGGCGCATCTGCCTTATGAGTTACGTCATATCCTTAGTAACTCCTTTGTTGTGTCGCATTCAGCATGCTAGCAACCCTTTGCTTTTTCATATAGCATACAAACACATGCAATCCATTTCACATCAAAACAAAGGAAACACATGTTGTATCATACTCATCATAGCATCTCAAGATAGAATTCCATATTTCATATTACATGGTCCATCATCATACATATCATATCATTTTCCTCATAACAAACCAATCTTACCATTTCATAGCATAAACATAGAAATTATCTAACTTCCTTACCTCAAGTCTGAGCAAAGCAAAAATGAGAAAAACTTCACAACGAGCCTATAATCATAATCAAACGTTGTCTCTTAGAATCACATGTCAATACCCATGCCCAATACATATACCTCACGTGTGCATGGCCCATGCACACATGGTACAAGTTGCCCAATAATTCCAAACATCACTACAACAAATTTGATATACAATGACTCCCTATAATGTATTACACCATTAGTGTAAGACATTAAAACTTATCAGGGATTTTAAATGTCTGATGGTGGGAGACATTAAATTTTTTTATTAATGGCTACAATTGGAAGACATTAAAAACGGTGGAAGACGTTGAAAATATGCTGGACACATGGCCAGTGAGACATCCAACGTCTCCCATTGGGAGACGTGCCACATGTCCCACGTCTCCCAGTGGGAGACGTTGGATGTCCCTCGTATATTTATAACCCTTGATTCTCTTCTTCCTCCTTCACATCAGTCAATTACAGAGAGCAAAAGATACGAAGGGGCGACGTTTTTTAGGGTTTTAAGGTAAGTTTTTATCAATTTTCATGAATTTTAGTTAATTATTTTGAAAAAAAAAATCATAGGTTTAGCATTAAGATGAGTAATATACATAATTTTGTGTTAGGTTTACATTTTTATACATTTTTTGCTATATATTGTAGGATTTATTAGTTTTTTCATGGTAGGTTTCTATAGATTTAGGATTTCTTATTTTTTTTTTTAATTTAACCTATCACATTGTATAGATTTCATTAGAGTATATATGTTCATGATATTTTTTTTAATTTTTATCATTATTTATTTCGAAATTTAGATATATTTGTATATATATTCAAACTTTTTTTTTTAAATTCTAACTATTTTGTTATATATATAGTTATGTTAAAATAAATTTATTAGATAATTTTAAAAATATAAATATATGAAAATTTTTATGTTTTTGTTGATTATTGAGTTTTTAGGTTATGAAAATTTTTATTGATTTTTTGTTTAGGTTAATTATTGTCTCATTGGAGTTTTTTTTTATTTGTTTAACAATCATTTACTTATTAGATATTTAGTGATATTTGTTTAGTAATGTTTAACATATTAATTAATTTAATTTCGTAGGTTGTGATTTTGTTGGTGAGATTTTAGAGAGTATTTTGCATCAAAATTTCTATATCAATCACACACTTGAGGTAATTAAGTTTCTAAAATTACAATTTTAAGTTATATATTGCTACATATTTAGTGATATTTTATTTATTATTTATTAATTTAATTTTATTAGTTTGTGGATTTAATAGCGAATTCGATTACTACGTGAAGTAATTTTGCTAGCTTTTGGATTATTAATTGCAAGAGGTACATATATATTCTCTTACTTCTACTTTTAATATTGTTAAACAAATGTTAGAGGAGTTTGAATATCTCAAATATTCATCCATAGTGAAGTAGGTTATGAGATTAAAATTGTGTGTTGCGGTGATAACAGAAGGTTGAGAACTTGTGTGTTTTAGTGAAGTAAGTTCTGAGAAATTTGGTTGTGTGCTGCAGAGCTATAAGGAAGAAACTTATTGTATGTTGTTTGAATTGTTTGTTTTGCTATTCACATGCAGAAGGCTAGGTCACTATTATAGGGGAAATGCAGCCCGATTTTATCTAGGAGAATAAACAATTAGTTTTATATAGACATCCAACTTTATCATGTGCTTATTTAGTGTCGTTTCTTTTCTTTTTCATAGACATAGGAGAATATATGGATAAACAGTGGATGTCAGCGAATAGGTTATCTGCGAAATATAGGAACGGGGTCGATTTGTTCTTAAGGTTTTGTTCGGAAAATGTGAAAGACCCAAATTTTACTTATTGTCCATGTCTTAACTGTGGAAATGTTAAAAAGATGGATTTTAAAAAGATTAAAGAGCACTTATATTTCAATGGGATCGACAAGAGTTACACAATTTGGTATTACCATGGGGCGATAGCTCCTATTGCTCCAACTCTGCCAAGTACACCAAAAGGAGTGAGGAGGAATATAGTAGAGGAGAATTGGGATCCATTAGATGAAATTATTGACGACACACATTATGGATCAGGAGTAGACCCAAATAAGTTTGAGACACTCCTTAATGATGCTGAGAAAACAATGTACCATGGTTGTACAAGATTTACAAAATTATCTGTGCTTCTTAGGTTGTACAATCTAAAAGCTAAACATGACTGGAGTGATAAAAGCATTACTGATTTATTTAGTTTTTTGAAGGAGTTATTGCCCAAAGATAATGAAATTCCAATTTCATTTTATGAGGCAAAGAAGATGTTATGCTCATTAGGCATGCAGTACGAAAAAATTCATGCATGTCCTAATGATTGCATATTATATCAAAATAACTTTGCAGACGCAAAATCGTGTCCTACTTGTGGTGAGTCACGATGACAAAAGAAAAGAAATGGTGACGATGTCAAGGAAGGAGTACCTGCCAAAGTTTTGTGGTACCTTTCGCTAATACCTCGTTTCATCCGATTGTTTAGAAATGCCGAACATGCTAAAAGTTTGTCGTGGCATGCTAATGAAAGAATAAAGGATGGTAAATTAAGACATCCAGCTAGCACCCTAGCTTGGAAGATAGTTGATTTGAAGTGGCGTTCTTTTGGAAATGAATCTCGTAATATTCGTCTAGGTCTTTCGAATGACGGGTTTAATCCACACGCATCTCTTAGTAGTAAGTATAGTTGTTGGCCTGTTATGCTTGTTATTTACAATCTACCCCCTTGGTTGTGTATGAAGAGAAAGTTTACGCTTTTGACCTTGTTGATATCAGGACCTAAGTAACCTGGTAATGACATTGACATTTATCTAGCTCCTCTTATAGATGACTTGAAAACTTTGTGGGATGAAGGAGTTAAGGTTTATGATGCGTATAGGCATGAAGAAATTAATCTTAGAGCAGTATTATTGTGGACAATTAATGGCTTTCCTGCTTATGGAAATTTATCTGGGTTTAGTGTGAAAGGATATAAGGCTTGCCCCGTTTGTGAAGAAAAAACATGTTCTGAATACTTGAAACACTCTCGAAAAATATGTTATATGGGACATAAGAAGTTCTTGCCTAATACGCATAAACTTCGAACTTGGAAGAAGGCATTCAGTTGTAAACAAGAGTTTGAGGAGGCTCCTAAGCCATTGAATGGGATCCAAGTACTTGAGAAGATGTCTAAAATTGTGTTCAAGTTAGGGAAGCCTAAAGTTCGTACACCTACAAAGATGAAACATAATCGTAAGGATAAGGTTGTGGAGGAGCCAAAAGGGTGCTATAAAAAGAAATATGTTTTCTTCGAACTTGAATATTGGCCCTTCTTACTTATATGACATAATTTAGATGTTATGCACACAGAGAAAAATGTATGTGATAGTTTGATTGGCACTTTGTTGAATATTCCTGGGAAAGCTAAGGATGGAATTAAGACTAGACAAGACTTTGTTGCAATGGGTATAAGGGATGAATTAACTCCAAAACTAGTTAAGAGACGAACATATTTACCTCCTGCTGCATACACTCTCACTAAATAGGAAAGAATGGAAATTTGCAGATGTTTTTTTAATATAAAAGTTCCAGACGGATATTCCTCAAATATAAGGTCATTGGTAGACATGAAAAGTTGTATTCTGACTGGTATGAAATCTCACGATTGCCATATTCTAATGCAACATTTACTACCAGTGGCCATTTGATCTGTGTTGATTAGGAAAGTTCGAGATGTAACTCAAGGTTATACTTGTTTTTCAAGTCATTATGTTGTAAGTTGATTGATCTGCTTAAGTTACCCAAGTTAAGAGATGAAATTGTTGAGGTATTGTGTGAGTTGGAGAAATATTTCCTGCTGGCGTTTTTTGATATAATGATCCATCTGACAGTTCACTTGGTTAGAGAACTAAGATATTGTGGTCCCGTTTATTTAAGACGGATGTATCCATTTGAGGGATATATGAAGATTCTTAAGGGGTATGTTAGGAATAGAAGTCGGCCAGAAGGATGCATCGTCGAATGCTATATGGCAGAAGAGGCAGTTGAATTTTGTTCTGAATACATGACTGGTGTACAAAGAATTGGGTTAAATGATGTTGAAAATGTTGAGATTCAGAGTCGTCGTGGTAGCGTTGTATGCACAATAAGTCGAGATATACTAGATGAAGTGCATCGTCTTGTGTTGCAGAATATAAATGAAATTCAATCTTATATCAAGTGAGTTATATTCATATAATACATTAAGTTTAAGTTGTGTAATTTTGTATGTTCAGTTGTTTAACAACATATGTATAATTGAAGGGAATATTTTAATTGGATAAATACCAAATTTCCATCCAAGTCAAGGAACCCAAAATGGTTACAAGACGAACATTATCGAACTTTTAGTAGTTGGATAGAAAAAAAGGTAAATTGTGTTGATTATGGAAAGTTGTCATTTTTTGGTAATTACAAGATGACATGGTTGGTTGTTTTTAGTAATTTGTTTTTGGTATGTTGATTTAATAGGTTGTGTCAGAATTACAAAACACATCAAATAAGGTTTCAGACATCGCTAAGTGGATTTTTCGAGGACCTTTTGTTAATGTCATCAAGTTTTCATCATACATGATTAACAGTACTCTATTTAACACTAGGGAGCGCGATAACAACAGAAACACACAAAACAATGGTGTTAGCCTTGTTGCTAAAACTGTGCAAGTCTCCAGTGCAAAAGACAAAAATCCAGTTGAATGTGATATGACTTTTTATGGAGTAGTTAATGAAATTTGGGTGTTAGATTATATCACAACTCGAGTACCTATTTTCTTTTGTGATTGGGTGAAAAGTGACAACGACACAATATATGAAGATTTTGATTTCACACTAGTTAATCTTAAACAAATTGGGCACAAATTTGACCGATTTATATTAGCTTCACAAGCCAAACAAGTATTTTATGTGAATGATCTTTTAGACAACCAATGGTCAATTGTTCTTCCAACGCAAACAAGAGAATGGAACATTAAAAATAGTGATTTACATGATATACCCCTCGAAGAAGAACTTGTCACATTCACCGCAATAGAAGATAATGATGAAGTTGATGATGATTGTATTTGTTTCCGTGAAAACGGTGAAAGATTATGGGTTGATGATAATGGGTCTTGAGGTGCCATTTAATGAGTTAGATATGTTTATGATATGTGAAATTTTTAGTTTCATCTTTTGGTTTCATTTTTTTGTTTTATCTTTTGGTTTCATATTTAATTCAAATGTCTGTATAACTTTTTTTTTTATGATTATGAGTGTCCAATGGTTATAATAATGATATTTATGTTTCACAGATGGAGGGTGATCCTTTTGGTGGTAGTTCTGATGATGGGGAGCATCGCCCTCATTCTCAGCCAGTGGAACAAGAAAATAAAACTGTGAGAGGACGCACATATGTCTAAGAACACCAAAAAAACGAGTGAAGGACATCTTACACATGTTGAATACAACGAGTATGGTCAAATAGTTGGTGAGTATAGAAGTAATGTTTCATCACAACTTGGAGCTATTGTTCGAACCACAGTGTCCATCAACACTAATAATTGGAACAATGTTAGTATGGTGGATAAAAATAAAACATGGGATACAATGAAGGTATGTTTTGAATAATTATATTTCATTAAAGTTTTTAAAATATATATTGTTGTGATAATATGATTCTTATTACTTTCAAACTTGTAGAAAACTTATCATTTGGATCCTAAACAAAAGAACAAATATTGATGGATGCGGGAAAGTACTTCTGAAATTGGAAGACTAATCTGACAAGGGTACACGTGTATGACGCTTTGAAAAAAATTCTCAAATGAGTTCTCGCCAGCTATTCCATTTGGATTTGTGAATGTCATAAATCCAGATGAATGGTTAAAGTTTGTGAACTCAAGATTAACTCCTGAGTGGCGTAGAAAGAGAGAAGAGATGCAAAAATATTGAGCATTGAATAAATACAATCACAACCTCTCTAGAGGAGGTTATGTGCGTATTGAAGAGATGTTAATGGAACAAAGTGGGAAAAGTCTTACTGAACTTGGCAGACTTATGGAGCATGGGTCGTAAGAATGGAAAAGGAGAGCTAGTTGGAGAGGCATCTGAGATTCAAAAAAATGTTGTACGTGTTCATATTTAATAATGTTTGTATATCAAATTATTATCTTCTATATATAACTTTCTATGAATATTGTTTCATAGGATCATTATCGGCAACTCCAAGCTGAGGGTAAATGGGCACCTGATGGCCCTGATGATGTGCTGACGAGGGCGTTGGGCACTCCTGAGCCCCGATGACGTGTTAGGGCTGGAGGACACGGTGTGTCCCGCACTGTATAATGGAATACTCCAACACCTACCTCAATGAAAAATAAATCGAAAGCCTCTTCTTCGAATGACGACATTAGAAAGGAGTTTGAAGAAAGATTTCAGAAACAAGAAGAAGAACATCGTCAACAAGCACAACGTTTAGAAGAGCGCCTTAGGCAACAAGATAAACTCTTAAGAAAATTCACGGCCCAACAGAGCGGGTCGGGATCCAACATTGGAGTCCCACCAGCGCCACCATCATACTATGTGCTCGACCCACCAGTGCCACCATCGCATGCGTCCTATTATACTCCTGACCCATTAGTGCCTCAAGCAGAAGATCAAATTATTACACTACAACCGCTTTTGCAAGAGGTAATTAAACCTTCTTGAATATTCCAAAACCAAATAAATTTCTTTACTGTTTCAACATGCTTATTTGTATATAATATGTTTCTTGCGCTGGGCCGAGCATGCCAATTAGCCATTGGTTCGATTTCAAACGTTGTTGCATCAGGTAAACTCATTGAAAGAGACGCAGGCAACAACTACCAAGTTATGATTACTAGCGTTCTTAAGCCAACCTGTCCTCTCCCTTTTGCATATCCTGATTTGGATATGTACATAGTTGCTCAAGCCATTGGGACGCCAATAGCGTGGCCTAAGGACATGGTCATTATATCTAAAGATATATATCATGAGGTGATGCCATATTTTTACATAATTATCTTTACAATTCTATATTAATTTGTTTGCATTTTTAAATTTTTTTGATATTATTATACACAGGCTCCCTCTACAAATAGGACTAGATCACAATGACCAAAAGCTTCGTCAACACAACAACCACGAGAAAGAAGACGACCACAAACTCCTCCAACACAACTGCCCCACACTCCATTGGAACGATTACACAATGTCATATCTCAGTGGGCTGATGGAGAGTGTGTCAATCTAGGCATAGAGTCTGAAGTTTTTGATCAGGATATGTCTCACTGTTATATATTTAAGGATGACATACTTCAGTTTGCTCGAAAGGAGAAGATTGGACAAGCAGTTGTCGTCAACTACATGAGGTATATATCTCACAAAGTTCATTCATTTAATTTTCTAATTTGATTTATTCATTCATATAACAATTTTCGTATTTTTGTATTAGGTTCATTTACAGATATGTGGTACAACAAGGTCGCTAAAATAAGTTTTTATTTATCAATCCTAATATTGTATCCACTCAAGGGAGTTCATTCGAAGATTGTGTTCAAAATCTGTTCAGACGATGCAATGATATAAAATCAAAAGAACAAGTTATGCTTGTCCCTTGGAACCATGGGTAAGTTTACAAAGTTGTCATTTTTCCGACCCATATCAATACTTTCTTTGTTTAACATTTGAGTTATAATTTTTTTTATTTTTCTTATGCAGTGAACATTGGATGTTGCTTATTTTGGCACCATATGCATATCGTGTTTATTGTTGTGATCCGATTAATTCATAACTGAATAACCGTGAGGAGATTGTATCAGTGATCGTCAGCGCTTTCAATCTTTTTTTCTTTATGAATCTTCCTGATGTCGAGATCCCTGATACTCTACGCATTAAGCAACCTCAGGTAAGTAATTACAACTTAAATTTTTGAACTTTTATAATTATTAAGTAGAATAATATGTATGCATTTTTTAACAAGTTTCAATTTAATAATGAATTACTCATACTTTTAAATAATTAGTGTCCACACCAACCAGACAATGTGGCATGTGGATACTACATAATGAGGATGTTGAAGGATTTGATTGAACATGCGAGTCACGGACATTACTTGAGAACGATATTATTAATTAAAATTTACAAATTATTTTTGAAACCATATATATAAATGTAACAAATAATTAATTAATATATTTTACTTTATATTTTTTGCAGTTAACAAGTACGCCATATACAAATGCACAAATTGATGAGTTGCGACAAGAATGAGCGACATATATGTTATCGATAATCCAAAGTTACCGACCTCGTTATTAGGTTTTCTTATTTTTTTACCTCTTTATTCATACACAATGCAATATTTGTTAATTTTGAATATGTCTAACAAATATTGTGTTTTTTGTATATGTTTAACAAATATATGTCTAATTTTTTTCCTTGCTTATTTTCATTTTATTAATTATATCAATTTCAATTTAAATTAATATTATATTGATTTCAATTTAATTAATTATTAAATTAATATTAAAATAATTTAAATTTAATTAATTATTAAATCAAATTAAAATAATATTAATTATAAATTAATATTATTTTAATTTGATTTAGTAATTTCAATTTAATTAATTATTAAATTAATATTAAAATAATTTCAATTTAATTAATTATTAAATCAAATTAATATAATATCAATTATAAATTAATTTATTTTTTTAAATCTGGGGGACTTTCAATGTCTCCCACCTCTTCTATTAGGAGACGTGAGACATATACCTACAATGACCCCACCTACAACGTACATCTCCCTTATTGGGAGACATTGTAGACTTTCAATGTCTCCCAAATAAAGTCATAAAACCCTATTTTGTTGTAGTGCATACACATTTTCACATAAATTCATAAATGAATAATGTTA
This sequence comes from Humulus lupulus, assembly GCF_963169125.1. Lineage (NCBI taxonomy): Eukaryota > Viridiplantae > Streptophyta > Magnoliopsida > Rosales > Cannabaceae > Humulus > Humulus lupulus. The sequence continues at coordinate 228,488,835 of NC_084793.1, read as the reverse complement.
ATTTTACCTATTAACCATTCATGGTTACAAAGTAAAAACTATATGTTTGAACAATAGACATATATTTGAACATAAAAATGTATTTGCATGTGACATGCATACGAGGGAGCGTTATTAAAATGTAGCATTTTAAAACGATAATTCCTACATGCTTATTTCTTGCATTTTCAAATAAATTTTGCAATATTATTACTTTACCATTATTTGTTTCTTTAAATCCCAAAGTTTGATTAAACCATTTAATACATCATTTTTACTTTATAAAAATAATTCATTTAGCTTTTTCTTAATTTCTCATAAAATAATAGTCTCATTTATTATTTTAAATAAATAACATAGAAAATAGCAAAACTTGTAGTCATTTAGAAATACTTAATAAATTTCTTGTTTCCTTTAGAAAATAACTTTTTTTTTTCTAAATTAATAAAAATGACATGATTAAATGTGATGATATATAATTTAAAGTGTGTGAAAAATATATTTCCACTTATATTATTTAAGACTTGAATAATGTAGGTGTAAGACCCATTAATTTTATTCAAAATAATTATTTTATTTTAATAACTCAAAATTTCAGCGACTATTTATTTTGTTTAAAAATCATAAGTGAATTTAAACTAAAATATTTTTCTCATTTAAATAAAAAAAGTACACCTAAATAATAATGTGAAAATTCATATTTACATTTTAAAAATATCACTTTTACATATACATGACTTAGGGTATAATTCATTTAATGTACTAACATTATTTATCTAATTTAAAAGACATTTTTTATTTTTAATTAAAAATTCCAGCAACTAATAATTCATTCAAAATCACAAACTTGGATTAAAATCATATTTTCTTCATAAAAATTAGAATGTTTTAATTTGATAAAAATACCATTTAAATGTGAAATAAAATATCATTTTATTTACTTAAAATCAAATATCACTAGAAGCATCACATGTGCATTTTAAAACATTGTTTCACCAATTATATATAAAAATCAGCAAGCATAATTCACATGAAATCCATATTTAATTCATGCTTCTCAAAAACAAAAAAAAATGCTCAAACCATAGCGTTCATATATCACTAAATTATCATTTATAAAAGACTCAAGTTAAATTCTCAATTTAACCAATTAACGTAGCATGTTTCTAATGAGTATAGGTGACACAAAATGAAAATAACACAACATGCATCAACATCCTATAGGTCGAAACCTTCATCATCATCCCATGTTTTCTTTTTGCATTTTACAAAAACATGAAAGAAAACATCACAAACCCTACGCATATTTCTATTTCCCAAATAACATGATCAAGTTCATAGAACATCAAAAGATACATATACAAAACCCAATATGCAATCTCCATACATGCCTTGGCCGAAATTTACATGAACATAAACATAAATTACCAAAATCATCATATTTAGTAGATCCAAACCAAAACCCTTGCATGCTTTTACATAGAACTTTAAAATCAAACAAGTCATAGCATCATATTATAGGGAAAGACCCTAGGTGTCATAACATCAATATCACCATTCTCATGATTCTAAGATCATGCAATACCTATAACAAGGGATCAACATAGTTTCCTTGTCAATATTAATCCATACTCAAAACCGCATACCATCATTAACACCAAATCAAACACAGAAAAATAAAAGTGGATCCATTACCTCTCTTGATTATAGAATCAAGAACACAATAGTGACAAGAACCCAAACTATGGCCACCACTTGTTCAAGCTTAGGGTTTCGAAACCCACATAAAGAAATAACAAAACATTAACATAAAAACTTAGAAATCAAGAAGATGAGGATATAGATTAGAGGATTTAAATCACTTAAGAATTAAGAACATCAACCTAGGTTTTTCGAAACCTTCTTCTTCCTCCTCTTCTTTCTTTCTTTCTTTCTTTATTCTTTTCTCTCCTTCTCTCTCTAGCTCCTCACGTTCACTCTCTCTTTCTCTCTATATGGCCGACAACACCCAATGAGCATAATGGCTCTTTTCATTTTAATCTAACCTAGGGAAATATCTAGTCCTAATGGGAAATGGGTAAGTTTTCTCTTTTTCTTTATTTTCATCAACTTTGTTTTTATTTGATTTTTCTTAATTAGAGGAAAATAAAGAGTACATAAAAGATGACAACTCTTCTTCCTATTTTAGCTATAATTATCCAATCAAAATTTCTAATTAATTACCAAATAAAATAGGAAAACAAAACATTCCTTTCCCACTCTACCTCACACGCCCATCTCCTCTCTTTCCTCTTCTTTTATTTTATTTTTTAATTATTTTAATTAAATAAAATAAATAAAATAAAAGAAAATAGTGTGTAGGAAATCTATTGAATGCTCACCATGCAACCATATACATGCACACACACAAGTGCTAAGGTGCATCACTACCTACCATGCACCTTGGTGCATTCAACCAAAACTCATTTTCTTATTAATGAAATAAATAAATTAATAAATAAAACAACTAACAATTAAATTCACACAATTACTACCAAATAATTCAAACAATTAAAATAATTTCTAACACTTAACAATTATATAAAAAAAGCACAAAATTAATAAATATATAAAAAAAAATTGGTGCGCTACAGTGGGAGACGTTAATTACAAATTTCGCAATAAATTAATTAATTTATAAAACTTACAGCATATGAAGACCTCTAATGTCTCCTCTCGGTAGACATGGAGGACATCTAACGTCTCCCCTGGGAAGATGTGCCACATCGGATGTCATGTCCTCCACGTCTATCGAAGGGAGATGTTAAAGGTCTTCCCCTAATATATATACACAATGTTTACCCTAAAAAATACTTACTTGCTGATGTGGCAAGATTAATGTGCACGTGGGTTGCACGTGATTATTTAGTGATTACATCTAGGTCAACCAGCGACCAAAAGAGAAGTTGCTTGATGGATTTAAGAAAGACGCTAAACAATACGACAGAAAATGTGCTGACATATGCGACCAGGTCTGATCGTAGTAACGAAGCCAGAGTTCAAATACAGTTATAAGTCAAATATTTCTAAGATATTTGACCCTATTTTTATGTAAAGATTATGATTTATGTTATTATTTTAATATGCTTGAATCAAAATGTAGACACGACCCATCAACCCATATGTATATCCTTGAGCCTATAAATAGAAGTCAAGGGACTCATGAAAGAGGAAAAAAGGCAATGATTTGTATTTAGAGAGAATTAGTGTTTTCTATACACAAACTTTTGTATCCTTTTTTGGAGCTTGTGAAACTCAGTAAACCCTAGTTTACCGATTGCAGGTTTCATAATACATCAATAAAAACACTAAGTGGAAGTAGGTTATTACCAATGTCTGGGGCCGAACCACTATAATTCCTGGTGTCGTTTAGTTCTTGCATTCAGCTTACAAATCTTTATCATTTTGGTGACTCCGTTTCGTTGGCTAAATCATCAGTCAACATTTTGGTGTTATCGTTGAGAGCTGAACTCAAGACCTTCAAGAAAATAAATGGCAAAAAACAACCAGGAAAGTGGGGCAAACTTCTGGAAATATGCCAAATCAACCTCCTCCACAAGATGTAGTAGAAGATGAGCCACAGGTGGAACTGGAAGAGGAGGAGATGGATGCTAAAACCTTGCGAAAAACTTTGATTATATTGCAAGAGGAATTGGCTAGTCTAAGAGCTAATCAAGAGAATGTGGAAGAGACAATGGTGTTGCAGCAAAGGGAGATTGACCAGCAACGCCAAGAATTGAATGAGAGACAAGCTGGCATGGACCACCGACAGAGCGATGCCATTGCGGCCTTAGAAGCGGCCATTCAATTGGTACGAGGACAACCTGCACCTGCCTCCCTACCGGATCAGCCACCCAGCACTCACCCTCAACAAAATCCACATTCAGAGCATCCCTAGTATCACCATAATCCACCACAACCAAGGAATCCTCAAGGACTGGAGCAACCTCCTACTGGTCAACAGGAGAGACCAGTCCAAAATCCTGAGCAGTAACCACCCTTGCGAGCTGGTCGAGATAACGCTCAACAACAAAGGCAGAATAGGGATGAGCAGCATCCCAGAAGCCCTAAATGCCAGACAGCTGGGGAGCAAAACCCTTCTAGCAGGGGACAACGTCCCTCAGAAGGCAGAAGACAAGTGGATTCAGGCTTTGCGATCAAAGGACCTATCGACCAACGTAGGCCTCCCCATGTCTATCGAGACATACCAGCAGGGAAAGAGGGAAACAGTGTAAACAGAAGGTTGCACACTCATAGGTCACAATTAAATGATGGCCATGATTATAATGAGGCAGACTCTGGCAGGAGGAATGTTGGTTGACAGCAGGAAGAGAGGGGCGAATGACAAAACCCTCCACCAATGGAGAACCGACCGATAAGCCAAAATGCTGGGGGGGGGGGCAGCCTAAATAGCCCAATGTCTTTGACCGACTAGGTGCAAGCGAGCAAATTCGAAGGGATGAAGACCTGAGGGATGTACTCAATAATCGAAGGGAAAGGCACGACGAGTACTTCTCCCATGCTCCAGTCACTCCAGCAATACCAGATGTTGTACAAGCCCAAATAGATGCCTTGAATCAGACCGCGCAACAACTGGTTGGGAACAGAGTGTTCCATATAGAATTTGATCAGAGGAAGGGCAGCCCATTTGTTCATAGAATTTCTGTGGCGGAGACTCCAAGCAAATTCATGATGCCAATACTACCCAACTTCATAGGAGGGGCAGATGCTGTATCTCACATGAACAAGTTTGAGATACAGATGGACATCTAAAAGGTTTTGGATGATGCTCGGTGCAGGATTTTTCCTGTCACTTTATCTGAATCTGCTCAGGAGTGGTATTTCAAGTTCCCTCCGGCCAATATAATTTCCTGGGAGATGTTCATGAAGGAATTTTATGGACAGTTCTATGCTGGTCGAATACACCCAACAGAGGCCAATCAGTTGGTCGAGATTCGACAGAAGGAGGGAGAAACCCTAAAGGGGTATATCCAGCGATTCATGCGAGTAGCTGCTTGGGCTAAAACTATTGGAGATGAGGGAAAGATGATGGCGCTCATGGCTGGATTACGACGCCATTCTCCCTTCTGGAATAGTTTGCAAAAGAATTGAGTCAAGAGCACTCAGAAATTTTTGGATCGAGCAGACAAATATATCAAGCTCGAGGAGGCTATCGCCAATGAAGGCAAGTCTCCTATGGATGACCAAGGCAAGAAAGAAGACCCCACCAAAGCCGCCAATGGGTCTGGTAAGCCCAAGAGCAATGGCAAAAGTAATGGAAAAATGGGGGAAAAGGGTGAACAACGAACTGCAACATCTGATAGCAAGTGCCCCAAACAGAGCAGATACGAGCCAAGGTTCACCAATTATACTGACCTGATCGATAGCCGAGCTGAAGTATATCAGGCCAGTCATACCACCATTCCTTTTACGCGGCCAGCCCCGATTAGAAAATATATCTTTAAAAGGGACACGACTAAGTTTTATCGTTTTCACAACGACTATGGCCATGACACCAACGAGTGTAACCAGCTCAAGGACGAGATCGAGTTCCTTATATGACAAGGACATCTAAGGATGTATGTACGAGCAGGTGGAGGTTCTCAGCAGGAGGCTCAAGGAGGCAACGAGCAAGCGCCTGTGCGCCAACGCTCGCCTTCTTTACAGCCAGCTCTAGTCGCTGGTACATTGCTGGCCATCTGCGGAGGACCACATATAGTAGGTGATAGTGGTAAGGCGACGGAGAGATATGCCAGAACCCTACATCACGACCAGGACATCGAAATGCTGAATGTCGAGGAGTGAACTCCAAAAAAAGCCCGAATATAGGAAGAATCAATAAATTTCTCCGAGCTAGACGCTCATCATGTTTGATTTCCTCACTCAGATCCTCTGGTCGTGGATGTTCAGATTGCCAACATGATGGTAAAACGGGTGTTGGTAGATACAGGAATCTTGATCAATATTTTGTATAAATCTTCACTGGAAAAAATGAAATTATCAGTGCAAGATTTAGAACCGTGCAACCAAACCATCTACAGTTTTTCTAGCGAAGGGCTCGCACCAACAGGGTCGATCAGACTCCCAATCACAGTAGGAGTTGCACCTGTGAAAAAGACATTACTCGCTACTTTCATAGTAGTTGATTGTTCGTCTATATATAATGTTGTGATTGGAAGACCCATACTTGTCGATCTGCGAGCCGTAACTTCAGTCTGACATTTGGCCATGAAGTTTCCAACCAAAGCAGGAGTTGGGTGCGTGTTGGGAAACCAGCGAGAAGCCAGAGAATGCTACAATTCTTCGATCACAAAAGCAAGAAGGGGCAAATTGGGAAGTGGAGCTGAGAAAAGGTTGCTGGTGGTAAATGAAACACAAGCCCAATCAGGTGAACAAGTCACCAAATAAGGCATTGCCCAAAGTGAGGATAGGGACTTAGATCCTCGCTTTGGGGATTTTGAAGAAAACATAAGACCCATGGAGGACCTCGAAGAGGTCCAGTTAGAAGAGAATGATCCGACTAGGGCTGTGAAAGTTGGTAAAAACTTAGAGACAACAACGAAAAACGAATTGGTGGTGTTTTTGAAGAAACACCAAGAGTTCTTTGCCTGGTCGCATAAAGATATGATTGGGATAGACCCAGCAGTGATCATCCATGTCTTGAATGTAGACAAAAACTATCCACTTGTATAACAAAAAAGAAGGCTGCTCGACAAAGAAAGATCCAAAGCTCTAAAAGAAGAAGTCGAGAGGCTAAAGGAAAATGGATTCATTAGGGTAGCAATTTATCCATCTTGGGTCTCTAATCCCGTACTATTTCCCAAGCTAAATGGTAAGTGGAGGACGTGCGTGGATTTCACAGACCTTAATAAAGCCTGCCCGAAGGATTGTTTCCCACTTCCAAGAATCGACCAGCTAGTTGATGCTACATCAGGACATGAAGTTTTATCATTCATGGATGCATACTCCAGTTATAATCAAATTAGTATGCATCCACCTGATGAAGATCACACTAGCTTTCTGTTATCCCCAAATTTTGAAAACGATGATGTGGCAATAAAAGTGACAAATGGCAAGGAATGGCTGGGTAATCTGGCTCAGGAGTGGTCCAGTAGACTGGTGAAGATTTTTTGACCGACCAGTTAGGTGCTTGTCCGACTGGTCATATGCTTTTCTGACCGGTCATATGCTTGTCCGCCCAGTCAGGTGCTTGTCCGCCTAGTCAGGTGCTTGTCCGCCCAATCAGGTGCTTGTCCGCCCAGTTATGTCCTTATTCGACTAGTGAAGGTTTGGCCGACCAGTGAGGAATTTTGGCCCTTCAGTTCTCCTCCTGAGTGTGATGTGGACCGAATAAACAGAACAGGGCCACGCAAAAGATCCCAGTAATGCCTTCAACAAGAATCGGTCATACTTGCGCGGGAATATCTCAGATTATCCCATAAAAATAGTGTTTTGTTGTATTTTGAATATTATTATTAATTGAATATAGTGAGAATAGCGAAATATCCCGATTATGGGGGACATCATTTGTACGATCCTAAGCCTATAAATACAAGGCTCATGGCATCATAAAGGGGGTTTGGATTTCAATTTTCCAGGGAGAGTAATTGTATCTTGAGAGAACTCATGTATTCTTTTAATCTGCACTGAAGAAACTCAGTTGACTCAGGTTCATCTGATCTTGAGTGTAGATCTATAATCATAACTCTAAGTGGACTAGGCTATTACCAACACATTGGGGTTGAACCACTATAAAAATTGTCTGTGTCGTATATTTCTCTTGAAGGTTTTTTGTCGTTTTGACGTCTACACGTTGTTGGCCAAAAACGCGGTCAACATTTTGGTGCTTTCATTGAGAGCCTGAAGAGAAAGACAGACGATCCCTGTAGCATTATGGCGCCTAAGAACACCAATGCGGCCTCCAAGAAGCCAGGTTCCTCTAGAGAGCGTGCTAGATCAGAAGGTCCTGGTCCTCAAGACCATGAGATTGAGCCTAGAGTCATGCTCGAGGACGTGACTCCAGAGGTTGAACAACTCCAGGAAGCCATGGGGGCTTTCCAGGAGGAAATGGCACAATTCAATGCCAGACAGGAGTCGTTCGCTGAAGAAATGGCTAGGCAGAAGGCTGTATTTGAGCAGCAAAGATGGGAGATGGACACTAGGAGCGAAGAAATTAGGCGACAGCAGGAGGAGGTCGATAGGCGACATCGCGAGGCTGCACTCGCTCTAGAGGCAGCTACGCAGCTGGCCCAGGCCAATGCCCAAGCTGCAGCATGAGGAGCAACCACCCCAGGAGCAAGGACCACAGAAGCTAGTCGCAAAAACACTGACAGACCCAATTCTCGAGGACCAAACAGGAGTGGTAGTAACCCACCTGGTCGGGAAGAAGATGGGGTCCGATTGGGCACTGCCTCAACCCAAAGGGGGAACTCTAGAACCCCCTCAAGGAGCCACCGATCAGAGACTTCCAGATCCAGAAGTCACAAGTCAGGCAGTAAGAAAACTCCACCTGAGCAGGAGCAAAATAGGGCTCTTCGAGGTAAAGAAACTTCACACTTCAAAGACGGGCATGGTCGTGATGAAGCTGATAGTCATCACACTAATAAGTCGAAGGAGAAGAATGACAACAACCAGCGAGGAGGAAAAGACCGCCCAGCGCAGACAGGAAGGCCACCACTGCATCCCAACCAGCAGCGCAGTGGCAAGGAGCATGTCCCGCACGGCAAGCCTTCCGAAAAAACTCAGAGTACGGTGTTCGATCAGTTAGGGAGGCATACCTCTCAGAAGGATCTAAGAGACGTCATTGCTGATAGGAGAAAGACCGTCCTGGTCGAAGAGCAAGATCCGAACTGACCTACCAGTCAAGTAGAAATACTTGATGATGGTGTGCCGGATAGGAGCGCCCGACCAGGCGGTCCCGAGAATGAGTCCCAAGCAGTGGCCCTAGGCATCCAAGCCCAGTTTGATGCTCTGACAGCAGCAGTTTAGGGTCTATCAAAACGACCTTCTACAATCGATCCAGTAGACCACAGGAGTGGCAGCTCGTTCTGTGCTCGAATTAGAGCAGCCCAGCCACCAGCAAAGTATAAAGCACCGGTACTACTAATTTATACAGAAAAGGCAGATCCAATAAGGCATGTGGGGAAATTTGAAGACCAAATGGAGCTGCTCGGAGTGAGTGATGACTATCGGCGCAGAGTTTTCCCCACTACATTGTCCGGCACTGCCCAAGAGTGGTATTGGAAATTTAAGCCAATCTCCATCACTTCTTGGGAGAGTTTCAGGAAAGAGTTTTGTAGGTAGTTCAGCGCTGTTCGGACCCCTCCGGTTTACGCCAATCACTTGGAAGATATTAAACAAGGGAAAGACGAATCTCTTAAGAACTACATACAAAGGTTCATGAGAGAAGCCAACCGAGCAACGACAGTTGGAGATGAGGGGAAGATGGTGGCCATTTCTTCTGGCATAATCTATCGGAGTCCTTTGTGGGACAATATTCATCGCAACCCAATTTCAATGTTACAACAATTTCTTGACCGGGCGGACAAGTATATGAAATTGGATGACGCGATTGAGAATGGCCTGAACAATCTGAGCGGATCGACTGATCCTCCCAAGAATGGTGGAAATGATCAAAGTGGTGGTAAGAAACGTGGGAATAACAGGTCTGACCGCCACAATGAAAAGAATGCTAAGTCGGGATCAAACGACAAGCCAACTAAGTATGAACCTCAGTTCACCAATTACACCACTCTTTCGGCCAGCTGAGTGGAGATATATCTCGCAAGTCATCAGGAGGTCCCCTACCGAAAACCCCCACCCATCAAGAAGGAGATGAGTAAGAGAGATTTGAATAAGTTCTATCGTTTCCATGGAGACTATGGTCACAACACGAATGAATGCAATCATCTCAAGGACGAGATAGAGTTTCTCCTCCGGTCGGGAAAATTGAAAAAATATCGAGCAGAAAAAACCCAAGGAGAGGGAAGTAACAATAATCCTGGGTTTAGCGACAACGGTCTCAACCTTTGCAACCCGAGCCTGTGGACTTCACTCTTGACACCATATGTGGAGGTCCACATTTGGCTGGGGATAGCAATAAAGCAAGGGAGAGGTATGCTCGAACCCTTCGGCATGAGTTGGATGCAGCATCGACGTCTGAGGTCATGACTGTAGAGGAGCGGCCTCCAAAGAACCCACGATACGAAAGTGAGTCCCTCACTTTCACTGAAGATGATGCACGACACGTGAGATATCCTCATAATGACCCTCTCGTCGTGATAGTCCAAATAGCAAATATGAAGGTGAAGAGATGCCTGGTCGACACAGGAAGTTCTATGAACATTATCTTCAAATCATCCTTTGAAAGGATGAAACTATCTATCAATGACTTGAAGCCATGCTCTCAAGTCATCTGTGGATTTACTGGAGAATGGTTGTCACCAGCTGGAATGATCAAGTTACCTGTCACAACGGAGGATGCTCCCAAGCATGAGACAGTTATGATAGAATTTTTGATAGTCGACTGCCCATCCACCTATAATGTGGTTATTGGTCAACCACTACTCACAACCTTGCATGCGGCAGTCTCTGTATGGCACCTTTCCATGAAGTTCCCGACCAGTGCAGGCATAGGTTGCGTCCGAGGAGACCAGAGAGAGGCTAGGGAATGTTATAATGCCTCGGTAGCTAAAGCACGAAAGGGGGCCAAAGAAAACAACATGATTGTATGTGCCGAGAGAGAGGAGGTAGACAAGATGGATGTCAACCAAAGCTTTACAGTTGTAGCTGATCAGGAAGGAATGTTTGGCCAAGAAAGCACTCTTGGTATAGGTGAACAACAAGCCCCATCCGGTGATGAAGTCACCAAATAGGGTGTTGCCCAAAGCGAGGGAATGGATTTTGATCCTCACTTTGGGGATTATGAAAGTGAGGTGGGACCGTTCGAGGAGTTAGAGGAGGTTCTAATAGATGAGAATGACCCGACCAGAGGGGTCGAGGTTGGAAAAAGTTGAAGTCAGAAGTAAAAGCACAGCTGGTAGAATTTTTGCGGAGGAATCAAGATGTCTTCGCCTGGTCTCACAAGGATATGGTGGGTATCTCACCAACTATAATCAGCCACGTGCTCAACGTGGACGAAAACTATCTAGCAGTGCAACCGAAGAGGAGGTTGCTCGACAAGGATCGAGTAAAGGCTCTCAAGGAGGAGGTGGAGCGGCTAAAGGAAAACGGGTTTGTAAGGGAGGCATATTACCCTGCCTGGATTTCAAACCCAGTGTTAGTGCCTAAGTCTAATGGAAAGTGGAGGACTTGTGTGGACTTTACCGACCTGAATAAAGCATTTCCAAAGGACTGTTTTCCTTTGCCAAGAATAGACCAGTTGGTGGACGCAACCTCTGGTCATGAAACTTTGTCCTTTGTGGACACTTACTCGGGGTATAACCAGATTAGTATGCACCCTCCCGATGAGGAGCATACCAGTTTCCGAACAGACATAGGTCTGAAGAACGCGGGAGCCACATACCAGCGTTTAGTGAATGGCATGTTCCGCGACTTAATTGGCAAGAATATGGAGGTGTACGTAAACGATATGCTGGTAAAGTCAAAGGAAGCTGAAGGACATGTACGAGATTTGGAGGAATGCTTTGCAGTATTGAGAAAGTACAGCATGAAGTTGAATCCCCTCAAATGCTCGTTTGGAGTAAGTTCGGGAAAATTTCTGGGGTTTATTGTGAACTCGTGAGGAATAGAAGCAAATCCAGAGAAGATAAAGGCGCTCGTAGAAATGAAGTCTCTGGCCAGAATTAAGGATGTGCAAAGCTTGACTGGGTGGATTGTTGCTCTAAGCAGGTTTGTCTCTAGATCAACGGACAAGTGTGTCCCATTTTTTAACTTGCTTAGAGGAAGCAAGAAGTTTGAATGGACGGAAGAATGCGAGCAAGCTTTTCAAGCCATAAAGGAGCACTTGGCTCAACCTCCTGTTCTTTCGAAGCTAGTTGATGGGGAAGACCTCTTTATTTACCTAGCAGTCACAGAGAATGCTGTTAGTGCTGCTCTAGTACGAGAAGAAGATAAAGTACAACATCCGGTGTAATACGTTAGCAAGCAACTGATAGGAGCAGAGTCCAGGTATCCCGTGATTGAGAAGTTGGCCTATTGCTTGGTACTTGCATCTCGCAAATTGCGACCGTACTTCCAGGCACACCCCATTAAAGTCCTTATCGACCAGCCCCTATGTCAAGTCTTGCAGAAGCTGGAGTCATCTGGTCAGCTACTTAAATGGACGGTTGAATTGGGCCAATTCAAAATCAAGTATCAACTGAGATCTGCTATTAAAGGACAGTCTTTGGCGGATTTTATTGCTGAATTTACTGGGATTACTGATATTCCCGACCAGCAAGAGCGTGTAACTGGATAGAGAGAAGATCTTCCTGCTTGGCAAATTTTTGTTGATGGGTCGTCAAACGAACATCATTCAGGAGTAGGAATTATATTAGTCACGCCGGAGAAGCATCGAATTCATTGCGCATTAAGATTCGGATTTAACGCTTCTAATAATGAGGCAGAGTATGAAGCCCTCTTAGCAGGCTTGCGCTTGGCTAGAGATGTTCGTGCCCGGTCGGTTGAAAATGTTATATTATTTTAGATAATATAATGTTAGATTAAATAATGTGACATAATGTGATTTGTCACACAAATGTGATTTGTCACACCTTGTAACATATTATTGAGAGTCACAAAATTGGACACATGTATGTGCCCAAATGTGACATATTTTGGAGTTACAAACTTGTAACTCCCAAATATTACCCAATAATGTGTAGATTTGATATTACACATTTTGATTTGAATTTCTTAAAGCCATATGTGAAATATGGCTGTTAGAGATGTGATTTTAACTCCCATAATGTGTATGGAAGTTACAAAATCAAGTGGGAATGAATTTGGAACGTTTTGGAAAATTTGGAAAATTGGTTGCTGAAAAAACGACTTGGGCCGCTGCCTATGTTTTTCAGGCCGCGGCCCAAGAGGCAAAAATAGGCAAAAAACACACCGTGGGCTGCGGCTCATATTTTTCAGGCCGCGGCCTGAGCGGCTGACAGCATTTTCCAACTTCGGTTTTATCCAATTTTGAACGTTTCCAACAACCAAGTAATTCCCAAATCTCTATTTTAATTCCATAAACATCCAATTAATCATTGGTAATAGCCATAGGGATTGGTGGAATTTGAAATTCAAAGGGTGTCTCAAAACTCTATAAATAGGAGCCTAATGCTCACTTGTAAGACACACCATTTTTCATCCACAAAGCACTTGGCTGAAAAATACACCAAAAGGCTTGATAATTCCAGAGAGCTATTTCCTAGAGAGATCCCTTAGTGCTTAGAGAATAGGGGGAAATAAGCTTTTGGACAAAGGTCTTGAACCTTGTTCAAGTTGGTGATCTCCACTACTCTACACTTTGGTTGTGTGAGAGTTTGTTTGTGTTTTCATTCTTTTGTTGTTCTTATTTACTTGTATTATTATAGTATTGAGTTTGTAATCTTCTTCTTCTATATCTTTCTATTTACTTGTATTTTGAGCAATTGAGTTGTAATATTTATTTAATCAATTATCTTGTCCATTGTATTTTTGCATAGAGTTGTATTTTTGGTTTTTCCATATTTCCATTGAGCAATAATATATATTCTCTAATAGAAGTAAACAGTGATTCCCAATTGGTGGTCTACCAAGTCTTAGGGGAATATCAAGCAAGGGGCCTATGCATGATGGCGTACTTTGGATGATGGCATACTTGAATAAGACCAAGGATCTGCTAGCACAATTCGAGGAGTATACGATTAAGCTGGTACCGCGGGAGTAGAACTCTAACGCAGACGCTCTAGCAAAATTAGCTAGTGCAAAAGATGCTGAAACTCTGAATATAGTACTGGTAGAATACTTGGCAGAGCCGAGCATTAATGAACAAGAAGCCATGCCCATCACAATAGTTGACACTTGGATGACGCCCCTCATTGCTTACCTTGAACAAGGAATCCTCCCAGATGATCGTAATGAAGCAAAGAAGATTATGTGGCAAGCTGCTAGGTACATTATGATGGATGGGGTGCTGTATAGAAGAGGGTACTCTTTGCCTCTACTAAGGTGCATAGCACCCGACCAGTCAAAAAACTTATTGGCTGAAGTGCACGAGGGGTTTTGTGGAGATCATGCTGGGGGGCAGAGTCTATCTAAAAAGATTTTGCGGCAAGGATTTTTCTGGCCTACAATGAATGAAGATTCTATGGAGTATGTGAAGAAGTGCGATAAATGCCAGAGGTTTTCTAAAGTACCTAGGGCGCCTCCGAATGTCTTGAAGAAAATGCAGAGCCCGTGGCCTTTTGCAGTATGGGGCATTGATCTGATCGGGAAACTACCCAAAGGGAAAGGAGGAGTACAGTTTGCAGTAGTTGCTGTGGATTATTTCACCAAGTGGACCAAAGACGAACCACTAGCCATGATCACCTCGAAGAAAGTTTTAGACTTTGTGGTTAAGAATATAATATGTCGCTATGGTTTGCCCAAGAAGATAGTCTCTGACAACGGCACTCAGTTCGATAGTGACTTATTTACTGATTTCTGCACTAGGCATGGCATCACGAAAAGTTTCTCCTCGGTAGCTCATCCGCAAGTCAATGGGCAAGTTGAAGCCGTAAATAAAACTTTGAAAGATACTCTAAAAAAGCGTCTAGAGTGAGCTAAGGGTGCTTGGGCGGAAGAATTACTAGAAGTCCTTTGGTCATACAGGACTACTGCCCGGACAGCAACTGGTCATACCCCCTTTTCCTTGGCATATGGGTATGAAGCCATGTTACCTGTGGAAGTAGACCCACCATCTCATCGAAGAACCATGTACGACCAGGAGGAGAATCACCAATTTCTACCTGAATCTTTAGATTTCCTTGAGGAGAGACGAGAAAAAGCAAGCTTAAGAGTTGCTGCTCATCAGCAAAAGGTGGCCCGCTATTTTAATTCCAAAGTCAGAGATCGAAAGTTCCAGGTCGGAGATTTGGTCCTCAGAAAGGTGTTCATCAGAGACCCGGCAGTTGGAGTACTAGGACCAAACTGGGAGGGACTGTATCAAATTGAGCAAGTCTTGCCACCCGACACTTACAAACTTGCTCAATTAAATGGAGAGCTGATTAGGAACTATTGGAATGGCGAGCACTTGAGGAAATATTATCAATAAATACTGCTTACAGAGTAGCAGCTTTGTCTCAAGTGTTTAACTTGTTATTTAAGTTTGTTTATGAACTGGCTATTTGCTAACCAGTCATGATATTTTGAACAATTTTATTTTGTTTGAGACTTGTAACTAGACACGCTTTGTCCTTTTTTTTTACGATTAATAAAAGAGATCACGTGCAGCTCGGTCGAATCTTGCTACAAATTTTGCATAAGTGTTGATTATTCTTGCTTTGGCAGTGTTCAACTGTCATTACAACTTAAAATAAAAAAGGTTTTCTAAAGGAAATACCGGGCAGTGTTCAACTGGTCGGTATCCATCAGATGAATGACCAACGTTTAAATAGTTGTATGTTTTTGCAGTGTTTAACTGCTGAAATATCCTTTGTATATTCAATGTGTTTCACGAGTAATAATTGCTCGGACAAATTCGGTCAAGTAGCAAATGATCAAGGATTTTTCAACCCTCAATCACTTGGGGGGCACATAGGGTATACTGGTATACAACTCAACACAAGAAATAAGTTCACGAGCAAAGATATTTGTTTTCAGGCTGACTTGTAAATCTTTGAAGTCAAAAGGGCCATTAAGCTAACTTATTTTACAAAGTTGTTTTACAAAGCTTAATTAACTTGGAATTTTTTCAAAATTTTAAGTTAAGAACAACTATTCGTGTGTAAATAAAACACTATGCTCATAAAGTGTTAGAGCAATAAGAATGTGAGAAAGCATGCTTAGTAGTAACTTATGAAATGTTTAGAATTTCTAAGTTAGAAAACTAAGTACTCATATGAAAATATAAGGCATCTATGTAATAGAACTTTTAAATGATTAAGTCTAAAAAAGTAAAGTGTTCATAGCTCGGCCATACGAGCAAAAGTACAGTAGCAAAATACAAAATAAAGGTCTACTAGTATGCTAAGGATTTAGCTGGTCGGATGAAAGCTCTCTGGTCAGATGGAGGCTCTCTGGTCAGATGGAAGCTCACCAGTCGGTTATGGGGCTCCCTAGTCAGGTTGTCACTCAGGTTGATCAACACCTTCCTCAGCATCAGTCGCTTCTTCTGGTCGGAATGATAGCGTGGAGGAAAAAGGTGTGGTACAAGCAAGATTAGCTGCCTCCTCAGCAGCCTTTGCCTCACATTTTGCAAGCTCTTCTGCCTTGGCCTCCTCTGTGAGAAAGTCGAGGTTAAGAGGCTTGTTCAGTTTCCACACCTGGTAAAAGCAATTGAAACAAATTTCCTCGTAGCGAGCGAGATCGGCTTCTTTCTCTCACTTTAGCTCCTCGTTCTCACGAGTCAATTTCTCTAGCTGATCAGTCAACGACTTGTTGATTTGAGTTTGCTTTTGGTTCTCGTCAGCCAACCCCCTAAGAGACTCATTTCGCTCAGCCACGGTCTTCTCTGCCTGCTCCACCTTGGATTTGAGATCTTTTTTCGAGGAAGTTAAAGTCTCCACTTTAGTTTGGGCGTCCACTAGTTGATCATTTAAGACCTTGATCAATTCTTTGTAGTCTACTGCTCGATGCTGAGCGTGGCTGATAATGATAAGCGACTACATGGAAAACAAGAAGTTACTACAAGTAAAAATGATTAATAACAAACTATCTTGAGATAAAATACTTACATTCATCAGCTGAGCGAGCCCTCTTTGTAAGACGACTTCAACACTAAGCCGAGGCAAGGATTCAAAGCTTTGAATCGTTGAAGCATCATGAAGGGTTTGGTCGAGCAGTTCCTTCCCAATGTTACCAGCATTGCGAAGGGCCTCACTCAGGCCAGTCAGGCGAGTAGGGGTTAGGCTTGTAGAGGGGGAAATCAATGAAGGGGTCAGCTGCGGGATTGTAATCGACTCCTCGGGTTGTCTTCCTTGGCTGGTCGGGGTTGTCCTTGGAACTTTGCTTGGGGGGTTGGAGCCACTTCCTTCCCCAGATTTCCTCTTTTGGGCAAGAGAGGTGTTGAATTGCCTGAACATCTCTGAATCTGCAAAAGAGTAAACACAAGATTTGTTAGTAAAAAATAAAGCAATATGTGGGTAAATACTTTACAACTACCAGATAGCTCTATAAATCCCAAATAACCAAGTTATTTAAAATCAAACATCTCACTATGACTACTAGACCTGAGTTTAGGATTTGGTCAAGGAAGTCATCCTCTTCATCAGATGATGAGCTTAAGTCTCTATGAAGCTGGATGGTCTTTCCTTTCCCAGGCTGTGTGGGAATAATACGTTTGTGTTGATCCTCTGGCTGGGGTTCCCTAATGATGAGGTCACCCGGTCTACGAGAGTAGGGAGATGGTCTGTGAGAGAACTGATCAGTCACTACCTCAGTATCAGCGTTGGACTGGTTAGTTGCATTCGCTTCCTCAGTAGTGCTCTCTATTATGATGTTCTGCTTACTTGGTAGCAACCCCACCATCTGAAGATTATCCACAGTAACCAACTCTTTCATGTTCTTCTCCTCGGTGCACATATTAGCCAATTCTTCTGCTCGGGAACACATTTCCTTGGTGGGCAAGGGCTGGTGAAATGGACCCGCATGTGTAAAGGCTAAGTTGTTGGCTTTAATGTTTAAAGTAAGAAAATACTCTGTATAGTATTTTCCAGGATTTGACTTATGAGAAATACCATGGAGGTATTTAATCCCTTTATGCCTGTGGAAGAGGTGGAAAAAACCTATATTCTTGTGGCTTGGGTTAGTCCTGAAGTCGAAGAGATAATGCACTTCATAAGAAGTGGGTGGATCCCAACCTTGCAGGAAGTAAAGGATGTATAGAGTGGACAACGCCTAAATCCCATTGGGAGCAATCTGGAAGGGAGAGACGTTGAAGTAGTCTGCTACTGACCAGAAGAAAGAATGTAGTGGGATGGTAGCTCCTGCGTAAACGTAGTGCCTAGACCAGGCACAGTAAGGTCCGCCAGGCTTGTTGGCTCTCTGATGAGGGCGCAGACATATCATGTTAACCCTTCTCAGGCCCAAGGCTTGAATGTGTTTGTCGAACATGTCGGGGTTAAGTTTGGAGGGTTTGGCTGTAAACCAAGAAGGTGTTTCTTCTCCTTCTTTTCTTGGTTTTTGAACGGCTAATCGCTGGATCTCGGTAGTAAATTTCTGAGTAATTTTTCTTTGAGGCTTGCTGGGTTTTTGTGTCTGGCGAGGCGGTCTTGAAGAAGCTGCAGTTCGGACCTCACTCCATTCCACTACTTTTTGTGCTGCTCTACGAGCTACCTGAGGGTCCTGGTCCTGAGGAAGTCTGTTAGATTTCTTTACCCTCATTTCTGACTGCTCAGCCTGTTGATTGAGAAACTGTTCTTCGTGGAGGAAGTATAAGGCTGATCGGGGAAGGATCTTTTTAAGATGGCGAAGGCGATCCTCGGGGGTGTGACTGCTAGGAGACTTCAACGAAGAGTCGCTGCTTTGAGGAGTATCGCTCGATTGCGGGATGGAAGTGTCAGAATTTGTATGGTTGTCACCTCCCCTATAGTCGAAGCGATTCATCTACAACAAATAAAAATAGGGGGAGGTGAGTAACCAAACAAACATAAATTGATTAATGTAAAGGAAAAGTATTTATTTACTACTCAGAAAATATTTTATTGGGTAGTAAAAATATTTTTTACCCCCCAGAATAAACATGTGTGAGGGAAAAAATGATAGGAAAAAATTTGGTGCCTAAAGTGAGTGGTGTCCGAGCGGATTGGTGGAGTGTCCGAGGGGCTAGGCCCAGCAATTTGGTGCCTAAAACGTGGTGTCCGAGCAGGTGTCACACGATGTCTGAGCAAGTGTCATGCGGTGTCCGAGCGGAACCTGGTGCGTGTCCGAGTAGGTCGAGTGATGCCCGAGTGGTTGTGCCGAGGCGTCCGAGCAGTTGTTGCCGAGGCACCCGAGGGCTATGCCGAGGCGTCTGAGCAGCTGTGCCAAGGTGTCCGAGCGGAACCTGGTGCGCATCTGAGGACCGTGTGCCGAGGCGTCCGAGGAGTGGCGACGCATTCGAGGAGCCTTTCGTCCGAGGGGCTTCACCGTAGTTTCGAGGGGTATTGAGGCACTCAAGGGGCCACGTTCGAGCAGTGAGAGGCATGTGATTTTGGGGCATGCCCAAGTAATCAAACAAAAAGAAAAAAGGGCCATGGCCGATCGGCCATACAACACAACCCTAAACCCATTTTGAAAAACAAAAGCCCTAAATCCCATATAGCACAAACTCATTTCCTCACCCAAAATACACAACAACAAGATCAAAATGGGTGATTTGAAAGGTTTCAAATGTTCTAGAGACCCTATATATCATCCATTACCCATAAACCCATATATGTGATTTAGGTTGAATAATTCATTTTTCTTTAAATTTCCATGAAATTGAAGACAAAATTGAGTTACCCATAGCCTAAACAACATCAAAACAGCCACAATACACATTGTATATTAAAGATTCATACACAAATTCAAGGGAAAAATCCTTATGGTGTTTTCGGCCTACACATAGTTTTTCTTAAAGCTTTGAGAAAAAAAAGCATAAGTGGAGATGAAGAAGAAGGACTTACCCAAATGTATCTTGAAGAGGTTGTGACTTCTTGAAGAACTCTTGAATTTGCTTGAAGAGATTGGAGCTTTGAATTTTCGGCCAAGAAGAGGATTTGTGGGGTATTCGGCCAAGAAGGAAAAAGATGAAGGAGAGGGAAATTTTTTGCTCTTGTTTTTTGCTTATGAGAGTATGAGCACCTATGGGTCTATTTAAAGGGAAGAAAGTGGAAATTGCCACTTATTCTTAGACCCTTGGAATTCCCTTGAGTATATTTTCTCCCCATGATTGTGAGCAGTTAATTCCAGTGATCGTGGTCTGCTATGGAGTCGTGGTCTGTTGCATAGGCGGAAAAATAAACAGTTGGATTTTTTTTATTGTGCCGTCAGCAGTGGAGAAAAAAGTTTATTATGTGAGAACATCATATAATAAACTTGGGGGGCAAATGTTATCCCCAAAATTTGAAAATGATGATGTGGCAATAAAAGTGACAAATGGCAAGGAATGGCTGGGTAATCTGGCTCAGGAGTGGTCCGGTAGACCAGTGAAGATTTTTTGACCGACCAGTCAGGTGCTTGTCCGACCGGTCATATGCTTGTCCGACCAGTCATATGCTTGTT
The DNA here is from genome assembly GCF_963169125.1 of Humulus lupulus. Taxonomy (NCBI): domain Eukaryota; kingdom Viridiplantae; phylum Streptophyta; class Magnoliopsida; order Rosales; family Cannabaceae; genus Humulus; species Humulus lupulus. Next base: position 228,468,456 of record NC_084793.1, on the reverse strand, counting down.
CGCCCAGTCAGGTGCTTGTCCGCCCAGTTATGTCTTTGTTCAACCAGTGAAGGTTTGGCCAACCAGTGAGGAATTTTGGCCCTTCAGTTCTCCTCCTGAGTGTGATGTGGACCGACTAAACAGAGCAGGGCTACGCAAAAGATCCCAGTAATGGCTTCAACAAGAATCGGTCATACTTGCGTGGGAATCTCTCAGATTATTCCACAAAAATAGTGTTTTGTTGTATTTTGAATATTATTATTAATTGAATATAGTGAGAATAGCGAAATATCCTGATTATGGGGGACATCATTTGTACGATCCTAAGCCTATAAATACAAGGCTCATGGCATCATAAAGGGGGTTCGGATTTCAATTTTCCAGGGAGAGTAATTGTATCTTGAGATAACTCTTGTATTCTTTTAATCTGCACTGAAGAAACTCAATTGACTCAGGTTCATCTGATCTTGAGTGTAGATCTATAATCATAAATCTAAGTGGACTAGGCTATTACCAACACATTGGGGCTGAACCACTATAAAAATTGTCTGTGTCATATATTTCTCTTGAAGGTTTTTTGTCGTTTTGACGTCTACACGTCGTTGGCCAAAAACGCGGTCAACACTTTCGAACAAATATGAGACATTACTGCTATAAAGTAATGCCTTTCGATTTGAAAAATGCTGGTGCGACTTACCAGCGACTAGTCAACCATATGTTCAAAGAACTGATCAGCAATATCGTGGAAGTCTACGTCGACGATATGCTAGTCAAGTCAAGAAAGGCTAAAGAACACATCAAGGACCTACAAGAATGCTTCAACATCTTGAACAAATATCAGATGAAGTTGAATCCTCTAAAGTGTTCCTTTGGTGTTAGATCAGGGAAATTCTTGGGATTCATAGTAAACTCACGAGGAATCGAAGCTAATCCCAAAAAAATTCAAGCACTGATCAAGATGTAGTCTCCTACCAAAGTTAAAGATGTTCAAAGCCTAACCGGAAGAATTGCGGCCCTAAGTAGATTCATATCTAAGTCAACGGACAAGTGTGTCCCATTTTTTAATCTACTCAGAGGCAACAAAAAATTTGAATGGACAGAGAGATGCGAGCAAGCTTTTCAGGCGCTAAAAGCCCACATGTCGCAACTGCCAATTTTGTCCAAGCCGGTCAAAGGAGAAACTTTGTACATCTACTTAGTAATAACAGAGTATGCTGCTAGTGCTATTTTAATCAGAGAGGAAGACGACATTCAAAAACCAGAGTACTACGTAAGCAAAAGGCTAGTGGGGGCAAAACTACGATATCCCCCCATAGAAAAATTAGCTTATTTGTTGATACTGGCATCTAGAAAGCTGTGACCCTATTTTCAGGCTCACCCCATCATAGTGCTTACCGACCAGCCACTACGATAAGTCTTACAAAAACCAGAACCCACTGGTCGGCTACTAAAATGGGCAGTCGAGTTAGGACAGTTTGAAATTTCCTATGCACCACGAGCAGCTATAAATGGACAAGCCCTAGCGAATTTTGTTGCAGAATTCACCGGACTCACTGCCAGTGAACCAATATTAGAGACCGATGATCAAAATCAATGCCCTACTTGGAAGTTGTTCGTAGATGGATCTTCCAACGAGCATAACGCAAGGGCAGTGATGATTTTAATCACACCCAAGGGACATCGGTTTCATTGTGCGATCAAATTCAACTTTACGACCTCCAATAATGAAGTCGAATACGAGGCGTTGTTCGTAGGATTAAGACTAGCCAAAGATTTGGATATAAAGTCAATAGAAATATATAGTGACTCCCAACTAGTAGTTAATCAGATTATGGGGGAATATCAGGCTAGGGGTTTCAAGATGGTTGCTTATTTGAACAAGGCAAAGGATTTATTGGCACACTTTGAGAAGTATACTCTCCAGCAAGTACCTCACGATCAGAATTCAAATGTCGATGCCTTAGCCAAATTAGCAAGTGCTAAAGATGCTGATGCTTTGAGCATAGTACTAGTCGAACGTTTGTTGGCACCAAGCATTCAAGTGGAAGAATCCTTGCTAATGGTACAAGTGTCAGACACATGGATGACTCCTATCATTAAATAACTCAAACAAGGAGTATTACCGGCAAATTGGAATAAGGCGAGGATGCTTCAAAGACAATCGACTTGGTTTATTTTGGTCGATAGAGTCTTGTATAGACGAGGATACTCAATGCCTTTACTACGGTGTGTTTCTAAGGAAAAAGCTAAGAACTTGATGCAAGAAGTACATGAAGGTTTCTGCGAAGATCACACTGGGGGGCAAAGTTTGTCGAAGAAAATTCTACGGCAAGGATACTTTTGGCCCACCATGATCGAAGACTTTATGGAATTTGTTAAAAAGTGATAAGTGTCAAATATTTTCCAAAATACCACGAGCAACCCCAAATGAGCTTAAACAGATGCAAAGCCCATGGCCATTCGTAGTCTAGGGAATTGACCTGATCGGGTCTTTGCCTACGGGAAAATGGAATGTAGTTGTTATTGACTACTTTACTAAGTGGGCCGAAGTTGAGCCACTCGCAACAATCATGACCAAGAAAGTATTGGATTTCGTCATCAAAAACATTATATGTTGATATGGGTTGCCGAAAAAAATTGTCTCAGATAATGGCACATAATTTGACAGCAACCTTTTTGCACGATATTACAAAGAGTTTTTCATCAGTTGCCCATCCACAAGCGAACGAACAGGTTGAAGCTATTAACAAAACTCTAAAGGACACACTCTAGAAAAGGCTCGAAGATGCAAAGGGGGCATGGCTAGAAATATTTCCATAAGTACTTTGGTCATATAGAACATCTCACCGAACAGCAACAGGCCATATGCCATTTTCCTTGGCCTATGGGTATGAAGCCATGTTACCCGTTGAGCTAGATCTACCATCGCATAGAAGGCTAACATAAGACCAGATCACGAATAACAAAATTATTAATGGAGTCTTTGGACTTGGTCAACGAAAGGAGCGAGCAGCTCAACTTCGAGTTGCAGCTTACCAACCAAAGGTCGCTCGATATTTTAACTCTAAAGTACGCGAAAGAAAGTTTGACGTGGGAGATTTGGTACTTAGAAGAGTTTTTCTCAACACTCACGACCAGAATGCTAGAGTACTCGGCCTGAATTGGGAACGTCCATATCAAATTGAAGAAATCTTTTAACCAGGCACATATAAACTTGCTAGCTTAAATGGAGATCTCGTTCCTTGCTATTGGAATGGAGAACACCTGCACAAGTATTATCAATAAACAATTATTTTTAAAGAGTTGGCTTGTATTAATTTTACTTTTTACAAGTTTGGGAACAAGGGCTGGTCAGTTAGTGAATGGTCGCTTATAAGTGTAAGATCAATTTTGATCACTCGTACAGACACAATTTTTTCCATTCTATTACGAGAAATAAGAGGAACTGTGCGCAGCCAGTTATTCTTGCGAATTATTGTATTTATTACAAGTATTTTCTCATTACGTGTGTTGCTTTGCTATATTATAATTAATTGTTTATAAAGTACACGAGCAGTAATGTTCGAACAGGACTTGGTCATGTCAAGTGACCGAGAAACTTGAGCTCCTCGATCACTTGGGGGGCATATAAGATACTAAGCGAGCAAAGCATATCAACAGACATATGTAAACACACGAGAAAAATAAGGGAAAGCATATTACGACACTTAGAGTATGTTATGCTAAGTTCGGGCATACGAGCAGATGTTATAATAGCAATGAAAATATTTTATAATATCACAATGAAATGTCTTTACATCGTGAGCAATTGCTGCTCAGATGTAATTAAAATAATTAAAAGGAAAAAGCTGCCTTAGGCAGCAAAATTGTTTTAACATTACGAACTGTTGTTCGTATGTTTTAATTACATGAATAAAAAAAAGTTACTGTGCAGCTGGTGGAGGGTCTTGCTGAGACTGCTGGTCGATTGATGTTCCAGCGTCTTCTTCAGCACCATCAATGCTTGTCGCCAGAGAGATTTCACGAGAATCCGAGGCATTCTGGGCATTCCTTTCCTCCTCTTGGCAAGCAACGCACTTTGCAAGTTCATCTTGTCTCATTTGCTCGGGAAGATAGTCAAAATTTGCCTCTGGATTGTTCTTCCAAAACAAGTAGAAGCAGTTAAAGGTAGCTCCTTGGAACCTCTCCAGGTTTTGGGAATTTGTCTCCTCGAGCAGCTTAACTCGTTCCTCCATATCAGTAGCCTCCTTCATGCTGGCCTCCAGATCTTCTTGAAGCTTGGCTGCTTCCTTATAGTTAGTCTCTGAAGCTTCTTTAAACTTCTCCTTGGTAGCAACGGCTTTGGCCAGCTCTTCTTGGCTCCTCAGTTAAACTGGTGATTTTGTCTTCAGCCGCCTTAACCTTCTCCTCGCATGCTTTGATCTCATTGGCATGTTTTGCATCGATCTCCTCGGCACGACGCCAGCCATTGTTCATGGTTAGGATACCCTGCGAACTATAGAAGAATGAATTTTTTAGAGCTAATCAAAGTAAATGTTGTTCGACTAAAACAAAATACAGAAGAAACTTACACTGAGCAGTTCGTTGAACCCACGAGCAAGGACTGTTGGGGTTTTATGCCCTAATTAAAACCCAAATTCTTTGTAATCTCATTTTATTATCAATAAAAGAATAGAAATCATTTTTTGACTTGGTCAATCACTTTGCTCACATGTTTTATTTTCATGATTATTTGTTTAATATAAACTTCTATTAAATCCCGAGCATATAGCTAATCTTATTTATAGTGACGTAATCACAGTGGAATATAAATATGATTATATGTTCAAAATAAGTTAGTCCTAAGATTAGTCAGTGCACTAGATTTACACTGACTTGCCAATCTACGATATGATCTACTTACACATTACAATGTTATGTTCTTTCCAGAACATTAGCAAAGTAGATAAGATCGGATGTATTTGTTACATCGGACAGGACCGATATTGACAGTTGATAAGATAAGTAAACATACCGTTATTATCTATTCTAGTCATATCATATAGTTGACCATAGGTTAATTCAATCTCAATTCTGAGTGGTTAGTATTCTAACTGATTGTATTATTTGAGTTCTTTGACTTGTTCGTTACCAGCTTACCCTACGGACTAGCCCATACTTACATCTTGGGAACTCGGTAGTATAATTGAGTGCGAGTGTTAATCATAGATATGAACATCTATAGCTTCTGATGAAGAAGTGAAACGATGGTTTCCTTTTAGTTTGGTTCAAGGTGATAAATGATAGAGATCTCATTTCAGTAATTAAATTAGTTTACTGAAATATCATTTACAAGGAACTAAGTGTTTTAAGGATAAAATACAATGAGGGGTAAAACGGTATTTTAGTCCTATCTCATTGTAGACCGTCTATAGAGGATTGAGTGACAATTATGGTTGTAACAATGGACAATTAATAGCGTATCTATATTTGTTATAGAGCGTTCTATGAATTCAAAAGTGCAATTCCAAATCTATAGTGGAGTCACGAGGAATTAATAAGTTAGTAAATTTATTTGTTAGATTTATGATAGCTTATTGGAGCTTGATTTCATAGGCCCATGGTCCCCATTGTACCTTGGATAAAATCAACTAGATAGTCTCAATTAATTGATTTAATTATCAATTAGAATTATCAAAGTTGACCAGGTCAATTTTGGATAGTTTCACAGAGTTGTGTAATTTTGAGAAGAAAAGAGAAATTATGGCAGATTTATTAATTAAGATAAATTGGTATCTAAATTAATAAATAAATTTAAATCAAGGTTCAAATTATAAATAATTAATTTGATAAAGGATTTAAATAATTATTTAATTAATTAAATCAATAGAAAATAATACAGACCTTGATTTTAAGTCCAATGGGCTTATAATCAAATGGGAAATTTCATGGGCCTATAGCCCATGATAATTTCGACCTAGGGCTTCAAAATGGCTGTTATTTTATTGATTTTTTAATTAAATTAAATGGCCTAATTGAGTCTATAAAAGGAGTGCTTAGAGAGAAGATTTTAGAGAAGACAGATAAGTCACAAGTCAGATTTTCTGATAGTTTTATATTCTCTCTAAACACAAGTCCTTTTCTAAGCCACTTTGTTATTTTCTCTTCTTCTCTCTATATCTATCTCATGTGTTGAGAATTGCTCACACTAGTCTAGGTGGTTCTAAGGATACATTGGAAGATCGTGAAGAAAATAGAAGATCGGTTCAGTTTCTTGATAATACTCTGCGACAGAGAGGATACAAGAGTTAGAGAAACTGAAGGAAGGACTCTTTAATTTCGCTGCGTATAATGTAAGTATTCTATTTTTGTTTCTCTTTGAATTCAATTTTAGAAACGTGTTTTAGGCTATCTCGTATTAATTTGTTTAATATTAGATATACATGAAAATAAATAAAGATCCTGTATAAGCTAATCTAACAAGGACCTGGCTAGGTTTCAACGTAGTAAGACAGGCAAAGGCCTCCTAGCTGCGACAGTGCTTAGACAATATCTGAAACTTGTCATTTGTTGAGCTATAAGCATTGCTCAATAAATATGTGGCCAAAGATCTTTCTGCCTGGTTGGTGGAAGGAGCAATGCGAGGAGGAGGATGAGGCATAGTTGATTTAGACGGAGCAGGAGTTGGAGGGTCCTCTGATCGAGCACTTTTTCTGGAGGGCTCTCCACTGCCTTCTCTAGGGTGTTGTTTGCTCGACTTCTTCCTGCTTGGAGGAGTGTCTGCGGAGGCGTACATGTCGAAAGCATCGTCAGATGGCATGACTGCAAAACAAAAACAAACGAGCAGATATATTAAGAAATAGTTTGGCGTAATAAATGAATAACATAAAGAGAAATTCTAAGTAGTATACCCGAACTATTATTATTGGTCGTTACATTATCTAAAGAACTACTGCTACACTCACTATTTGCCTTGAAGAAGTCCAAGCTAAAACTACTAGTCGTAAATTTAAAGTTGCCATCCTTATTGAATAAATGTCAAGGGATGGGCAGATTATCTAGGAGTGAGAAATCTATACCGTTCTCGTCTGAAGATTTGAGTATAGGGCCGGTGTATTCATGTAGTTTTTGTTTTCCCCTCCCATGTTGGGTAGGGGTATTAGCAGCTCGAGTGCTAGGAGTTGGTTCTCGGATGGTCACTCCCATTGGTCACTGCCTTTGGGGTTGTGACACATCTTGCTGCTACTCGGGGATGTCTTGTATGTCAGTGACCTCTCCAGTGGCACTCCTCGCGGTGGATTCCCTCACATCCTGGTGAGGTGCTACAAGGCCGACCAGCCTTAAATTGATTTCCGTGACCAGCTCCTTGACACTTTTTTCTATATTGGTCATGTTGGCCAAGGTTGTGGCTCTTATCTCCATCTCTGGAGTGAGGTTTGGTCAGTACCATGGACCTAGATGCAACACAAGACAACTAAGGACAAAGAAAGACGAAAAAATGACTAGTTAAAGGTAGATTAGAGATTAAAAGTTTACCTCCTCGTGTGAAGGCCAGGTTGTCAGAAACCAAGTCGGTTGTAAGGAAGTACTCTTGTAAGCACCTTCTGACATTGGACTTGTAGGTAATATCACTCAAGAATGTGCGAGTAGATTCCTAGTGGCAAAAGTGGAAGAGCCTCGTGTTGTTCTGGTTGGGGTTGGATTTGAGAACGAACAGATAGGTGATCTCATGTGGAGTAGGCACAAGCCATTTTTTGTGGTTGTATAAGATATAGAGTGCTGAAAGTACTCTATATCCATTGGGTGTTATTTGGAAAGGGGCGACATTGAAATAATTAGCCACCCCTAAAAAAAAAATCATGCAAGGGTAAGACTGCCCTTGCTTCAATGAGATACCTCAATCAGGCGCTGTAGGCACCTCCGGGTACGTTTGCCCTCCGGTCGGGTGTTGGTTTGTATAGGGTAATCCCTAAAATCCCATACTTCTTGGGGTATTTTGCCACCATCCTGGTCGATATGACACTAGGAGGGGCAATGTACCAGTCTACCTCTGCTCGTGGGCCATCATGAGGACGAGCTTTGGGCTAAATGTCTGGTGGTGAAAATTTTAAAGGTTGAGGGTTGTTTGAAGGACCCTCGGCGTTGGTTGCCAGCTAGTTAGAAGGTGAATCTGTCATTTCTTTTTCCTACAAGTAGTGTATTTGACACGACCCTTGTTCAATTGGTTGTGTGGAGGACTGGTCGTAGGGTTTGATTGTGAAGCTGAAGGCTTAGAAAAAGGCAAAGAAGGTTGTTCTTGATCCTCGAACAACAAAGCAAGAAGATCGTCGTCTATTGTACTTTCACCTCCCCAAGGATCATGCATGAATATTTGAGAAGAGCAAAGGGGAAGTGAGAATCTATGACCAATAGAGAGAAAGAGAAAAGCACGGATAACGTTGCTCGTGTATAAAAGTTAAGCTTTTATACGACCAGCAGCATCCTGATAAAAACACAATAAACATGCGAATAGTTTGAAAAAATAGATCAAAAAGTGAATGTGAAAAGTATTTTTGGAAAAAGTTTTCAACTCCGAAAATAGGCGGGAAAAACCTAGTTTTTCTGAAATACTCAAAATCGAATTTTCACTTCGATTTTAGACCCGAAATCAATATTCCTATACCCACATTACTTTTTAAACATTGTCTAGCATTTTATACTGCCTAAACTCCTTATTCTAGCACACTTATTCTATGTATGTTTGCTTAAACCCGGTTACCCAAAAATTTCTCAGGAGCAGCAGAAACCCAGTTACGAAAATTCGTGAATCAAGACCAGAATACATAAAAATTTCTACATAAATGAGAGGGTGGATTTGAAAACTTACTTGGAGTACGGATTGTAGGAGAAATCACGAAGGTTTTGCTCGAAGACATCTCGAATCAAACTGGAATCTCTGGGTTTTCTTGAAGGTTTGTCTGAGTTCTTGAAGAGAGAGAAGGTTCGGGTAAAAAATGAAAAGGCTTATATTTATACTACTTGGGGCATTAATAAAAGGTAATGATGGGAATGGGATTTTGATGTACGGGGAATTGCAATAATCGTCAAAACATGTCTGGGAAACTGAAAAGGTCATAATTACTTGCTTTTTCAAAAAAATACTAACAGATGTGACAGGTCAGATTGATTGCTGGTTGAGTAAGTTTATTAAATGCTGATCACATTAAAATAAACTTGGGGGGCAAATGTTTACCCTAAAAAATACTTACTTGCTGATGTGGCAAGATTAGTGTGCACGTGGGCTGGACGTGATTATTTAGTGATTACATCCAAGTCGACCAGCGACTAGAAGAGAAGTTGCTCGATGGATTTAAGAAAGATGCTGAACAATATGGTAGAAAATGTGCTGACATATGCGACCAGGTCTGGTTGTAGGTTTGAAGTTAGAGTTCAAATACAGTTATAAGTTAGATATTTCTAAGATATTTGACCCTATTTTTATGTAAAGATTACGATTTCTGTTATTATTTTAACATGCTTGAATCAAAATGTAGACACGGCCTATCGACGCATATGCATATCCTTGAGCCTATAAATAGAAGTCAAGGGACTCATGAAAGAGGAAAAAAAGGCAATAATTTGTATTTAGAGAGAATCAGTGTTTTCTATACACAAACTTTTGTATCCTTTTTTGGAGCTTGTGAAACTCAGTAAACCCTAGTTTGCTGATCGCAGGTTTCATAATACATCAATAAAAACACTAAGTGGAAGTAGGTTATTACCAATATCTGAGGCCGAACCACTATAATTCCTGGTGTCGTTTAGTTCTTGCATTCAACTTACAAATCTTTATCATTTTGGTGACTCTGTGTCGTTGGCTAAATCATAAGTCAACACACAACTTCCTTCTTCCCCGAGCCACATGAACTGGAGAGAGAAACCGGAGGGCAATTTTAGTAGCATTTTTGGGCAATTTTCTGGTGTCATTTCATGATTTTGGTCTCTAAAAATCTCATTTAAGGTATGTTTTTAAGATTACTTGAATGTATTATAGTTAGGATAATGATTTTTGTTTATTTTCTTTAATTATTAGTGGGTTGATATTGGAATTTTAGGGTTTGTATATGTTGTGGTTTTGGGCGAATCTTGGCTCAATAAAATTAATTTCAAGCATATTTGAGGTAAGATTTCAAGATTAAAACAATGTATTATTGTTAGAATGATAGAAAAAATGATTTTTGTGCATTATTTTATATGATTTGTGGGTTTATTAGAAATATTTGTTTAAAGTATGAAAATTAATTTTAATGTATATTTAAGATAGCAAATTGTTTACTCTTAAGATGATACAAACATGTTTAATATTTTTAATTTTTTTTTTACTATTTAATCTGAAAACATACATTTAAATTTTTTTCTTATAAATTTTTTAAGTTGATTAAGTATATATATGTATATATGTTTTGCTAAAATTTATTTAATAACTTTGTCTAAAGTAAAGAAAAAATTAATTTTAATTTTACATACCGAATTGCATGTATGGATATAAGTAATTCAAGTATATATGTTTATGATTTTTTTAATTTACATTATTTTTAATTTGAAAATTATATATATTTGTATATATATTTCAAATATTTTATTATATATATGCTGCTTGGTGGTTCTTGGTAATCCTGTCACGAAGTCCATCGCAATATCTTCCCATTTCCATTCGGGCTCTCTAACGGTTGTAATGTTCCGGCGTGTCTCTGATGTTCGGCCTTAACTTGTTGACATGTAAGGCCTTTTGCTACAAATTCTACTATGTCTTTCTTGACATCGTTGTACATCTTGGTCTATCCCGGGTGAAGTGAATATGGAGTGGTGTGTGCTTCCTTCATAATACTATCTCTTAAGTTACCTTTTTCTGGCACACACACTCTGTTCCTATATCGTAGCATGCCTTCCTTTGCCAAGGCAAAATAAGCATTCTCCGAGCTTTGTAGTGTTGCCCTTTTCTTAAGAAGAAACTCGTCATCTTGTTGATTCTCCTTTATTTCCTCCATTAGTGTTGACTGGATCGTGAGGTCAGCTAGTTGTCTAGTTGTTAACTCAATTCCAGAATTCTTAATATCATCTTGTAAGTGTCGCGCTATCCCCTTGAGTGTTGATATGCTTCCGTAACTCCGTCTACTAAGTGTGTCTGCCACAACATTGGCCTTTCTCAATGATACAGAATCTCACAATCAGTCTTTTACTAGCTCCAACCACCATCATTGCCTCATATTGAGTTCCTCTTGTGTAAAGAAGTACTTTAAACTTTTGTGGTTCATATAGATTTTGCACTTTTCTTCGTACAGACAGTGCTGCTAATCTTTAGAGCGAAAACCACCGCTGCTAATTCCAGGTCATGCATTAGGTACCACTACTCGTACTCCTTTAGCTGTCTTGAGGCATATGCTACCACCTTTCCGTCTTACATCAAAACGAATCCAAGTCCCTACTTCGATGCGTCGCAATATACTACAAACTTGCCCTTATCGTTTGGGACGCATGGGCTGATATGAGCTTGTCCTTTAACGTTTGAAAGGTTATTCACACTTCTTCATCCATGTGAACTTCTGTTATTTTCTTATTAAATTTGTTAAGGGTGTAGCTATTTTGGAGAACCCTTCAACAAATCGTCTATAGTATCCTGCCAAGCCCAGAAAACTTCTCACCTCAGTGGCACTCTTGGGTTTGGGCCAGTCCTTCACTGATTTTATCTTAGCTAGATCTACTTCTATGCCATTTTTAGACACAATGTGTCCTAGAAATGCCACCTTCTCTAGCAAGAATTCGCATTTCTTAAACTTAGCATATAGCTGGTGATTTTTGAGTCGTTCCAACGTCATTCATAGGTGCTCTTCATGCTCGACTTTCGTCTTTGAGTAGATCAATATATCTAAACACCACAACGAACTTATCCAAGTAATCCCTAAATACTTGGTTCATAAGATCCATGAACGCGGCTGGTGTGTTCGTTAAGCCAAAAGACATTACCAGGAACTCGTAGTGTATATATTTGGTCGGAAAAGTAGTCTTTGGGATATCCTTTTCTCGTACTCTTAGCCGATGATACCCTGACTGCAAATCTATCTTTGAGAATACCGTAGATCCTTGTAGTTGATAAAAAAGATCGTCTATTCGGGGTAGAGGATATTTGTTCTTGATCGTCACTTTATTTAGTTCTCGATATTCAATGCACATCGTCATGTTCCCGTCCTTCTTCTTGACAAAATGCACTGGTGCTCCCCAAGGAGAATAACTCGGTCGGATGAAACCCTTGTCTAATAGCTCCTGTAATTGCATCTTTAACTCCTTTAACTTGGTAGGCGCCATTCTATAGGGAGCTATTGAGATTGGTGTCGTCTCTGGTGCCAACTCTATTTCAAACTCAATATCCCTACTCGGAGGTAATCCCAGTAGATCTTATGGAAATACCTCGGGAAATTCACATAAAATATGTACGTCTTTTGGTTCGAGCTACGTCTCTTGCGACTTGTCCACCATGCTAGCTAGAAATGTCTGTCAACTGCTATTGATTAACCATTGAGCTTTGAAAGCTGAGACTATTGGTATGCGAGTTCAGGAAACTTCTCCTTTGAAGGTGAACTGTTCTCCGCCATCTGTTTGAAAGTTGACTGTCTTACCCTTACAGTCTATCATTGCCCCATGTTTTGCTAACCAGTCCATGCCTAATATTACATGATAATCCTTAAGGTCTAACTTGATCAATTCTACTGGTAATTCTCTGCCTTCGATTCTAACTACAACGCTATGCACCCCTATACTAGATAACATTCTTCCCCCTGAGGGTAACTCTGTGACAAACTTATCTCTAAAAAGTTTGCATGGTTTATCTAAGCTATCAATCATATTCATAAAGACAAAAAAATGCGTAGCTCCTGAATCGAATAAAACATTACATGATTTTCCAGAGATAGTGATCTGATCTGATACGATTGTATTGCTAGTTTCTGCCTCACCTCTTGTAAGAGCGAAAACTCTGGCTGGTACTAGTTTCTTATCTTTCTCCTGGTTCATTAATTTTGAGCAGTTCTTCTTAAGATGACCCTCTTCTCCACAATTGAAGCAGTCTTTTGTCTTATATATGCACTCCCTTGAATGCTTCGTCTTGCAGATAGGGCATTGGGGATATTCCATGTGGGGCTTCTTATTCCCGTTACTTTCTGATGCAGTCTTACCCTTCTTTTCGGTCCTTTGGTTTTAACCACTATCATGTTTCGTTTGTGGTCATTCTGTTCATTGTTATTCTTTTTGGCGTCCCTTCAGGCCGCACTTTCCTTCTAGATCCTTTCTTCCGCCTGCTCAGCTTCCAAGGCTACCTCTAATGTTTATGCATAAGTGGTTATTCCCTGTATTAGTTTCACATCACGGGCTATCATAGGTTTTAGTCCCTTCACGAATCTTTGAATTCTTAGCGTCTCGGTGGGTACCATGTCTGGAGCGAGCTTATATAATCTATCAAACTTTCTGGCATACTCTGTCACAGTTGAATTCCCTTGATCAAGAGCTATGAATTCGTCCACCCTTGTGGCTAGAATCGTAGGATTGTAATACTTCTTATTAAACACGTGGATGAACTTGTCCCAAGTCATTGTGTTTATATCCCTAGTTTGTTTCACCACGTCCTACCAGATGTGGGCATATTTCTTAAGCAAGCTTGAAGCGCTTGAGACTCGATCTTCATTTCCCAGCTGCACGTGTTCTAAAATGGACTCTACCGATCGAAGTCATTCTTTCGCTTCTACTGGATCAGATCCACCGTCAAATTTTGGCGATTGTTGTTTTCTGAAGCACTCGTATACTGCCTCGTAGCGAGCCTCTAATAGTTGCATAAGTTGTGCTAGGGGAATGACTTGTTGCACCACTTATTGTTGTTGTCCTTGGTTTATTTGAATTTATTCTTCTCTCATCCTTAGCTCTGCCCTAAGACGAGCATTTTCTCTTTCCAAGTTTTCTCGAGCAGCAGCTGCCGTCTGTTCTTCTGCTCCATTAGGTGCTTCTAGCATGTTTGGAAATTCCTCATATATGGGGGTGGCGGCCATTCCTCTTCCTCGCCCCCTTCCCCTTCCTCGGCCTCTTCCTTGTCCTCTTTCTTGGCCATTTAGTCTTTTAGATCTTCTTGGTTCCTGCTCCATATTTCTTTTCTGTTTCCCCAAAAGAGAACAAAATTGTAATAGCTAAGACAAACAAAACAAGTAGAGGTTATAACTTAGCCTATTGTACTACTGTCTATTAGGTCCATCTATCTACTACAAACTACTGTATTACAATTAAGTCCAACTCGAGTAAATGGGCCTTAAAGATTGAATCTTCCATGGAGGAGGGTTGAGTTCAGTATATCGTACCCACTACTAAGGCTCCCTAACTTCCTCTTGAACCCAAAAGACAGGAATTTGAACCCTTGCTTTATTAATTGTTATTCATTTTAATTAGATCCAATCTAATAATGCAAAGCAAATGGGCCTTCACAAATGGGCTAACCCTTAAGAGAGGAATTTAAACTTTACACTTTCAATCAAATCCAAAATTCTTAACATTTACTAAACAATGAAAACAAAATAACATGCTTTATTAAATAAGAAATTATTTACAAACTAGTAAAACTTTCTAAAAAGAATAACAGAAAATAAAAATTAACGACGTGTTCTTATATTCGTCTAATGCTCCACATCAGATCCTTCTTCTAGCATATCCTGAGTGAAGTCCTCATAATCCTCTTGGGTGTAGATAAATCTTAAAGTGAAAGGAACTTGACTTAGAAATCCTTCCCTAAGGTTGTCTGGTAACTGATGAACCGTTTCTCCTATTTCTCCATTTGGTAAGATAATATCCTTGAATATTCTAAAATTTTGTGCAAACCTATCCATAAATACATCATATTTATCTTCAATAGGTACATCATTATCAAATAAAACTTCATTCCATGCTATCCTTAAGCTTGGTTCAGCTATTGGTAGTTTGGCTGAGTTCATGAGAACTATGAACTTCTCATGTGATTTTAAAAGGGCTGTATGACTATTGATAATATTTTCTATTTCCTTGTGAATTTGGTTGATTCTAAGAAACACCCTCTCGAACTCATTCTCATATTCAGGGTCTGGTATTCTTCTTATCGTTTTAACTTTATAACCACACTTGAATCCGTTGAGCTAAATTATGAAAAATAACACAAGAGAAACAAACATATTTCAAAAAATGTGTATACTTACTTGGTAGAGAGTTGGTCCTTTGTAGTTGTTATGTGTATTTCGTGAGAATGTTCAGGACCAATATAGTCATGGCTCTGGTACCACTTATAACGCCCTAATTTCTCATAAAATTATCGAGAACACAGCGTAGGATCGTAACATAAATATTGCTATTTTATTTAGGAAAAATCAAATTTAGCAAAGGGATCCCATGTCTTTACAAAAATAAAATTGTAGTCTTTAACATAATAAAATGAGCAACACTATAAATAAAAGAAAAACTTTAAAATTTAGAAAATAAAATCATAGGCCCGTTGATCAATCCTTGGCTATATGGTCCCCACGAATACATCACTAAGCTCTTAGGTCCCATTCACCACCGGCCTTTCTATCCTCAATTGTCTGCACAACAACATCATAAAGAGTGAACTTCTAAGCCCAGTAAGGAAAATACAAACAAGCAAACATATATTCATATATTGATAACAAACATACCATAAGTTCATACAAGTATTCATAACAACGCTAATTTACTAATCATAGAAGATCATAATATATCCTAGGTCATAACAGAGATCATAATCATAAGTCATAATAGGTCATAATAACAAGATAGGTATAAGAAATAGATAAGTGCTTATATAGGGGTGGCAATTAAGCCACACACATAAGTTTGTTATACACCGGACGTCAACTTAAATCCGTCATAAAATTTTGGCAACCGAGCCTACCGGACATCAACTTAGGTCTGTCATACATTTCTGAACACCTTAGGTCATGTCCAGCCACACTTATCTTCTTATTGTACCTAAAATGTTAGGGTCATACATATCACAAACTAGGTCATAAATTAAACTACCTAATTTTCCTTACCTTGAGTGTGGAAATGAGAGGAAAAAGAGAGATTGCTTTGCTATAGAAAATCGCCCAAAACCTTACATATAACATAAAATATTTAAGATTAAAGACTTACAATAAAACTAAACTTCCAAAACTCTAAACCTTATAAAAGTCATACCTTTAACCTAGAACCAAAAGATCGAAATACCGAGCCTTCTATAATGCCTATCTCCAACACAACACCAAGAGCTTCAACGCTTGGACTATTTCGGCTATAAGGTGTTTGACAAGGGTTTAAGGTTTCGGCTATGTGTGGTTGATATTGGGTCAAGTGTTTGAGGCTAATTAAGAAAATAGAAGAAAAAGAATTCCCGAGCACTATTAAGGATATAGTGATTTCGACTATGGAATGTGTTTATGGAGCAAAAGATGAGAGCTTTTGGGACTATAGATTTTGAAAATGATGAACACTTGAAAGCTTTGATTGTGTGAAAATGTGAATGGTGAAAGGCTCTATTTATAGGCTCTAAACCCCAACCTTCTTCCTTAAACCTCTCCACCACCATTCAACTTATTTTTAAAATTAAAATCCTTTCCCCAATAATAGGTTTCGACCAACCCTTTATTTTACCTATTCAAAATGCTACAAATACTCCTTTGATGACACACACACACTCACATGTAACAAACATAGTCAAAATCTCCACTTTCTCCTCCAAAACTCAAGCTTATGCCTACACCTAAGCCTTTTAAATTTCAAAATAATTAAAATAATTCAACTATCGTCAACTTATCCACTTGATTTCCTTTTTGCAAGCTTAGAGTGACACCTAGTTATTTAAGTTAAAAAATGAGTCAAAACCTAGCCTAGAATTGTGCCAGACGCCTATGACTAGCTATGGTATTAAAAAATAACTCTAATACTTAATAAATAAATTCACAAAAATTCCACCAAATAAACAATAGGGAATTTCAGCCACACCTTATATTTGTAAATAAATGTTACTTAATTTAATGCCACATGTAAAGTCCTTAGATCAACAAAATAATGTGCATTAAAACTATATTCTAATTTAATTAAAAGCTTAAAACTATACACTAGGTTGTCTTATATTAATTTGTTTAATATAAGACAACCTAGAACATGTTTCTATAATTGAATTTAAACTGAGATAATGATAAGAACACTTATATTATACGCAGCAGAATGTCTAAGCCATTCCTTTAGTTTCTCTAACCCTTGAATCCTTTCTGCGCAGGGTATCACTAAGAAACTGAACCGATCTTCAAATTTATTCAAAGTCTTCTAAAGTATCCTTAGAATCACGTAGACTAGAGTGAGAAATTCTCAACACATGAGATAGATACAAAGACAAGAAGAATAGAAAAGACTATTGAGGCTTAGAAAATGACTTTCGCTAGAGAGAGTCTAAAACCCTAAAGCGTTAAGAATAGATTTTCTGATCATCTGTTAGATAGTCTTATGATCTTTTGTTTTTAACTCTCACTTAGCATTCCTTTTATAGGCTCAATTAGGTAGTTTATTTTAATTAAAAAATCAATAAAATAATAGATAATATCATCCATTAGGTTGAAATTTTCATGGGCTTTAGGTCCGTGAAATTTTTCATTTAATTATAAGCCCATTGAACTTAAATTCAAGGCATGTATTATTTTCTATTAATTTAATTAAATAAATAATTATTTAAATCTTATATCAAATAAATTATTTATAATTTGAACCTTGATTTAAACTTATTTATTAAATTAGACACCATTTGTCTTAATTAATAAATCTGTCATAAAATCTATTTTCTTCTCTAAATTGTATAACTCTATGAAACTATCCAAAATTGACTTGATCAACTTTGATAATTAAATCAATTAATTGAGACTATCTAGATGATTTTATCCAAGGTACAGTGAGGACCATGGGCCTATGAAATCAAGCTCCAATAAGTTATCATAAATTTACTAACTTATTAATTCCTCGTGACTCCACTAAAGACTTAGAATTGCACTCTTGAATTCATAGAACGCTCTCTAAGCAATATAGATACGTTATTAATTATCCATTGTTACAACCATAATTATCACTCAATCCTCTATAGACGGTCTACAATGAGATGGGACTAAAATACCGTTGTGCCCCTCATTGTATTTTATCCTTAAACGACTTATTTCCTTGTAAATGATATTTCCGTAAACTAATATTAATTACTGAAATGAGATCTCTATCATTTAGGACCTTGAACAAAACTAAAAGGAAACCATCATTTTACTTCTTCATCAGAAGCTATAGAAGTTCATATCAATGATTAACACTCCCACTCAATTATACTACCGAGTTCCCATGATGTAACTATGGGCTAGTCCGTAGGGTAAGCTGATAACAAAAAAGTCAAAGAACTCAAATAATACAATTAGTTAGAAGACTAATCACTCAGAATTGAGAATGAATTGACCTATGGTCAACTATATGATATGCCTAGAATAGATAATAATGGTATGTTTACTTATCCTATCTACTGTCAATATCGATCCAGTCCGATGTAACAAATACACCCGATCTTATCTACTATGCAAATGTTCTGGAAAGAACATAACACTGCAAAGTGTAAGTAGATCATATCATAGATTGGCAAGTCAGTGTAAATTCTGTGCACTGACTAATCTTAGGACTAACTTATTTTGAACATATAATCATATTTATATTCCACTGTGATTACGTCACTATAAATATGATTAGCTATATGCTCGGGATTTAATATAAGTTTATATTAAACAAATAATCATGAAAATAAAACATGTGAGCAAATGATTGACCAAGTAAAAAATGATTTATATTCTTTTATTGATAATAAAATGAGATTACAAAGAAATTGAGTTTTAATTAGGGCATTGAACCCCAACAAACTCCCACTTGCACTAATTGAAACTATTGCATTAATTATACTAATCTCATTTCCTTGATATGCTTATCAAATGTAGCTTATGGTAGTGTCTTTCAAGATTGTCTTCAGATGCAATCTTCATAACCTTCACATCTCCCCTGGCCACATATTATCAAATTATGTGATACTTCCTTTCTATATGCTTACTCCTTTTGTGACTACGAGGTTCTTTTGAGTTGGCTATCGCTCCCATGTTGTCACAAAACAACACAAGTGGTTTATCAATATTTGGAATAACACCAAGATTTGAATAAAAATTCTTTAGCCAGACTATTTCCTTAGCTGCTTTAGATGCAGCGACATACTCAGCCTCCATATTGGAATCTGAGATCGCAGACTGCTTTATGATTCTCTATATCACAGCTCCACCTCCAAGAGTAAACATCATTCCAGAAGTAGACTTCCTATCATCGGCGTCATTCTGAAAATCTGAATCAGTGTAGCCTAAAGGGTTCAAAACACCACCCTTGTAGACTAACATATAATCCCTAGTCTGCCTTAAATACTTTAGAATATGCTTAACTGTTATCCAATGTTCCGGTTCCTGGGTTTGACTGATACCTGCTCACTACTCCCACTGTGTAGCAAATATCTGGTCTAGTACACAACATAGCATACATCAAACTTCCAACTGCCGATGCGTAAGGAAATTTCCTCATTGCATCTTCCTCTTCAAAAGTCTGGGGAGACTGCTTCTTTGAAAGATGAATTCAATAGTGGGATGGTAGATGTCCTTTCTTCGAATTTTTCATTGAGAAACGTTCAAGCACTTTATCAATGTAAGTTGCTTGAGATAGATCTAAGAGTTTGTTCTTTCTATCCCTAATGATCTGGATACCTAGAACATAACTTGCTTCACCCTAATCCTGCATCTGGAATTGAGTGCTCAGCCAATTCTTCACATTTGATAATTTCTTAACATTGTTTCCAATGAGTTAGATATCATCTACATAAAGGACCAGGAATACCACTATTTGATTTGCCTTCAGTTGGTAAACACAAGGCTCATCAATATTTTGTTCAAAGCCATAGGTTTTGATTATATCATTAAACCTAAGGTTCCAGGAAAGAGAAGCTTGTGTAAGTCCATAAATGGACCTATTCAACTTACAAACTTTTCCTTCTTGTCCAACCACTTTAAATCCTTCTTCCTGATCCATATAAATGATTTTGTCAAGCCTCCCGTTAAGAAAAGCTGCCTTGACATCCATTTGCCAGATCTAATAGTCGAGAGCGGCTGCTATGGATAGGAGGATGCGAATGGACTTGAGCATTGCTACCGGACTAAAAGTTTCCTCATAGTCCATGCCCTCTCTTTGGGTATAATCCTTTGCCACTAATCGAGCTTTATAAGTTTCGATCTTTCCATCAACACCTCATTTCTTCTTGTAGATCCACTTCACCCAATGGCCCTAAAGTCACTAGGTGCTTCCACAAGATCCCAGACAGAATTTGAGTACATGGACTCCATTTCATGTTTCATGGCTTCGAGCCATAGTTCCTTTTCAATGCTAACCAATTCCTGTTTGAAAGACAACGAATCATCATCACCAATGTCACCAACAACCATATTGGTTTCACCATCCAAACCATAGCGAACTAGGTTCCTAGAAACCCTCCCACTACGACAAGGCTTCGTGACTGTTTTCTCGGGAACAGTGATACTTTCTTCATTTAAATCGACTTGCACCGGTTGGACATGGAGAGTGGGAATTTCATCATCAACTTGCGTTGATGACGATGGAACATTGGTTGGAGTCAATTCTTCAACCATATCCTCTAAAACTACTTTACTGCGCGGTTTGAAGTTTTGGACATAGTCATTTTCCAGAAAAGTAGCATTCATAGAAGTAAACACTTTCTTTTCTGAATGACTATAGAAAAGTTCACCCCGAGTGCTTTTAGGATTGCCAACAAACATGCATACTTTGGTTCGTGATTCTAGCTTTCATTCCTTTTCGCTCAGGACGTGGGCGGGACACCCCTAGATTCTATAATGGTGTAAACTAGGTTCATGACCATTCCAGCATTCTAAAGGTGTATTGAGGATTGATTTAGATGGCACGACATTGAGAATGTTCACGGTTTTAATTGCATGTCCCCAGAACGAAGTTGGTAGAGTTGAGTAACTAAGCATGCATCTAACCATTTCCAATAAAGTTCTGTTCCAGCATTCTGCTACACCATTTTGTTGTGGAGTACCCAGGGCAATAAGTTGTGATAAGACCCCAAGTTCACTTAAATGATCTTGGAATTGCATATCCAAATATTCTCCACCCCTATCAGATCGCAAGATCTTTAAAGTTTTACCTGATTGGTTCTGAGCAATCGCTAGGAATTCCTGAAACTTTGAAAATATTTCTAATTTCCGATGCATTAGGTGAAGACATGAGTGTCTAGAGTAATCGTCAATGAAAGTGACGAAATACTCAAAACCACCCCTGACTTGTACATTCAAAGGTCCACCAACATTTGAATGCACAAGTCCAAGTGGTTCTTTGGCCCTATCACCCTTTGCAGAGAATGGACGCTTGGTTAGTTTGCCTTCTAGACAAGATTCATAGATAGGTAATTCACCTAAGGTGATTTCCCTCAAAAGCCTGTCCTTTGTAAGTCTTTGAATCCTATCATAGCCAATGTGAACTAGTCTCAAGTGCCATAAATACGACATATTATCATTATTGTTCTTTTGACGTTTATTGGTCATAGGTTTAGCTACTTTGAATAAATCATTGTTAAGAGTGAGGGGTTCATAAGGTCGCAGAATATAAAGCCAGTTTTCCAAACATGCAATACACTATTGTGATCCATTGAAGGAAATAGATATATTAGAACTTGTGAAAGTCATAACTAATTGTTCTAATTGCAACATGGAAACTGAAATTAAATTTCTACTAAAATCCGGAATAAAAAATACTTCTTTCAAAATTGAATATTTATTTCCAAATTTCAGCTGAGATCTTCCTCCAGCTTGGACTGTAACGAACGCTTCATTCCCAACTCTAAGCTTTAAGCCGCCTTCATCCACTTCCTCCCACGATTCAAGAAGTTGTAAAGAGTTACAAACATGATTAGTGGATCCATAATCAATAATCCAAATGGATTTATAATTCTCTAAAACACATGTTTTTAAGATAAATGAACTATAATCATGTGACAGTCAGAATCCTGTGATCCGTAAGGGGATAGACCAGGTAAGTTGTGCAATCCCACACTGCCTGGGGAAGGTCAAGTGTGATGATTCTAAGACTGTGTAGGTATGGGACTACAAGGTTGAATAGGAATTAAATGGATTGATGGATACTACCTATATCAACAAGATGCATCTTCTTTTCGGTAGCCCATCACTTGAGAACTCCAAAGTTAAGCGTGCTTGACCTGGGGTAATCTAGGTATGGGTGACCTCCTGGGAAGTTTTCCTAGGAAGCATGTGAGTGAGGACAAAGCATGTTGAAAAGACTCGTGTTGGTTTGTAGGGCCAGTCGTCATTCCAGAAAGCAGCCGTAGTGACGTGGGGCGTCACAAATCATTACCTTAGTTTTTCGCTGCTAGAAACTTGGGGCAATCCTGTTTCCAATGCCCTTTCTCTTTGCAATGAAAGCATTTACCTTTACCTTTCCTATTTTTCTTTTTCTTCCCCTTAGGCGTATGTGCACTTTGTTGTGCACTCGTCTTTGCAGCCTTTGCAGGCCTGGGGTTGTTGTTTTGTCCATTTTTCCTCTCTAGCTTTCGAAGACGAAGCTTGGTTAGCTTCATCCTTAACTAGATCAGCAATAGCATCAATAGTCTTCTTTTCTCCTCCCTTAATTGATCCACCCATGATAGACTCGAAAGTCTGAAGCTTGTTCATGAGCTGCGTCAAACCATAGTTGAGTTTATTCATCACATAGTTGGTGGTGAACGACAGGAAAGCTGGAGAAAGATTGTTGAGGATTAAGTCGACTTGAGTCTCCTCATCTATTATGGCTCTGTGCATTTCAGCTTCTTGAAAGTAGTTGGTCATCTTGATCAAGTGATCACGAATGTGCTGAGACGGTGCCATCCGAGCATTGGCATATTTCTTGGTGGCCTCAAAATGAGTCTGCACAGACTTTGCACCAAACACGTCTTGGAGCTGATCCATGATTTCGTAGGTCATCTCGACATTCTCCATCTTTGTCTTGAGAGTGTCGACCATACTAGTCAACATGTAGTACCGTGCCTTGTTATTTGCCACCTGCCAACACTCATATTTGTCTCTAACAGTCTTGGTAGCTTCTTCAGCTTGAACTTCCGGGGATTCCTCAATCATGACGAACTTGGCGTTGTTACCAATAAACACTATGTTGATATTCTGCTTCCACTTAAGGAAGTTTTCTACAGTGAGTTTCTCCTTCGAAAGTTGAGAAAGGATGGGAGTACACACAACCATACTTAAAACTACATATTATCAATATAATATAATTCAATCACATTTGCTCAATAAAACTTCTATTCACTCTAATCTCAAGAAATAGCACAACATATACTATAAATATGTAAGAAATGGAAAAAAATACCAAAATAACCATATCTCTATTTCTTTAGGTTTTTAATTGTTCTATGATATCGTTATCTCGGTTTGCGAGAGTCAAAAAAATATCATTTGTTAAATAGTGTAGTAAACTCATTTAATAATGGACACCATTATTAACAACCTATTATTCGATCAAAATAAGAAAACAAAATCTCTTATTTTATGAGCTAGACCAACGGTTTGGATAATTATAGATTTAGTCCTAGTAGTCACCATAAAGATGAGTCTTAGTAGAATTTGACCTATGATTATTTATCTTTCAAAATGTAACCTTGTCAAAATGTAACGCCCTAAACTCCAGAGACCGTTACAGTGCACATTTTAAACAGTGCTAAACTCGCTAACCAAGTCATTTGGCCATAATCGTGTAACTAAATATGATTAGCGGTTTAGGGATTAATTTCAGTTAAGATATAACGTTTCACTAGAACGTTTACTGTATACATTGAGATCCCAAAAATATAATTTAAAGGTCTATTACAAGAAAGTATTTACAACCAGCCGATCTAAGCGGCAAAACAAGGTTTAACCCTAGTTCCTCTCCTTCAAACCTCGCCCGTGGCGGTCGAGCAGCTGCATATGTACACATCGTCACCTAAGCTCTCCAACTCAAGGATGGTCCAGCTTTCTTTTGCCTTTACCTGCACCACATAGGACCCATGAGCCGAAGCCCAGCAAGAAAACTCAATATGCTCATGAGCTATCATATCATGATATCAAATCATATCTGGCATGCCTAGCAAATATAGTTCTATTCATCATGCAAATAAACTCAAATAATGTTGGGGAATCTAGGATAAGAAATCCTGCCCTCCTGATTGGATGACTATCAAGTCAATCCTAATCAGATGAGTGATTTAACACTTGAGGTTCTGGTAAACCATACTGAGTGACTGAAAAGCAAGTCAGTACGGGGCTCATCACCCAAAGCCATACAAATGATGATCATCATGATCATACAGAGCTTATAGCCCTTAGCAGATGAGTGAATATCACTTTGAGGTTCTGTTAAACCATAATGAGTGACTGACAAGCAAGTCACTATGGGGCTCAGTGCCCATAGCTGTGTGACGGAACCGTCACCTGGGCTTTCCTGCAATGGCTCTGATCAGATGAGTGACTGTTGGGTAAGTCACACGGGGCTCGACACCCACAACCATGTGACTATAGTCACTGTGGCTCTAAGTAACTAGCCTTTGGCTAGACAAGCACTTATGGTATTCATCGAACTTGAGGTCAGTCCGGAATTAATGCTCTTGTTGAGTCATCTAATGCAGATGTCGATTAGATCTAATCTTTTATCGGCTCTGCGTTCATGACGCTTATGTCATTTCTGGCTCTTAGGTCAATAACATGTGACCAATGCCAAATCCGAACAATCAGGGACATGCACAAGTAAGCAATGTTACCAAACATATATCATATGTCAAATATCCAAATATAGGGCATTTAGCATGCTTACTTAACAATTGCTAGCACAATTGGAATCATGCATAAACACAGAGACTCAAGCTCTGAACAGTCTCATATTCAATATTCATGGCATGCCCTAATCACATGTTTCTCGTGCATCACGTGCATCACATTTAAACATTCAACATGCCTCAATAATAACCATATACAAGTGAGCAAGATTGCTAAGTATTCAATATGCTATCAATGTTCACATTTAAACATCCAACATGCATCAAGAATAGCCATGCATGTCACACATGGGGTGCAGTTTTCTTACCCCGGGTCCGAGCAAGAATTAGTAAAAGAACGACCCTTGAGAACGATCAACCATTTGATCCTTTAGCGGTCACCTAGTCATAACCAAATATGGAATCCCATCAATAAAATAAATCATAAAAAGGTTTATAATCTAAAACCTCACTCCCGAGATCCATCCCGCACTCTCGGAACTCTCAATCCACCTAAATGGGGTAAAGCAACCATCCCCCGAGCCCTAAAATAGGCTTGCTGGAAAATGCACTAGCGTTGGGGCGCTGCCCCAAAACAGAGAAGGCCAAATCCTTGCCCTGCCTAGCGCTGGGGCGCCAGCTGCAGACCAGAAACTTTTCTGGTCTTCTCCTCTGTGATTTTCCTTGAAAACCAAACCTCCAAACTAATCCCAAACATCATCAAAACATCAAATTCAACCCCAAAACTTCATCTACAACACACCCTCATCAAAACCCAAGCAACCAAACTCAAAAACTTCCATGAATTCTCACAACTAACACCTCAAATTCTCAACTGAAAACTTACAAGAAAAATAGAGTATAAGCCAAAGATTTTCATGGCTAAATTTCTTACCTCAAGCTTGATTTAGATCCCCTTTAATGGTTGAACCAAGGTCCTAAGCCCCCAAGCCTTGCTCTCCTAGCTTGGATCCTCAGAGGGGGTTTAAAAAAAACAAAGGAAGAAGAGGAGAAGAATAGGTACGGGAGAGAGAGAGAGATGAGGATGATGATGCTCTATTTTTCTCTAACATTCTACAACATTAAGGATTGATATATATCCTTAGGGTGAAAAGACCTAAATGCCCCTAGGCTTATATTCTTTCCTTAGCAGCCCCCAAGGGCAAAATCGTCATTTCATGCCTATCTCGTTAATTATAATTAACACCCTCCAATTCCCGCTATTCTTGATATTCTCAAATACCAATAATTCATATTCTGTTACCCTTTAATTCCCGGCAACGCTCTAATCACCAAATTACCCCGAGACTCACCCTGAGCCCCGAAACTAACCCCGTTATGACTAGACCGATAACTTGCATTCCATGATCGGCTCGAACTAATCCACATATAATGCGGTATTAGTTGTAATTCACCCACATGCATGAAAATACACAATCACACCCTCAACGGACCAAATTACCAAAATACCCTTATAATTAAAAATGAACCCATATGCATGCATTTACCATCATATAATAATATAATTCACATAAACATGCATATAATCATTAAATAGCATAATAAATCAATTATGGCCATCCCGGCCTCCTAATCAAGGTCCTAAACCTTATTAGGAAATTTGGGGCATTACACAAAATAACTAATGAACACCTTCCGTAGGGGGATGAATCAAAGCGCTCGAGGCCCCATTAAGCTATTGGCCTTGTTAAACTAAAGGTGGAGATCCTATAATTTTTAAAATAAGCTCATTATTAATTAAAAATAGTATTTTTATTTTTTTTTCGAAAATTAATGACTATGGTTCTCCAAAAAATTGTAAAATTAAAATTTTAAAACCAAAGTCCTATAATATTCTATTAATTCTAAAGTGTCACATTGAAACAAATTCAATCAAATTAGAATGAATTTGTTGCTAATCAATATTTAAGTTTAACTATTATAATGAACCTATACAATTAAGTCCAACTCATGCAAATTGACCTTAACAATTGGGCTTGTATGGAGGAGGGTTGGGTTCAGTATGTCGTTCCCACTACTAAGGCCCCCATACTTTCATATAAGGTCCAAAAGGCATGAATTTAAACATTCGTTTTATTAATTGTTATTAATTGATTAGGTCCACTATAGTCATGCAAAGCAAATGAGCATTAACAAGTGTAACCACTTACAAGAGATGCATTTAAACTTTACATTTTCTAATGGGCTCAAATAAAACCCATCAATTTATGAATGTTTTATTTAGCAAAATCCATATATTAAGCAAACATATGGGCCAATATATGCATCTAAGCCAAATTGTAAAAATACCACATATAGTGTAAACAAACATGTTATAATGGATGGGTCTAATCATGTAACTATATGAACAAGTCTATGAATTTATGCAAAAATACCACGATTTATTTCATTTGCAAAAATACCACAATTAATTTTCTAGAATTTATCTAAAATTCGAATTAATTAAATTTTTACAAAAATAAATAAATCAATTATATGAAATTTATCAACAATTAACATAAGTTAATTTAAATTTCATTTATCAACAATCAACATAAGTTAATTTAAATTTCATTTATCAACAATCAACTTAGTTTGAGTCATTTAAAAAAATATTAATTTAATTTAAATATGATTTATCAATAATTAACAAAAGTTAATTTAAATCGCATATATTAAAAAAATAATATTTTATTAATTGGTTTGAAAAATGTGATATTTTTTAAAATTTAACTAATTTTAACTTTTAAAACAAATATCTTAACAATTTTTCAAAAAATTCTTGTGTTGTTACAACTATGAGCAAATATTTTAGCCATTTATTAAAAAATAAAAAATATTAATAGTTATAACAATCCTAAAATATCTTAAAACAGTTAAACAAATTCAAATATCCATAAAAATATCTAGTCAACAAATTTTTAAATGTTAAATAATTTAAATATTAAAATCCATAGAATAATTAGATATTAATATTTTCAAATAAAAGATATTAAAATAACAAGTATTTAAAAAAAAAAATATCTTTAATATCTGATAACTTAATTCTAATATTTTAATATTTAAAAGATTTAAATTGAATTAGTTAACCTATTTTTAAATTTGAATTTGAAACTTTGTAGAAAATATCTAATTTTTAAATAACAAATAACAAAAATATCTTATTTTAAAAAATATTTTTAAATAATAAGATAAATATGATATTTTATTATCTTTAAGTTTAAAAAAATATTAAAAAATAATAAAAAATAATCTGGGATGAATAGTACCCGTAACATGTACTGTTCACCGTGGCCGACTAGGACATGCAAGCGCGTGCGCTGGGGTGCAGCGTCGAGGGATGCGCACGCCAGCAGGGGAGATGCGCTAAGTGGGTGGGGAGCTACGTTGGGGAATGCACGTGCGGGTGGGGAGCTACGACGAGGGTCGCGCACGTAGGTGGGAAATGCTTGCAGGTGGCCTTGTAGCCCAAAAAAAATTAATTTTTCAACCAAAAACGTTTTCTAAATAATTTTTACAATGTTTTACACCAAATAAAACATTTATGAAAATTAATTACATAGAAAACACAACAAAAATAACCCAAATTTGATAATAATCACATAAAAATCAATATGCTTCATAAAAAAACATGAAATCCATCCAATTACTCAATACATCAAATAATTCAATTTTTACCATGTTCATGCATGAAAATAAAGATTACCAAAAGCTTTGAGGTCAGTTGTTGGGAAAACTTACACATGATCTTAATTATTTTCATGTAAATCTTATATTAGACAAATTAATATAAGACAACCCAGAACATGTTTCTAGAATTGAATTTAAACTGAGATAATGATAAGAACACTTACAATATACGCAGCGGAATGTCTAAGTCCTTCCTTCAGTATCTCTAACCCTTGAATCATTTTTGTCGCAGGGTATCACCAAGAAACTGAACCGATATTCAAATTTCTTCACAGTCTTCCAAAGTATCCTTAGAATCACCTAGACTAGAGTAGGCAATTCTCAACATATGAGACAGAAACAAAAAGAAGAAGAATAGAAGAGAATATTGAGGCTTAGAAAAAGACTTTTGCTAGAGAGAGTATAAAACCCTAAAGCATCAAGAATAGATCTTCTGATCACCTGTTAGGTTGAAATTCTCACGGACTTTAGGCTCGTGAAATTTATCATTTAATTATAAGCCCATTGGACTTAAAATCAATGCCTGTATTATTTTCTATTGATTTAATTAATTAAATAATTATTTAAATGTTTTATCAAATTAATTATTTACAATTTGAACCTTGATTTAAATATATTTATTAATTTAGAGGTCAATTTGTCTTAATTAATATATATGCCATAAAATCTCTTTTCTTCTCTAAATTATGTAACTCTGTGAAACTATCCAAAATTGACCTGGTTAACTTTGATAATTCTAATTGATAATTAAATCAATGAATTGAGACTATCCAAATTATTTTATCCAAGGTACAGTGGGGACCATGGGCCTATGAAATCAAGTTCCAATAAGTTATCATAAATTTAACATATAAATTTACTAACTTATTAATTCTTCATGACTCCACTAAAGACTCAGAATTGCACTCTTGAATTCATAGAACGCTCTCTAAGCAATATAGATACGTTATTAATTATCCTTTATTACAACCATAATTATCACTCAATCCTCTATAGACGGTCTACAATGAGATGGAACTAAAATACCGTTGTGCCCCTCATTGTATTTTATCCTTAAACCACTTAGTTCCTT
This sequence comes from Humulus lupulus, assembly GCF_963169125.1. Lineage (NCBI taxonomy): Eukaryota > Viridiplantae > Streptophyta > Magnoliopsida > Rosales > Cannabaceae > Humulus > Humulus lupulus. Next base: position 228,438,766 of record NC_084793.1, on the reverse strand, counting down.
GTAAATGATATTTCAGTAAACTAATATTAATTACTGAAATGAGATCTCTATCATTTAGCACCTTGAACAAAACTAAAAGGAAACCATCGTTTTACTTCTTCATCAGAAGCTATAGAAATTCATATCAATGATTAACACTCCCACTCAATTATACTACCGAGTTCCTATGATGTAACTATGGGCTAGTCCATAGGGTAAGCTGGTAACGAAAAAGTCAAAGAACTCAAATAATACAATCAGTTAGAATACTAATCACTCAAAATTGAGATTGAATTGACCTATGGTCAACTATGTGATATGCCTAGAATAGATAATAACAACATTTTTACTTATCCTATCTACTATCAATAGTGATCTAGTCCGATGTAACAAATACAACCGATCTTATCTACTTTGCTAATGTTCTGGAAAGAACATAATACTGCAATGTGTAAGTAGATCATATCGTAGATTGGCAAGTCAGTGTAAATCTTGTGCACTGACTAATCTTAGGACTAACTTATTTTGAACATATAATCATATTTATATTCCACTGTGATTACGTCACTATATATATGATTAGCTGTATGCTCGGGATTTAATAGAAGTTTATTTTATACAAATAATCATGAAAATAAAACATGTGAGCAAAGTGATTGACCAAGCCGAAAATAATTTCTATTCTTTTATTGATAATAAAATGAGATTACAAAGAAATTGGGTTTTAATTAGGGCATAAAACCCCAACATTTAAATCGTATGCTAAAACCTTATAAATTCTAACTAAATTAATTATAATTATTTTCTATATCATAAAATCATATCCTTAAAATAAATATTTCAAACTTAAAGCAATCTTTTTAATTTCCACCACTCAAACTAAACTATAAATAATAATAACTAACATATAATTATAATTTAGGAGAAAAATAATAATCTTGATTATTACAAATAGTTGATGGCCTTACAAGTTGGAATCTGAGCATGTTCTCCACTATAGGATGACCTCCAGCAGAGAGGATGCCATAGGCTTGATGACTTCATACGTCGAGAACAAGAGTATATTAATTGGGAAGATGCCCAGATCGGAGTATTCGGAGGACTAGTTTCCTTGACTGCTTTTTGGGACCCCAATTCTCGCCATACACTCCCGTGCAAACGAGTGTCAGGAATGCACCGCAGTACATCCTAGTACATCCTTGCCATTCCACAAGCTAGTTTCAGTGCCTGTAGCGTCCTACTTCCTTAGAGCCGTTACTATGTGAGTTAAAAATGTTCCATTAGTTCGCTAGTCAAGGTTTTAAGCTAAAAGCGTATCTAAACTGAAATAAAAGTTGTTTAAAGACATTAAGTATAAAAATTTAGTCATTCATAGAAATCGTAAAGAGTTATACATTTAGGATCCCAAAATACTATTTAATAAATACTTTACAACTCAAAATTACAATTAAGGTCGACCTAGGCGACAAAACAAATCAATACAATGCATTTTCCCAAAATCACCCTGGCCGTGGCAGCCAGGTTGGCCAAACATGTACCCGTTGCTTCACGCTCTCTGTACTCATGGTTGGTCGACCTTTCCTTTACCCTTACCTACACCATAGAGCACCCGTGAGCCGAAGCCCATCAAGAAAACTCAACAGAAAACATATAACATATGCATAGCAGTCAACAATATATAACAAAACATCCAGCAGGCTAAACACATAGCGGCCAATGCCATCCCAGGTGCTTTACCAGGCCCTGGGTTCGCGGTCTTCACTGAGAGGGTGGCTCAAGCACCCTAGGAGGGTCTCGCCCTAATGGCCTGCACTCAGCGTGCTTAACATCGATCCTGGCCCCTTGCTGTACTCGGCTTCCTGCCGTTCTCGGCCTTCATCGTTCCCAACCTTCGTCGTTCACTCACAAATACGCATCACATAACACAATATCAACATATATTTAGACACATACTAAATATAAACATTAGGGCCATGCCCTACAATACAACCAATAGGGCTATGCCCTGCAATACAACCCATAGGGCCACGCCCTGGTCTAAGGGTACAATAGTTTCCTTACCTGTGTCTCGAGCTATTTGAGCACTGCGATCCCGAGCACAGTCCTCTAACCCGAGCCTCATTGAAAATCTAGTCACAACATATTCATAATAACCATCCATCAAGTTCTAATCCAATAAATAACTTCGAGATATTAATATAGCCTCTGGGACCTTGGATTCTACCAAACCGGGTAGTAGGATCCTTCCCAAGCCTTAACATTTGAGTTCACAAGCTAAAAGCCTTTGAACAGCCATTACTTTGCATTTGAGCCGCGGCCCAGCCCCTTAAGGGTCGCGGCACGCTCAAGTCAGAGACAAAATGCCTCTCTGCTGAGGGACATGGGCCACAACGCACTATACCTTACGCTGCAGTGCGCCTAGGCAAACAGGGGCTTTCCAGCCTCTTCGACACACATGAGCTGCGACGCCTGAAGAACAGGGCCGCGACCCGAGCCCCAAACCCAGAAATCCTAGATATTTTCTGTGTTTTTCCTCGAGCCTAAATCCCAATTTCATACCCCAAACACCAATTCAACCCAAAATCAAGCTTGGACTTCCCTTCCACATAACCTAAACATCACAACAAGCCCACAAACAACTCCACACACTCATCAACTCCCAAAATCAAACTCAGGATTGAACTCTCATGCAAACCTCTAATCCTAGCAAAATTCAACATGAAGATCAAGTTTCAGAGATTACCTTTGTACAAGATTGGACCCTGAGCTAACTTCAATTGTCTCAAACTTCAGTTTTCCTAAAGCTTCAACCTCAACCACTTAAATTCCCAAAGCCTGTGTAACGACCCAAATTTGCTAATAAGGCTTATGGCCTTGATTAGCGTGCCTGGAAGGCAATAAATGAATTATTGTTATAATATGTGAATTTTTGTGAATATGTGATTAGTGATGCGTGTTTAGGTGAATTAAATATGCATGTGGGCCTCGTCTGGTTATTAGGGGGATGATTGTAATTTTAGCCCGTTGAGGGCATAAATGTGATAATTGTGATATACCTGCGATATATCTGTGTTGCATGATCCGAGATAGTCTTAAGGAGCGGTTAGCCAAAAAGTCACAACGGGGTCGAAAATCCGACTCGGGGCGAGTCGAGGGGTATTTCAGGTGTTAGCCATTTTATGGGGTTATCGGGTTATGGAAATAAATATTTGGAGATATATTTGAGGTTAGAATGCCTAGGAGGGAATATCGGGAAAATTTACCATTTTGCCCTCGGTGACGTTTTTGGTACCCCGAGCCTTGAGGTAACCTTAGAGACTAAGTTAAATAAAACAAAACATAAGAAGCATGCAGAATACACTAAACCGACCCAAGCATCCTCCCTTCTCTCACTTTATTTTCTCTAAGTCTTACCAAGGGGAAATTTCAAATCAAGCTAGGATTTGAGCTTCTAACTTGGAAAATTGCTCAGTATCAATCTGTGGATTCAAGCAGGGCCAAGGTAAATCCTTAATTGTGATTCTAACCATTGAATTCTGTGATTATTTGGCTGAGTTTTTGGTTATCTTAAGCTACTAAAGTTTGAGAGTGAATTTTGGGGGTTTGATGAGTTTTAAAGCTAGAGTTTGTTAGGTTTTGCTGCTGGAATCATAGTAGAACTTCTGGGATAAATAAATAAGGTTGTTAGATGGATTTCAGGGGTATTTGGCTTGATTTTGGTAGAGAAAATGGTGGGTTTTTCTGGGCTCGAGGGGTCGGGTTGCGGCGCTGTTCTTGTTGAGTCGCGACCCCTTAGAACTTGGGGCGTCTGGAAATGGAGGCGCGCCGTAGTGCCCTTCAGGAAGGGCCGCGGCGCGTGTAGGCTGTTTTGAGGCAGGGCCTCGGGTTGAGCTAGAGGCCGCGGCATGAATCCCTAGGTCCACGACGCTTAGTGCATTTTTGGGTTTTTAAGAGGTTTTAGGCTCGGGATGGATTCTATCACCCAGATTGATAGAATTCAACGTTCTGGAGATTAAAATTATGACCCAAAGTTATTTAATGGAAAAGAACTTGATGGGTGGAAATTGCTAATGCGTTGTGACTAGGATTTCGGCGAGGCTCGAACTAGGGAACTGTGCTCGGGACATCAGTGCTTGGAAAGCTCGGGACACAGGTAAGAAAACTACTGTTCCCATAGAGCTTGTGTTGCAGGGCTCAACCCTATATGATTAAGTTATAGGGCTCGGCCCTATATAACTGTGTTGCAGGGCGTGGACCTTTGATTGCATTTTTATGTGTTTAATTATTTGTTTAATTATATTATGTGTGTATATAAATGATGGAACGACGATGGCTGGGAACGACGAAGGCCGGAAACAGCGAAGGCCGAGAACGGCAAGGGGTCGAGAGCAGCGTTTAGCATGCAGAGTGCGAGTTGCCATGGCGAGACTCCAAGGGATACCTGGGATATCCTTACGGTATAGACCATGTACCCAGGGCCTGGTAAAGCACCTGGGACAACATGGCCGTATGTGTATAGCCTGATGAAGGCTTGATTTTATGTTAAGTGTTTGATATGCATATATTATCTGCTTGTGAGGGTTTTCTTGCTGGGCTTCGGCTCACGGGTGCTCTATGGTGTAGGTAAAGGCAAGGGGAAAGTCGATCAACCTTGAGTATGGTGAACGTGACGAGCGGTGCGTACATGTCCGGTTTGCCTGGCTGCCACGACTAGGGGTGCTGTTGGGGGATGATTGTACTAAACTTAAATTTTGTCGTTTAGTCGACTCTGGTTACATTTTGAATTGTAAATATTTCTAAACAATGTTTTTGGGATCCCAAATGTTAAACGCTTTATAAATTTCAATGGAAGGTTTATTTTCAAATTTATGAATCTGATTATGGTTTAATTACACTTTTATCCTAAAACCTCAATTAGCGAGTTAATTGCACATTTTAAACTCACTTAGTAATGGCTCTAAGGCAGTAGGGAGAGAAAGAGTTGAGATTTGCTGCTTGTCCTTCACTTAATTCTAGTGGTTTCTCAAGCCATCTAAGTGTATATCCAACCTTAGTCAAAAGTCTAAAATGCCCTTAAGCTGATCCTAATCCTCAAGTGCTACCAAGGGCAATTTCGTCAATTTCCAAGTCCTGCTACTTCCTTGAGTGTTCCTATAAATCCTCGTTTAATCCCGACATGTCAAAATCATTGCTAAATTACTATCCATTACTCGATAAATCCCGAACACATATTACGTTCCCAAAATACCCCTAGGCTCCTCCCGAGCTAGGTATTCGACCCCGTTGTGACTATCTAGCTAGACTCCTCCCTAGGACCGTCTCAGATCGTGCATCACAAATATATCACCACTCACTCGTGGTATCAATCATAATATACACAAATATTGCATTTATGCCCTCAATGGGCAAAAATTACAAATATGCCCCTAATAGCCAAATGGGGCCCACATGCATATTTAATTCACCTAAACATGCATTTCTAATCACATAATCATCAAATTCATATATTAATGTAATTAAATCAATTATTGACCTCCCAACACGCTAATCAAGGCCCTAAGCCTTATTAGAAAATTTGGGACGCTACAGTGCCACTCCTTTTAGCTATGGAGCAACTCCCACTAGATACAATGTTTTTCAACCAGCATTCAATGCTGGAATGGTGGCTCCAACCCAATCAGGAGCACCTAGTGAGACCCCAAGCGGGAGCAAACATGGAGGGAAAGGCAAAGGCAAGAAGCCCAAGAGAACTGGTACTCCCGACGAGAAGTACACTCCCCAATACATCGAGTACACCAACTTGGTGGACACTCGGGAAAACATTTTCCTAGCCATGGAGCAAGAGATCCACCACCAAAAGCCTCAACCTATCCAAAATATTGGGAAAGAAGAGATTCCTCGAAGTTCTGCCGATTTCACAATGACATTGGGCACTGCACCAACGAGTACAAACAACTTCATGATGAGATTGAGAATCTCATAAAACTGGGGTATCTCCACCAGTATGCCAGGGCTGGAGCACACCCTTCTCAGGCCCCAACTACAGTCATGCCTTTGCAGCAGGTGGCACCTCCTCAAGCCCCAGGACAAGTGGATGCGACACTAAAATAGCAAGTAGGTCATGCACCTCACCCGATGAACGCGAGAGTAGGGACTATCTCTGGAGGACCCCACCTGAGAGGAACATCAAGAGGCTCGCAAAATAGATATGCGCAGGCCTGAACAATGACGACGAAGTGTTGGCACTAGCTCAGCTCCCAGCACAAATGCCTCGGATGATGGATCAGGTCATCACCTTCTCCGAGGATGATGCTCGGAGAGTACACTTCCCTCAACACGATCCTTTGCTGATCGAGAGCCAGCTTTCCAACAAGATGGTTGCTCGGATCTTGGTGGACAAAGAGAGTTATGTGAATATCCGGTTCAAGTTAGCCTTCGAGAAAATTGGGCTGACCACAAGTGACATGTCTCTGTGAGCTCCACTCTTTACGTGTTCTCAGGGGAAGGTCTAATTTCTATGGGGTAGATCAAGCTACCAGTGACACTTGGAGTAGTGCCTCGATAGGCATTCAAGTATTGCACCTTTACGGTCGTGGATTGCTCCTCTGCTTATAATGCCATCTTGGGACGTTCGGTCCTGGTGGAGTTTGGGGCAGTCACTTCCTTTCGCCACTTGTGCATGAAGTTTCCCATCGAGGCAGATATATGCACTATTCGAGGAGACTAGAAAGAGGCACGCCAATGCTACAACGTGTTGTTGAAATATCCAGTAATGGTTGTTGAAGCAGTAGTCCCCGAGCAGCCAGGCTTTTCAAGAAGAAAGGGAGTCCAACGATTTGGACCCCAGGGTTGGAGAAGAAAGGTCTATGGAGCCCATGGAAGAGGCTGAAGAAGTCATCCTTGATGACTCCAACCTTGAGATGAAAATTAAGGTCGGGAAGAACCTCAAGGCAGAGGTCCGAGAAGCTTTGGTGAGCTTTCTCAAGGAAAATCAGGATGTCTTTTCCTGGTCCCACTCTGACATGACAGAAATTGATCTCAACATCATTTGTCAAACCTTGAATGTAGATCCAAATGTTAACCCAGTGCAACAGAAGAGGAGGACTATAGACCCGACTAGGGCGGAAGTCTTGAAGGCGAAGGTTGACAAACTTCTCGCGAATGGTTTCATCCGAGAAGCTCAATACACATGTTTTCTCCTTGAGCATCTCACTCAATCTTCCTTTAGCCAAGAATCCTTTCAGTGATGTTATGGAACTCCTTTCACTCATCAATCCCGAGATTCTCTTAAGATGTGCCTTGATCTCACATCAAGTCTTCACCACAGCTCCCCACTACTTCCTAAAGAAATCTCAACTTTTTGTTATTAATCAATCTGAGTATATTCTCTACTAAAATAAACCTTCATTCTAGAATTGGAGACACGAAACCAATTAATAAAACTAAAATATGCCAATGTTATATTATAAAAAAACTAATGAATTAAAAAGAAATAACAAACTATATATTTATATTAATAATAATAATAATAATGATAAAGCTAAAGTATTTATAATTTATAAAACTAATTGTTTACATATACTTATCATCAATTATTGATCAAGCAAATAAAAAATCTCAAGTATATTATAGTTAAAATGTAGATATGTTTCAATTCTTCTTAAAATTATGTATCATGTGATTGAAATAAGATTTAATACTATAGAAAATTTAGTCAATGTAAAAAATATAATAATAAAATTTATATACCTCTAAAAATTACAAACCCATATCCAAATTTAAGAGAAAATCTAAAGTAAGTACTCCTTTTTACTTTACTGGTAGGGCACAAATTTCTTTTAAGCACGTAAATTATTATAACTGGTGTTTTTTTATGACGGTGTTCATTGTAGTTAGAGTAGGCCTCTTGCAAATTTTCGAAAAATTCTAAATAATTTACGGTGCCAAAATCAAGGTTCAAAAATTTTGTTTTCCACAAGTATAACAAAAAAGACACATACAATAGATTATTTGAACATTGATTTCGGCACTGTAAATTATCCATAATTTTTCAAAATTTGCAAGAGGCATGCTATAACAACTAAAATGAACATTGTCATAAGAAAAAAACTAGGTTTATAATTGGTTTACACATCTAAGCGATAAGGAAAAAAGCAATACCTTATTGTAGATTTTTTCTCAAATTTTATTGATTGAACAATTATTTTGTTTAATTTTGTAAATGTATAGTTTTTTATTCTATGGATCATTGTTTGGGTTTTCTTCAATTGATTTGGATTTTTGATTTGATATTTTTTTTACAAATCCAAGTTGTAGTAAAACTAAGAAAGAAAGATTGGGAGAAAATGGATATGAGAAAGATTTTTTTGGTATTAATATTTTCTCTATCATTTTTACTAAAATTATTTAAAACTAATTAATTAATTAAATTTAGGGTTAGTTTTGTTTTAAAAAGGAAAAAAAGAAAAGAATACAACAAGCTAGGAACACAGACTAATACCCCTATCCCAAAAACCAGAAACATTACCAACTGCAACTTTATTGGCCACCAAATGAGTAGCACTAGGGTTATTCATAATTTTTTGTGACCCGCCCAACCATAACAAACTGCCCAAACAAAAACGAAAAAACTAACAAAAAATGCAAACTGAATAACTCGATGAAAATTTAATCGGCCCAATCTTTACACTGGGCAGGTTGAAAATAAATCTTAGCCCATTTAATAAACCCAAACAAACTGATTAAGCCTTTTTTTCTATATATATCATAATTATATACATAAAACTTTTAAAAAAAATGAAAAAGAAACCCTAATCCATTCTGTCGCTCTGTCTTCGCTCATTGTCTCTCTCCATTCCACCTCCCTAGACCTCTCCACTCTCCCTCTCTCTAGGTAGCAGTAGCAGCGTACACACGTAACGACATGCAACAACAGCAACAAAGAAGTCGTAATCTCCATCTCTAGCTCTCCCTGAAGCTGATTCCACTCAACTATCTCCCTTCGTCAACTCCGATAGGCATTGTTGAGCAATGAGCTAAGAGATGATAATATTGTTTTTATCTTGTGAATTTCTACTGAAATGAAAATGGGGAATTTCCACTAAAATGGGTTTGTATCTTTGTTGTTGAAAATGTGTACGCGAGTGCACGCAATTGTGAACAAGTAATAAAATTGAAAGTAGAGTTTGATCCCACGATAATTGATTATTAATTACCAATTAATTTTAACTTTAGTTTTATTTTGTAAACAATATTAGGGTTGAAAATTTAGATAATTAAAGAATAAAAACAAATAACAATTGCAAACGAAGTTCAATGAATAGAAACCTAGGGTATTTAATTTCATCTACTATCCACTCTACTATATCATTAATCCAATTTTTACTATTCTTCTTCCTATTCCGATGGCGGGTTTACTAAAATGAATCCTATTCTTTCTCAAGATATAAGATCTCAACCTTTATGTGAAATTTCTACATCTCTGTGATGAATTCTAACATATAGCAGGCATTAAGAACAAAAACCTTAAAAGATACACAAACCATATAGGTATTCTCATCCAATATGTAATGTATGTCTATTCAACTATAACATATTTAACTCTCCCTTCTCAGATCTCAAATTAAAATCACGAATCATGCAAAAGATGGTCAGTCAATTACAAGCATTAAACATAAATTGAATAGATCACAATAAAGAAGAATAAATCATAAAATAATTTAATTGACTAATAATAGAGTATCAAGAGACTACATTAAAACCCTAGTGTTGACCCAAATTTCTGTCAACTCAATAAAATAAGAAGAAGAGATGATGAAAAGAAATAAATGACACAATAAATTTTTATGTGGTTCGGCCGTTAACGAGGCCTAGTCCACGAGCTTGTATTACAGAAAGCTTGAAAAAATCACAAGCTCTTTAGGGTTTACAGCTTGGGTAGAGGATCATCTTGCTCCAAGGTAACTAGGAGTCCAAAAACGAGGGTTTCAGATCCTTACAAATGACCCCCTCATGATCTATTTATATGCGACATAAGGGGAGCTAGAGGGGTTATCAGCATTTATTACATTTCATTCTATTCTCACATTCTTTGGGGAATATTCATTACACGATGGGCATATTACACGTGTCGCCTGGCCATAGGCCTAATGGGACAGTTTCCTAGCTTAAAAAATAGGTGGTCTCGAAATCCTAACGAAAAGGGCGCTTGGGACCACTCCATGGAAAAATGGTCCTCCAGATCTCCAAGAATCTAGTGAGGCCATTAAGGAGACTTCTTGGCTCTTTGAAGAGTTTCCACAGAAGGGTCGGACCTTGATACTCCCCTGAGGAGTAATGCATCAGGAGCTCACAGAGGGTCACGAGGCCTCTCCTCGGGGACTTGGAAAATAGTGTATTGTACATATGTCGCCAGGTAGTCTCCCCTTCGAGAACATCTCGGGAAGCATATCTCGCATATGTCCACGTGTCGTTAGGTGCTGACATGGATGGTAGGCCAAAAAAAGCCTGGAACATTTGCCTCCAAAGTCTCTAGTGTACTTCGTGCAGTGGAGACTTCTCGGTAGTTGACACATGGCAGAAATTATTTGGATACTTAGTCGGTACTTTCGTGCTTGGTTGGTCATGTGTTGGACATGAGGGTCACCTCAGAAATTGCGACCACCTTAAGCATCAAGATATGTGTTGTTGGCTTAGTGGTCAGACTTCTGCAAATGCATTAAATGCAAGGAACACCTGTCGCCTTTTGACTGGTCAGGACTCTCCGAATTCCCCTACTAGCCTGCCTCGAAGGGTAGACTGTCAACTCAACGGGTGTCTCAATATGATACTGTTCACCACAAATCGTCAAATGGTACTCAAGTACCTGCAATCACAATCCGTCCATTGATTCAAAATTTGGAAAAATCCCTATGTAAACTCGAACTCTTCTTCATTCCCCCTTCACTAGAAATACTTTTCCATTCATTTTCCTTCGAGTTACAGATTTCTCCATTAAAGAAGTTGCCCCACCTTTTCTTTGCCATCCGATCTGAAGCCAATCAACCACCCCAACAGTTTAGTGAGGATATTCGAGGTTGAAGGGCGTCGATGTATTTGAGTGAGAACCCCCTACCAAACTTATTGGCGCTTCCTGTCATGTAAGTCTTTCTTCTCTTGGGTTTTCTCTTTTCATAGTTTCGAAAATGACCTATGGTTTATATACTTGTTTTAGGTTCAATTTTTACTCGGTAGTTGTTTGCAATTTTTTATATTAGGGATTTTTAGGGTTTGCTCCTTCTTTCCAGGTTTTATCCTTTTTTTCTTAGCCCTCTATGAGCAGTGCCTTTTCTCTTATGTCAATCAGGGTACCTTGGTGTTCTCTTCTTTGGCCAGGTACTTAACTGCTCATTTTTGTTTCAAATGTCCAGTGAAACCCAAACTAAAAGAATTGTGCTCGCACCAGTATCATTCCTTTGATTCTAGGTCCTTATCGTTGCTCCAGAAAGAGCTAGAGGAATTGACCATCGAGGAGTCTCCATTATCCAAAATCATGTGTTTTTAAAGGGAGAGTAAAAAATGTGAGGACTTAGCCATTTTGAGGGAGACCGTTGCTCGCGAGTTCAGAGAACTTTGCGAAGGAAAGCATCAGGTGTTTATCGAACACACTTGTGCCGTCTCGACACCTGACCCATCTTCCTCTTCAACCAGGGTCACTGTGGCACTTCCTGGCCCAATGACTTAAGTTCTAGCATCCTAAACAAGGCCCTCGACTGATCTACCACCCATGCGGCCTGTGCTAGATCCCCAGAAATCTCATCCTCAAGCCACTCACTTTGAATCAGAAACACAGTCTCCAAGCTGTTCTTCTTTGGACGTACTTGGAGCCATCGAGGAGCACTACAAGATCTCTTCCAACCACTTTGTCAACAGGATCCCTGACAGGTCGGAGAGGGCATGTTATGCTTATAATGACTTCTCGGCATGGAGCTAGGCTCATGTAGAATTAGGAGCGACCCTTCCACTCCACCAGTACTTCATCAATTTTCTAGTGTGGATGCTGATCTCGTCCTTCCAGCTTATTTTGAATGCCTACCGACTACTAACGATGTTCTAAATTTTATGCAAGGAGAAAAATTGGGTCCTCCCAAGCCTCGAATAACTCCACTACAATTTCCAATTGAAAGCAGCCTCCAAGAAGGGCGGTCGAGAGGAAGATGGCTTCTATCAGCTGACCAAATGGGCATCTCCCTACTGAACCCTTTATCACAACGAGAACAAACCTCAAAATCCAAAAATAAGTTTTTCTTTACAACGGGCTTCGACACCCACAACAACCACCTACTCTGTTTGGCCTTCATTTGAGTCGGTAATTAGTCATACCTCCATATTCTCTTGTTCCTCATTGTGTTGGCCTTTCCTTGTATTATTCTCCAACTTCCTCTTTTGTAGGTCAATATTCGAGACCTACCCAAAAGGAAAATACTTGGTTAGGGCTTAAACAAGTCACGCTCTTCCTCACGAAGAGAGGGATATTCTGCTGCTGACCACTATTTCTCGGTTGAGGGAGGCATAACTCATAGGTGCTGAGTAGAGAGTGGATCCTCTTGACATGACGGGGATAGTCAACCCACATCGAAGGGAGAGGCGCATCTTCCTCATTGTTGTGGTCAATGAGCCTATCAACTTTGATGCACCTGACCTTGGGCCCCTGGAGGAGGACATTAGTGAGGCTATTGAGAACTCTCAGCAGTTCTCACTAATGAATGTCGAGGAGGAGGCCTTCATTCTTGGGATGGTTGTCCTCGCTTCTTGGGAGCCCAATGGGAATGCTGACGAGCCCCAGATTGAGCTGGAGGATGAGGTCAACGAGGCGTTCAAAGTTGTTTGCGCTCAACGTGCCACCTGTTGCCTGCGTACCTTGAGGCAACTTGAAGCTAAAAACCAAGGAAATGTGATTTCTATCTTTGTTCCCCAGAATGTTGACAAGGGTCACAGTCTGGGGCATTCCTCTTTTATGCCTTCCTTATGTCGATATGGGTACACCGACTGTCATTGGTCATGAGAGCAGTATACCAACTTTCTTGAACGTGTCGATGAGGTGGTTCTTCACCACCATCCTGGGGATCTCATAGGAACAGATGCTGTCAACCAACTTATGGCCATGCAAGCCCAAGGATTCGACGAGTACAACACCAATGTGGGCCTAGACTTGAGTTTACTTTTTGATACCATCAAGAGTACAGTCGAGGAATTAGTCTCCTCGGAGAGTGATGAGGACTCGGAGGTCCCCGATGGTGTGATGAAGATCCCTCATTTAGACTGTTTTCCAAATTTTCTTTCCTTTTTTTCAATCCCATTCATCTAACCATTTCCTTTTATTGTATTTCAGGTCAGATGGATTCTACCTGCATGATTTCCAACAAGAAGAAAGCGGCCCTGGAGGCCCGAAAAAGGAAGCATGCCAGCAAGCCCTCAAATGCTCAGAAAAAGGTGAGAGTCACCACTTCTAGAGCTCACATGGTTGCTCGGGCTGCGGGACTATCTATCTCCATCCGTCAGATACCCCCTTCAATGACAAGTTCGACCTCGACAGTGGGACCTCATAAGGATGCAAACGTGCCACCCCCATTATGCCTGACAGAGGTAGGGAGGTTCCCTGCGGCCCAGGAGGCCTTCAAAAAAGCATCACAACACGCAAAAGCCATAACTAAGTTATCACCTTTATTGGCAACTTCGATGAGACATGCCCCCCCGACGGGATCACCGAGCACAGTCCTCTGAGCTTGGTTAGGATAATTATGAGGCTACAGTCCACGCTGACTTCAAGGAGTACCTCCGGAGCCTTGTCAAGGAGGTTGTCCTGTCCCCTGGTCGCTGATGTAATGCCCTACCACCCTAAATTCGTTACCATGTGATTTAAAAACGTGCAATTAACTCGCTAGTCATTACCAAAGTTGGGTCTAATGAATCCTAGATCCAGTATTTCCTACAAATAAATCTTCAGTTCCTTTAACTCTATTGGCGCCATTCTATAAGGTGTCCTCAATACTTGTTCAACTCCTGGTCACAACTCTATGACAAATTCGATCTCTCGGTGTGGCTGTAATCTTGGCAAGTGTGCTGGAAAAACACCAGGAAACTCACACACCAACCTGGTCTCACCCGGTTCAATTGAGATGACTCTAGAGGTATCCACTATGTTCACTAGGAATCCTATGCAACCTTCTTACAATAGGTCTCTAGCTCTCAATGCAGAGATCATAGGTACTCGTGGTCCACTCACTGTCCCCACAAACACAAAGGGTTCCTCTCATTCGGGCTCAAAAGTAACCATCCTTTGCTTACAGTCTATCGTCACCCCATAGTTTTCTAACCAGTCCATCCCCAAGATCATATTAAAATCATCCATCACCAATTAAATCAGATCCACAAACAACTCCCTTCTATCTATCTCTACTAGTAACACACTAACCCACCTCCTAGAGACTACTAGTTCCCCAGTTGGAAACAAAGTTCTAAATCCCCTAGTATACAGATCACAAGGTCTACACAACTGATCTATTACCCTAGCAAATACAAACGAATGAGTAGATCCTAAATCAATCAATGCATTAAACGAAAAACCAGCACTGGAAATCTGACCTGTCATGATCGAGGGACTAGCCTTAGCCTCGGTCTAGGTCAAGGTGTACACTTTGGCTGGAGTGAGGCTGTCGCTTCTCTTTGGTTGTTCTTTTCTAGCTTGTGGGCAGTCCTTCCTCAAGTGACTGACTGTAGCGCCCCAAATTCGCTAATAAGGCTTAGAGCCTTGATTAGCGTGCCTGGAGGGCAATAATTGATTTAATTATGTTAATAAATAAATTTGATGATTATGTGATTAGAAATGCATGTTTAGGTGAATTAAATATGCATGTGGGCCCCATATGGCTATTAGGGGCATATTTATAATTTTAGCCCGTTGAGGGCATAAATGCAATTTTTGTGTATATTGTGATTGATACCATGAGTGAGTGGTGATTTATTTGCGATGCATGATCCGAGAGGGTCCTAGGGAGCAGTTTTGCTAGAAAGTCACAACGTGATCAAATACTCGGCACGAGAGGAGCCTAGGGGTATTTTGGGAATATTATATGTGTTTGGGATTTATCGAGTAATGGGTAGTAATGATTTGGATATGTCAGGATTAAACGGGGATTTATGGGAACACTCGAGGAGTTAGCAGGATATGGAAAATGACGGAAATGCCCTTGAGGTTAGTATAGGAGTTTAATTAGAAGGAGGGCCAAGGTGGTAATTTGGCCTTAATAGTGGATGAACTTAGGCAGCTGGGGTTACCCTTAGTCTCTAACACATTCAGGAACTAAGGAGAAGGAAAGGAACAAAAAATTTCTCAGCCATCCCTCTTGGTTTCTCTCTCTCTTGGCTACCACTATTTTTCTTGGGTGCTTGAAAGCTTGAAGGTTCTATTGGATATTCAGACTAAGGGACTGAAGGATTGAAGGCTTGAAGTGTATTGGAATTGCTCAGGCCATATCTGTAACAGAGGTATGAATTTAGAGTTGTTATTTTACTGAATTCCACTGTAATCCATGAACTTAGTTGAGTTTTGAGCTTAAGATTTAATTAGTGTGAATTAGTTAGTTTCTGGGGTTCTAGCACTACTTAAGGTGTATTAGAATGGTTATACGACTCAACTCTGATTTTGGTGTTCGTTAGAATGATTTTTAAGGAAGTTAGCTCATAAAATTTGCATGGGATTTCTAGGTTTTGGGCTCGCGCCGCAGCCCTGTTCATCAAGCGCCGCGACCTGCTTGAGTTTATAGGCCAGGGAACTTCGGGAAAAATTGCCCAGGTAACGCGACGCAAGGTTTAGGCACCGCGACCCATGTCTCTCAATAGATAGGCATTTTTCCTCTAACTTGGGGTGCGCCACGACCCTTAAGGGGGGGTTGGGCCACAGCCCAAATGCAGAATTTTGGCTGTTTGAAGTTTTTTAGCTTGGGAACTCAAACGTTAAGGCTCGAGAAGGTTTCTACTACCCAGTTTGGTAGAATCCAAGGTCCCGGATGCTAGATTTATGTCTCGAATCTATTTATTTGAATTGAATTCAATGGATGGCTATTATAAATATGTTGTGACTAGGTTTTCAATGAGGCTTGTGTTGTAGGATTGTGCTCAGGATTGTAGTGCTCAGATAGCTTGGGACACAGGTAAGAAAACTATTGTACCCGTAGATCAGGGCATGGCCCTATTGCTTGTATTGCAGGGCATGGTCCTATTGATTGAATTACAGGTTGTAGCCCTATTGTGTATGTTTAGTATATGTTTAAATAACTGTTGATATTATGCTATGTGATACATATTTATGAGTGAACGACGAAGGCCGGGAATGGCAAAGACCGGGAACGGCGAAGGCCGGGAACGGCATGAAACCAAGTACGGCAAGGGGCCGGGAATGACGTTGAGCATGCGGAGTGCAAAGTCGAGTATGGAAAGGGGCCGGGAAATGGTGTTGAGCACACAGAGTGCAAGTCATTAGGGCAAGACCCTCCTAGGATGCTGGAGTCATCCTTTAGGTGAAGACCGCAAACCCAAGGCCTGGTAAAGCGCTTGGGACGGCATGGCTGCTATGTGTTTAGCCTGTTGGGTGCTTTGTTATATGTTATTGATAGATATCCATTTGTTAACTGTTTTGTGTTGGGTTTTCTTGCTGGGCTTCAGCTCACGGGTGCTCTATGGTGAAGGTAAAGGTAAAGGAAAGGTTGACCAACCATGAGTACGGAGAGCGTGGAGCAACGGGTACATGTTCGGCCTACCTAGCTGCCACGGCTAGGGTTATTTTGGGAAGATGTAATGTATTGGTATAGATTTGTTACCTAAGTCGACCTTAACTGTATTTTGAGATGTAAAGTATTTTCTAAACAGTATATTGGAATCCCAAATGTTTAACTCTTTACGATTTCAATGAATGACCACACTTTTACATTAAATGTCTTTAAACGACTTTTTATTCCAGTTTAGCTACACTTTTAACCTAAAACCTTGATTAGCGAGCTAATGGCACGTTTTAAACTCACTTAGCAATGGCTCTAAGGAAGTAGGGCGTTACAACTTGGTATCAGAGCGAGCCAAGGTTTATGGTTTTTGGAGATCGACCAAACATGTACGCTCGCTGCCAGTGACAAGTTTGACTCAGGGTTGGTTGGTAATTATTGAATTATGTGCTTGATTCTTTGTTAAAGTGCCCTGTTTTCCTGATTATTTTAATAGAGCATGATGAATGAGTTGACATATGCATGATGCTAGGGCATGGCCCCTTGATTGTTGTATGTTATATGTGTTATGTGGATTGCTGGTTATGGTTGGTTGATGCGAATTGGGAGATGGTTTTAGATGTTGTTAACATGCCTGATGAGCGACATCATTGATTGCAGGCATATTTGTTGTGATGCCTTGGCGATCAATCAGACTCCGCGGCAATAGGGCCCAGGATGACAACCAGGGTCAGGACCCTCCACCTGCCCCACTGAATTGGCAACAGTTATTTCCCGAGATGGAAGCTAGACTTCACCAAATAAAAGAAGAGCTTCGACTGTTGAGGCAACATGCTCCTCCTCAGGGCATTGGGTTGCAGGTTCGACAGGCTGTGGCACCAGTGCCAGCTCAGACTGGTGTGGCAAATAGATGGGAACCTTTGTATGAGAGGTTCAGGAAGCAACATCCTCCCACCTTCGAGGGTGGACCAGACCCACTACGGGCAGAGTAGTGGATGAACATGATTTCTTCCATCCTAGATTTCATGAGGGTGGAAGGGAATGAGAGAGTAGCTTGTGCCAGCTACATTTTGAGAGAAGACACCCGCATTTGGCGGGATGTTGTGACGCAAAGAAAGAATGTCGCAGTTATGACTTGGGAAGAGTTCAGGAACATTTTCAATGAGAAGTACTGCAGTGTCGCAGTTCGAGCTGCGAAGGTTGATGAGTTTACCAACCTAACTCAGAAGTGAATGATAGTTACTGAGTATGCTTTGAAGTTTGATCGGTTGGCCAAGTTCGCACCGGATCTGGTGCCGACTGATATGGCACGGAGGGATCAGTTTATGCGGGGATTGAATGTCATGATCACCCGTGAAGTCAAGATAACTTTGGATCAAGGGACGAACACTTATGCATAGGTAGTGGACAAGGCCCTTATAGCTGAAGGGGCCAAGGATCAGATATGGAGATAGGGCACTTCTAGGTGCGATGCTCGGAGGAAGATGCCTCATTTTACTAGATCTAGTCGGGGTAGTAGCCCCAGTGAGCAAAAGAGAAAGGCCCCAGACTTTTTTGTTCCTCCCTGCTCAGATAAGAGGGCACGAGGTGCTTTCAGTGGCCGTCAGGGTGGGGGAGACAACTGGAGGAGTTTCCCAGTATATCCTCGGTGCAGACAATGACATTAAGGAGAATGCAGGATCAGGGCCTGCTTTACTTGTGGGAGTATTAGTCATCTGAGGAAGGACTGCCCACAAGCCAGGAAGGAAGAATCGAAGCAGAGCGACAGCTCGCTCCTGCCAGAGTATTCACCTTGACCGAGACTGAGGCTGAGGCTGAGGCTAGCCCCTCAGTTGTGACAGGTTAGATTTCTAGTGTTGGTTCTTCTTTTACTACATTGATTGATTCGGGGGCTACTCATTCATTTTTTTCTTCTAGAGTGATAGATCAGTTGTGTAGACCTAGTGATTTGCATGCTAGAGGATTTCAGGCTTTGTTGCCAACTGGGGAACTGGTAGTCTCTAGGAGATGGGTTAGAGCATTGCCAGTAAATATAGATAGTAGGGAGTTGTCTGTTGATTTTATTGAGTTAGCAATGGATGACTTCAATATGATCCTAGGGATTGATTGGCTATCAAAGTACAGGGCGACGATTGACTGCAAGCTCAGGATGGTGACTTTTGAACCGAAAGGGGAGGTACTCTCTGTATTCATGGGGACAGTGAGTGGACCGTGAGTACCTATGATTTCGGCACTGAAGGCTAGAGACCTGATGCAGAAGATTTGAATAGGATTACTAGCAAACATTTTGGATACCTCCAGAGTTGTGTCGATTGGACTGAGTGAGACCAAACTGGTATGTGAGTTTCCAGATTTATTCCTTGCAGATTCGCCAAGATTGCTACCACACCGAGAGATCGAGTTTGTTATAGAATTGGCACCAGGGGCAGAGCCAGTATCTAGGACGCCTTATAGAATGGATCCAGTAGAGTTGAAGGAACTAAAGATTCATTTGCAAGAGTTACTGGATTTGGGATTCATCAGACCGAGTTTTTCGCCATGGGGTGCTCCAGTGTTGTTCGTCAAGAAGAAAGATGGATCCTTATGTGTATTGACTATAGAGAGTTGAACAAGTTGACCATTAATAACAAGTACCCACTACCTAGGTACGATGACTTGTTTGATTAGCTACAGGGGAAGACAGTGTTCTCTAAGAATGACCTTCGGTCAGGTTACCGCCAGTTAAGGATTAAAGAAGAGGACATACCAAAGACCGCTTTCCGCACGAGGTATGGACACTATGAATTCCTGGTTATGTCCTTTGGATTAACCAACTCCCCAGTAGCTTATATGGACTTGATGAATAAGGTCTTCAAGGATTATTTGGACAAGTTTGTGATCGTATTCATTGACAACATACTGGTGTACTCTCAGTCGGAGACAGAGCACGAGCAGCATCTACGCCTGGTATTACAGCTGTTGAGGGAGCATGGGTTATATGCTAAGTTTAGCAAGTCTGAGTTGTGGCTACCCCAAGTAATATGTATGGGCCATATTGTTAGTAAGGAAGGGATTCTAGTGACCCAAGTAAGACTGAGGCAGTGAGGGATTGGCCCAGGCTGAGTAGTGTACCAGAGGTTAGGAGCTTCTTGGGATTGGCAGGGTACTATCAGCGGTTTGTGAAGGGATTCTCTAGAATAGCCACACCATTGACTGAATTGATGCATAAGAAGACTAAGTATGTATGGACAGACAGGTGTGAGAACAATTTTAAGGAATTGAAGCGGCAGCTAATCACCGCTCTAGTTTTGAGTCTGCCGTCAGACAATGAAAAGTTTGTGGTTTATTATGATGCTTCCAGACAGGGTTTGGGGTGTGTACTGATGCAAGCTAGAAAGGTGTAGCCTACGTGTCGAGGTAGATGAAGGAGTATGAGCAGAGATATCCCACACATGACTTGGAATTGGCGACGATGGTATTTGCACTTAAGGTTTGGAGACATTATCTATATGGAGAGAAGTGCGAAATATACACCGACTATAAGAGTTTAAAGTACTTTTTACTCAGAAGGATTTGAATATGCGCCAAAGATGCTGGTTGGAATTGGTAAAGATTAGGATTGTGATATTCTATATCATCCTGGGAAGGCCAATGTGGTGGCCGACGCGCTGAGTCGGAAAGGCCCAAGACAGTTATTCAGTTCGAGGGAGATATCAGACAAGTTAGCTGAAGAGATGACTAGAGCAGGTATAGAGTTGGTGGTTGGTTAGTTAGCCAACATCACTTTTCAGTCTACGCTCCTTGAGAGGATTAAGGAGGCACAGGGGGAGGATCCCCAGTTGAGAGAGTATAAGGAGGGCATCTTAGCCAGAGCGGCTAAAGACTTTTTTGTTTCAAAGATAGGATTACTGAAGTTCAAAGGCCGGATTTGTGTTCCGATGGATTCTGGTATCAAACAAGAGATCTTGGATGAGTCTCATACCACTCTCTATTCTTTACATCCGGGTACGATGAAAATGTATCAAGATTTTAGAACTCTGTATTGGTGGCTGGGGATGAAGAAAGATGTGGTGGATTATGTGGTCAAGTGTTTAACTTGTCAGCAGGTAAAAGCTGAACATTAGAGGCCAGCAGTGTTGTTGCAGCCTCTAGGGATTCCCTAATGGAAATGGGAGGGTATCACCATGGACTTTGTGGTTGGGTTACCAAAGACCGTGGGACAACATGATTCAGTGTGGGTGATTGTAGACAGGTATACTAAGTCCGCCCACTTTTTTCCTGTTAGGACAACTTATACTGTGGAGCAATATGTTGAGTTGTATGTGAAGGAAATTGTACGACTTCATGGGACTCTGAGGTCGATAGTATCCAACAGGGACCCCACCTTCACCTTAAGTTTTGGGAGAGCTTGCAGAAGGCTATGGGCACGCAGTTGCAGTTTAGTACTGCTTATCATCCTCAAACGGATAGACAGTCTGAGAGGACGATTCAGATACTGGAGGATATGTTACGAGCCCGTGTATTGGATTTTGGGGGATCTTGGAGTAAGTATCTCCCTTTGATTGAGTTTTCATACAATAATAGTTATCAGGCGACTATCGGAGTGGCTCCGTATGAGATGTTATATGGGAGAAAGTGTAGATCACCTATCCATTGAGATGAGACGGGTGAGAGGAGATATCTGGGTCCTGAGGTTGTTCAGAGGACCAATGAGGCGATTGAAAAGATTAGAGCTCGAATGCTCGCCTCCCAGAGTCGCCAGAAGAGTTACTCAGACTTGAGACGCAGGAGCGTAGAGTTTCAAGTCAGTGACCATGTATTTCTTAGAGTTTCTCCCTTAAGAGGGGTGAAACAGTTTGGTGTTCGGGGCAAGCTGAGCCCTAGGTTTGTTGGTCCCTTTGAGATTCTAAAATGGGTTGGAGAGGTAGCTTACTGATTGGCGATGCCTCTAGCTCTATCAGTGGTTCACAATGTGTTTCATGTATCCATGCTCCAGAAGTATGTATCAGATTCTACGCACATTCTAAGTTATGAGAACTTGGAGCTGGATCAGGGTTTATCGTATGAAGAGAAGCGAGTTTAGATTCTTGACCGAAAGGATAAGGTCTTGCAGAGCAAGACCATTGCCTTAGTAAAAGTGTTATAGAGGAACAACAAGGTAGAAAAGGCGAAGTGGGAACTTGAGACAGATATGCAGGATCGTTATCCCGAGTTATTCAAGTAATTTTGAGTTATTCAAGGAGGGGATAGTCGTAGCACCCCAAATTTTCTAATAAGGCTTAGGGCCTTAATTAGCGTGCCTAAAGGGCAATAATTGATTTAATTATGTTAATAAATGAATTTGATGATTATGTGATTAAAAATTCATGTTTAGGTGAATTAAATATGCATGTGGGCCCAATTTGGCTATTAGGGGCATATTTGTAATTTTAGCCCATTGAGGGCATAAATGCAATATTTGTGTATATTGTGATTGATACCACGAGTGAGTGGTGATTTATTTGTGATGCACGATCTGAGACGGTCCTAGGGAGCAATTTAGCTAGAAAGTCACAACAGGGTCAAATACTCGGCTAGGGAGGAGCCTAGGGGTATTTCGGGAATGTTATATGTGTTTAGGATTTATCGAGTAATGGGTAGTAATTTAGTAATGATTTGGATATGTCGGGATAAAACGGGGATTTATGGGAACACTCGAGGAGTTAGCAGGATATGGCAAATGATGAAAATGCCCTTGAGGTTAGTATAGAAGTTTAATTAGAAGGAGGGGCAAGGTGGTAATTTGGCCTTAATAGTGGATGGACTTAGGCAGCTGGGGTTACCCTTAGTCTCTAACACATTCTAGAACTAAGGAGAAGGGAAGAAAACAAAAAAACTCTTAGCTAGCCCTCTTGGTTTCTCTTTCTCGGCTACCACTATTTTTCTTGGGTGCTTGAAAGCTTGAAGGTTCTATTAGAGATTCAGACTAAGGGACTGAAGGATTGAAGGCTTTAAGTGTATAGGAATTGCTCAGGCTGAATCTATAACAAAGGTATGAATTTAGAGTTGTTATTTTACTGAATTCCACTGTAATCCATGAACTTAGTTGAGTTTTGAGCTTAAGATTTAATTGGTATGAATTGGGGTGAATTAGTTAGTTTATGAGGTTCTAGCACTGCTTAAGGTGTATTAGAATGGTTATGGGACTCAACTATAATTTCAGTGTGTGTTAGAATGATTTTCAAGGAAGTTAGCTCGTAAAATTTGCATGGGATTTCTGGGTTTCGAGCTCGCGCCGCGGCCCTGTTCATCAGGCGCTGCGACCCACTTGATTTTATAGGCCAGGGGACTTCAGGAAAAATTTCCCAGGCACTGTGGCTCGTGTCTCTCAGCAGAGAGGAATTTTTCCTCTGACTTGGGGCACGTCGTGACCCTTAAGGGGGGCTGGGTCGTGGCCCAAATGCAGAATTTTGGCTGTTTGAAAGTCTTTTAGCTTGGGAAGGTTTCTACTACCCAGTTTGGTAGAATCCAAGGTCCCAGAGGCTAGATTTATGTCTCGAAGCTATTTATTGGATTAGAATTTAATGGATGGCTATTATAAATATGTTGTGACTAGGTTTTCAATGAGGCTCGTGTTGTAGGACTGTGCTCGGGATTGCGGTGCTCAGATAACTTGGGACACAAGTAAGAAAACTGTTGTACCCGTAGATCAGGGTGTGGCCCTATTACTTGTATTGCAGGGCATGGCCCTATTGATTGAATTGCAGGGTGTATTCCTATTGTGCATGCTTAGTATATGTTTAAATAACTATTGATATTATGCTATGTGATACATATTTATGAGTGAACGACGAAGGCTGAGAATGGCGAAGGCCGATAACGGCAGTAAACTGAGTACGACAAGGGGCTGGGAACGGCGTTGAGCATGCGGAGTGCAAAGCCGAGTACGGCAAGGGGCCAAGAAATAGTGTTGAGCATGCATAGTGCAAGTTGTTAAGGTGAGACCCTCCTAGGATGTTGGAGTCATCCTCTCGGTGAAGACTGTGAACCTAGGGCCTGGTAAAGTGCCTAGGACGGCATGGGCGCTATGTGTTTAGCCTGTTGACTGTTTTGTTATATGTTGTTGATAGATATGCATTTGTTAAATATTTTGTGTTGAGTTTTCTTGCTGGGCTTCGGCTCACGGGTGCTCTATGGTGTAGGTAAGGGCAAAGGAAAGGTCGACCAACTATGAGTATGGAGAGCCTGGAGCGACGGGCACATGTTCGGCCTACCTAGCTGCCACGGCCAGGGTTATTTTGGGAAGATGTAATGTATTGGTATAGATTTGTCACCTAAGTCGACCTTAACTGTATTTTGAGATGTAAAGTATTTTCTAAATAGTAATTTGGGTTCCTAAATGTCTAACTCTTTACGATTTCAATGAATGACCACATTTTTACATTAAATGTCTTTAAACGGCTTTTCATTCAAATTTAGCTACACTTTTAACCTAAAACCTCGATTAGCGTGCTAATGGCACATTTCAAACTCACTTAGTAATGACTCTAAGGAAATAGGGTGATACACTAAAACTCCCACAGATGAAGCATGCTCTGACTCTACACTCCCCCACATGTCATTGCCTGCACCGTGGACACTCTTGGAAGCTTCTCCAGTTCTCTCCCCCACCC
Organism: Humulus lupulus; assembly: GCF_963169125.1. Classification (NCBI taxonomy): domain Eukaryota; kingdom Viridiplantae; phylum Streptophyta; class Magnoliopsida; order Rosales; family Cannabaceae; genus Humulus; species Humulus lupulus. The sequence goes on along the minus strand of NC_084793.1, from coordinate 228,414,402 downwards.
TGACGGCCACAAAAAGTACCCCGTGTCCTCCTATCTGGACCAGGGGGAACACAAGAATCCAGGGCCTTTCTCTTCTGTTCACTGGGGCCACTACGTAGGCCCAAACCAGTGAAGGGAGGCACCGTCCTCTGAGCATCACGCCTTGCGGCACCTTCCTTCCATATCTGATCTTCGACACCCTCAACAGTAAGGGATTTTTCCACTACCTGAGCATAAGTGGTAGTCCTTGAATTTAGTGTTATCTTAACATTACGGGCTATCATCATATTCAACCCTCGTACAAATCAATATCTCCTGGCCATATCAGTAGGCACCAAATCTGGTGCAAACTTGGCCAACCGGTCAAACCTCAAGGCATACTCTGTGACGGTCATTTTATTCTGAGTTAGGTTGGTGAATTCATCCACCTTTACAGATTGAACTGCAACACTGTAATACTTCTCAATAAAGACATCCCTGAATTCACCCCAGGTCATAGTAGTCACATCTCTCCTCTGAAACACAATTTCCCACCAGATGAGGGCGTCTTCCCTCAATATATAGTTGGCACAAGCCACCCTCTCGTTTCCTCCCACCTCCATGAAATCCATTGTAGAAGAGGTCATGTTCACCCACTGCTCTGCCAACAATGGGTTTGGACCGCCCTCAAAGGTAGGAGGGTGTTGCTTTCTAAACCTCCCATAAAGAGGCTCCCACCTATTCTCCATCCTAGGCTGGACTGACACTGGTTCCACAGCCCTGTACAACATTGAAGTTTTTTGTATAATATTGTTGCCACAGCTAGTCCATTTTCTTTCTCACTCTATTATTAATTAAATTTTTAGCCTGGAAACCCAAGTTCTTAGTTTCACGCGGGTGAATCCACTTTTAGTCTTTTTTGAATTTATTTTGAATTCTAAAAATTAAGAAGAGAATGGGAGGGATTAGTCACAAATTTTTGATTGTATCTCTAATTTAATTTTCGTCACCCCTTCCTCCAACATCCTAAGGAGGAGCCTACTATCTTAGCTCTTTGAGTTCATCTTCAATTCTCTGAATTCTAGCTTACATTTCTGAAAACATTTGTTGCCAGTTCTGTGGGGCAGGTGGAGGGTCCTGACCCTGGTTGTTATCTTCGGCCATGTTTCCACAGAATCTAGTTGGTCATCGAGGCATAACTTCAATATGCCTGCAATTAATGACGTCGCACACCAGGCACGATAACAACATCCAAAGAAACCACCTCCTAGTTCAACCAATCATCCACAGATATCAAACCAATACAAGACACACAACATACTTGTAATGCCCCACGTCATTATGGCTGCTTCCTGGAATGACAACTGGCCCTGGAAACCAACATGAGGTTTTTTAGCGTGCTTTATCCTCACTCGCACGCTTCTTGGGAAAACTTCCCAGGAGGTCACCCATCATGAGACTATTCCAAGCCAAGCACACTTAACTTTGGAGTTCTGAATTGATGGGCTACCGAAAAGAAGATGCATCTTGTTTGCATAGGTAGTACCAATCAATCCATTTAAGCCATCTTCAACTGTGTAGTCACATACCTACACAGTCTTAGAATCATTACACTTGACCTTCCCCAGCTGATGTGGGATTACACAGGTTTTTACCCAGTCTTTCCCCCTGCGGATCACGAGATTCTGACTGTCACAATCACCCTCCCTTAGGGGTCCGACATCCCCGTTAGCCATGCTTCTGGCTGAGTCAAGGCTATGATACCATTTGTAACGCCCCACGTCACTATGGATGCTTCCTGGAATGACAACTGGCCCTGCAAACTAACATGAGTCTTTCCAGGGCGCTTTGTCCTCACTCGCATGCTTCCTGGGAAAACTTCCCAGGAGGTCACCCATCATAAGACTACTCCAAGTCAAGCACGCTTAACTTTGGAGTTCTCAAGTGATGGGCTACCAAAAAGAAGATGTATCTTGTTTGCATAGGTAGTACCCATCAATCCATTTAAGCCCTCTTCAACTATGTATTCCCATACCTACACAGTCTTAGATCATCACACTTGACCTTCCCCAGGCGATGTGGGATTGCACAACTTTTTACCCGGTCTTTCCCCTTGCGGATCACGGGATTCTAACTGTCACAATAATCATATAATAATCAAGGGGTCATGCCCTAGAATTATATATACTCATCATGCTCTACATATATCAATCAGGGAAACAGGGCAATTCAAATAAGCAATTAAACAAATATTTCACTTAATACCGACCAACCCTGAGTCGAGCTTGTCTCTAGGAGCGAGCGTACATGTTTGTTCAATCTCCAGGAAACATAAACCTTGGAACGCTCTGATACTAAGTTGTAATGCCCTACCACCCTAGATTTGTTACCATGTGATTTAAAAACATGCAATTAACTCACTAATCGAGGTGTTAGAAAAAAAAGTGTGATTAATTTAAATGAAAGACTCATTTAAATAAGAATTCAGTAAAATAGTTTGGACATTCACTTAAATCGTAAAAGTGTTACATTGGGATCCCAAAATACTATTTAAAATATATTTATAACTCAAAAGTCTTTACACAGTCGACCTAGGCGAAAAAATCAATCATTTACACAACGTTCCTCAAAACTATCCCAATCGTGGCGGCCAGGTAGGCCTAACATGTACGCGTCGCTCCATGCCCTCCAACTTATGCTTGGTAGGTCTTTCCCTTTCCCTTACCTGCACCATAGAGCACCCGTGAGCCAAGTCCCAGCAAGAACACAACATATAACAGTTTATCTCAGTAAACACATAACTTAAACAGATATAGCAGACAATGCACATAGCGGCCTAAGGCGATCAAGGTGCATTACCAAGCACCAGGTTCACGGTCTTCACCAAGCAGGTGAGTACAGTACCCTATATGGCCATGCCACATCGGCCTGCATTCAGCATGCTTATTGTCGTTTCTAACCCTTGCCAATCCCGACCTTTGCTGTTCCCAACCTTTGTCAATTCTGGCCTCCACCAATCAGTCATAAACACATAAACATGACATAACAATTACAGGAATTCAAACATATTACTAAACACAAATAATCGGGCCATGCCCTGCTCTACGGGCACAAAATTTTTTCTTACCTTTGGTCTAAGTGCAAGCAATTAGGCAAGCAAGCACGACTCCCGAGAACGATCCTCTCCCAAGCCCTAGCGTAACCTAGTCACAACCCACAAATAAAGTTTTCATTACTATTTGATTCCATAATTGAACCCTGGAACAAATCCCGTACTCTCAAGACCTCCAATTCCCCCACACGGGGTGGTGAAATTGTCCCTCGAGCCCCTAGGCCTATGCCCTAAAAATAAAAAATTAAGGCCCCTGAAAATGGCCTAGCACTACGACACAGCCATACAGGCGCCGCAACACCCAGCCAGGGCCCCTTGCCTTGGAACATCACAGTGCCGCAGCTCGGAAGAACAGCGTCGCGGCGCCCTTACGCAAAACCAGAAAAACTGGGTTTTTCCAGCATTTTCCCCGAGCCAAAAACCCTGTAAACTCACTACAGCTCCAACCAAAGCCAGAATTTATACCCCACAAGCATTCCCAACCATCCTAAACAACTTATACACCCAAAAAAACTCAGCCAAATCCTTAACCCAAATCAAAACCAAGCCCTTGGTTTAGAACCCTGTTAAAAATTAAACCATGGCAAGAATTCGCCAGAAAATAGAGTATAATCTTACCTTACTGAAGAACCACGCCCCTTATGATACTGCTAGTAAATTCCTAGCTCCAATCCCCCTTCAATTCCAAGCTTTCCTTTTTGAAATTCAACTAAAGCCCCCAAGCTAAGGAGAGAGAAAGAGCTGAGAGAGTGTTTCCTTGGTGTTTTGTTTCCTTCCCCTGAAACCTTCTAGTGATTAAGTCACTCCAACTTGGCAAAAGACCAAGCTACCCCTAGTTAAACTCTTACTCATCAAACACCCCCAAGGGTGAATCCGTCTTTTGCCACTTTTCCCCGTTAATTCCTCGAGTATTCCTATAAATCCTCAATTAATCCCGGCATACCCAAATAATCGCTAAATAACTACCCATTACCCGGTAAATCCTGAACATGCACTATCTCCCCAAAATACCCCTAGGCTCACCCCGAGCTGGGTATTTGACCCCGTTGTGACTATTCCACTAATTCGCTCCCTAGGACTGCCTCGGACCACACATCTCAAATATATCTCCACAATACTGTGGTCTTACTCATAACACACATATAATGACATTTATGCCCATAACGGGCCAAAATTACAAATATGCCCCTTGTTAACCAGAACGGGCCCACATGCATATTTAATATATCTAAACATGCATATCTAGTCATATCATATCATATCATAACCCATGCAATCACATAATGATGTACATATACCATGATTAATCATGTAATAATACAATTAAATCAATTATTTCCCTCCTGACACGCTAATCAATAAACCAAGCCTTATTATTGAATTTGGGGGTGTTACAGCTGGAGTGCTGGCGACCATGGGGGGCATCTTAGGGAGTATACCTCCTCAGGGATGGGCATAGCTAGGGATCATAACATTGCCCATCTCTCCCAAAGTCAGTTAGTGATATTAGTTATGGTAAGTCATCATCGACCCCTACTGTACTTTGGTTTTTGACTTTATTACCCCCCTTATTGAATTTATTTACTCTTAATTTTTGCAAATGGCCCTCCTCACTATCCAACAAAGTGAGGTTGTGAAGGGGTTGATTTGAGACACCAGAAGTCTTCACGAGGAGCTTCAGAACTATGCGGCCTTATTGAACAAGGCTGAAGGGGAGCTGGCCAAACTGAAGGGTGATGGCGTTCTTTCTCCTGATGAGACAAAGAAACTGGCCAAGTCTTTTTTAGAAGCGGAGAGCACACGAGACAACGAGAAAGTGCGTCAAGAGGCTGCGAAGAAGTAGCTGGCCTTGTCCTGAGAGAAGATTTCCAATAATGAGGAGAATAGTCTTCGCGAGGCTGTCGAGAAGGAGCTTACTGAGGCCCGTACTAGAATTATGTCCCTAGAGGAAGATAAAGTGGATCTCATCCACTAGGAGATAGATCTAAAGGCAATGATCAACGCTGAAGTGGCTCGGTGGCCAAAGTGATCGAGGAGAGCACCCCTTTCACGTTCACGTTCCTCAACTCTAAGGCACCCCTTTCACATTCCTCTTATTCGAGTTGACCTTAGTATTCAAAGCTTTGATTTGTTGCCTTTCGCGTTGACTTTGGGTCCTAAGACGTCATAGTCGCGGGCACACGGTGGTCAGAGACCATGTTTAATATTTAGCACAGCTATTATTGACATTAAGAATTCCAAAACATTTCAAGGCACCCCTTTTAGGTTCCTTTTAACTAAATTTTGCTTAGGTCTTGCCTGCTAGAACTATCGCCTCCGAGTGATTCGATCCCTAATCATTTGCCCCTCACCCCCCCACTTGTATTAGATGTTTGGGCGAGTCACATGCAGTGCCATTATTGACGCATATTTTAAGCAACATCTTCCTGAAATACCTCGTATCGTGTTTTAGGACTACACGATTATCATTAACTTTTACTCATTGTTCGTTACATGACAAAACAGAAAAAAGTAAAAAGCGGGAAATAAAAACAGTACAAATGTTTTGCTCAAATTTTCATTGGTAATACCGGCGAAGGTGCTCGGCATTCCAGGCGCGTGGTATCAGTTCTCCTTTCAGTCTGGCTAATTTGTACGTTCCTAGCCTGATGATTTCTTTGACCTGTTACGGTCCTTCCCAGTTGAGGCTCAACACTCCTGCTCCTAGATCCTTGGTAACCAAAATCATCCACCGAAGGACGAGGTCTCCTAACAAGAACTTCTGATCTCTTACCCTAGAGTTGAAGTACCGAGCGAACTTTTCCTGGTGTGAAGCGGCCCGGAGCTGCAAAAACTCGCGGTATTCTTCAACCATATCCAATGACTCCCAAAGTAGCTCAAGGTTAGTCGTTGAATCATAGGTAGTGCGTCGGTGAGTGGGAATAGTCGCCTTTACTGGGAGCATAGCCTCGTATCCATATGCCATGGAGAAAGGTGTGTGGCCAGTTGATGTTCGAGTAGTGGTTTGATAGGCCCAAAGTACCTAGGGTAACTCCTCAGGCCATGCCCACTTTGCTTATTCTAATCTCTTCTTCAAAGAGGTTTTCAGTGTTTTATTCACAGCCTCCACCTGGCCATTCACCTGGGGGTGCACCACTGCCGAGAAAATCTTAAGAATTGTGTATTGTTCGCAAAAATCTGTGAAAAGGTTTCTATCGATCTATAAATCGTTGTCAGACACTAACTTTCTCGAAAGGCCATATCGACAAATGATATTCCTGATTACAAAATCCATAATTTTCTTAATGGTAATTGTTGCGAGTGGCTCAACTTCTACCCACTTGGTAAAGTGATTGACAGCTACCGTGGCATACCAGATGCCCCCTTTGCCCATGGGAAACGATCCAACCAAATTGATTCCCCAAACTGCGAAGGGCCATGAGCTGGTCATCTAATTTAACTCATTGGGGGGGTACTCAGGGTATGTGAGTGTATCACTGACACTTGTCACATCTTTTCACGTACTCGAGGGAGTCTTTATTCATGGTTGGCCAGAAATAGCCTTGTCTCAAGATCTTCTTGGACAAGCTTTGCCCCCAGCATGATCTTTGCCCCCAGCATGATCACCGTAGAACCCCTCATGAACCTCTTGCAATATGACCTGAGCCTCTTCGGGTGTTACACATCTAAAAAATGGCATGGAATGTGATCTTTTGTATAGTCTGTCGTCCATAAAAATTTATCGAGGACTTTGGTACCGCAGCTTTGTGGCTGCATTTTTGTCGGTTGGGAGTTCTCCAGTGGTTATGTACTTCACAATGAACCTCATCCACGTGTCTTCATACCATATTTTGCATACCTTCTCGACCTCTTGAATACTTGGCGTCGCCAGAAACTGGGACCACATTTAGGAGCGCGGCATCCTAAGTGGTCGCTAACTTTGCGAGGGCATCCGCATTAGAATTTTGTTCTCGAGGAGTTGTTTGATGGAATATTGGTTAAACAACTGTAGTAACTCTCATGCCTTGGCCAAATAAGAGGTCATCTTGGTGCCCCCAGCCTAGTATTCTCCAGTCACATGATTCACTACCAGCTGAGAGTCACTAAAGATTTCAAGTCCCTTTTCCTGTAGCTCTCGAGGCACTCTTAACCCTACGAGAAGAGCTTCATAGTCGACCTTGTTATTTGAAGCCTCGAAACCAAACCTCAGAGCACTTTGGACTCGATGACCATTAAGGGATACCAAAATAAGGCCAGCCCCAGAGCCATCGACAAACAATTCCCAGATTGGCACATTCATCTCTCTCTGGCTTGTCGCAGGACCCGTGCACTTAACAACGAAGTCAACCAAGACTTTTCCTTTAACTGCTATTATTGGGCAATAGGTTATGGCGTACTGGCTGAGCTCTATTGCCTACTTTAGCAACCCTCCTGAGGTGTCCGACTTCTACAAGACTTGTCAGAGGGGATGATTTTTTAGAACCTTTATGATGTTTGCTTGGAAATAAGGGTGACGTTTCGAAGAAGCCACCACTAGACAAAAAGTAAGTTTCTCCATCAGAGGGTATCTAAACTTGGCCCCCAGCAGTCTTTTGCTAATGTAATATACGGGGTGTCATGTTTTTCCTTCCTCATGCACTAAAGCTACGCTAATTGCGTGCTCGCAGATGGCCAGATACAAGAACAATACCTCATTGTCTATTGGTTTTGAGAGGATTGGGGGGCTGAGTCATGTGGGCTTTAAGGGCCCTAATGGCCTCCTCGCAATCCTCGGTCCAGTCAAACTGTCGGGATCCTCAGAGGATATTGAAAAATGACATGCACTTATCAATCGCCTAAGAAACGAAACAACTCAAAGCTACAATCCTCCCATTCAAGCTTTGAGTGTCCTTTCACTTCCAAGGGGACGGCATGTTGATGAGAGCCTTAATTGTTTTTAGGTTCGCCTCTATGCTTCGCAAACTCACAATGAAACCGAAAAACTTTCCTGACGCTATCCCAAAGGTGCATTTCTGAGGGTTGAGCTTTATATTGAAATGACGTAAGATAATAAATGCTTCTTTCAGATCTGTGACGTGCTGCCCTGAGGTTTTCAAATTTACCAGCATATTGTCGACATACACTTCCATATTGCATCCGAGTTGATCCTTAAACATTTTGTTCACTAACCTCTGGTAAGTTGCACCTGCACTTTTCAACCTAAACGTGGACATGCATGGCAATTTTTTTGTAACCAGAGTAGGCGTCCATGAAGTTTAAGAGCTCATGCCCTAAGGTGGCGTCGACTGGCTGGTCAATGCATGGTAGGGGAAAACAATCCTTGTCTTAATGACATCCGAAATCTATGCAGGTCCTCCAAGTCCCATTGGGCCTTCTGACTAGGACTGTGATCGCTACCCATATTGGGTACAGAGCTTCTCGAATGAAGTTGTGAGCCAAAAGTTTTTGTACTTCACCCTTCAAGGCCTCAGACCGGTCGAAGTTGATCAATCTTCTATTCTGTTGGATAGGAGATGTATTTTCGTCAATGTTGAGGGTGTGACTTATCACATGCAGACTGATGGCAACCATATCAGCATGGGACCATGCAAAAATGTCCTGGTTCTTGCAAAGGAAAATAACAAGGTTCTCACGAAGGTTTCGGCTCAAGCCCTTTCCAATTTTGACCACTTTAGAGGTTTCTTTTTTGTCTAGTTATATTTCCTCTAGCTTCTCCCCTAGCTCTACAGCCAAGCGTTCCTCTCCTAACCGTGGGTCCAAATCTTCCTCTTCCTGATGGATCTCGAGGACATGGTCACCAACTGCGGGTGTCTCCGTCTTTGTTATTTCTTCAATTATTACCATGAGTGTAGGGTTAGGTTGTTTCGGGAGCTGGACTGATACATTGTAACATTTTCGAGCCTCTTTCTAATCTCCTCGAACCACTCCAACTCCAAAATTGGTCAGGAACTTCATGTACAAATGTCTAATTGAGGTGATGGCTCCAAACTCTACTAGGGTTGGTCGACCTAGTATTATGTTGTATGCCAAAAGGCAGTTGACAACAATGAAGATACAATACTTGAAAGGCTGCCTTGGGGCCTCAGGCAGGGTAACCAATAATTTGATTTTCCCAGCATGGCTGCAAATATCAAACTTCAAGCCCTACCTTGTCGAAGGCCCATTTAAACATAATGTTCACTGAGCTTCCACTATCAAGAAGGATGTGTGCCACTATCTTGTTGGAAATTTGAGTCTCAATTACCAACGGATCGTGAGGAAAGTGAACCCTCCGAGCATCCTCCTCGGTAAAGGTGTTCACCTAGTCTTTCATTCTCGACCTTTGGGTAGGAGATTGTCCAAGTGTTTAAATCTCTTCGTCATAGTTCAGGGCTCGAGCATATCTATTATGGGCAAACCTCGATTAACCTCCTAGATGTGGTCCTCCTTATATAATGTTTACTTGGCCATCTGGTCTTTGGGGAATCTGAGGCAGTTGTCTCTGATCACCAGCTGGTAAAGGATTGATGGCAGCAGGGGGTCCGTGTGCTACCGGTGGAGGTGGCGCCAACTACATGCCCTCAGCGGCTTGCGGTCCTTGGTGAAAACTAGCTGGAGCTCTCTATTGCTGCCCTCGAGCATAATCTCGAAGATGTCCCAAATTTAGGAGGTTCTCAATCTCATCCCTAAGTTGTTGGCACTCATTGGTGTTATACCCAATGTCATTATGATACTTTCAAAGCCTTGAGGGATCTCTTTTCTCCCGATCTCTCCTAAGCAGTTGAGGTTTTCAGTAGGGGATTTGCCTTACTATTGCCACGAAAATGTTCTAGCGGGTCTCCACCAACTCAGTATATTCAGCATATTGCAGGATATATTTGTCCTCTTGGTTCTTTTTACCCCTCGTGTTTCCTCATCGGGATTGATTACTGTTACTTCTTTTTCCGCTCCCCTGGTTGTTACTCTATATAATTGACTAAGTTTGGACCATTGGTGCGGCACTGAAATTGACTTCGAGGTGGAAAAGCTATACTGGGAGAGGGGAACTCCTCCAAAACTTGCAGTTTGCATCTAGCAATACTGGGGGTCGGCGAAGTTTCCCAGATTGGGAGTCGAGGACCCGGGCACAGCGCTCGACCCCCCCCCCCCCCCCCTCAACTTATTATAGAATGAAAAATACTTTGATCTTGGGATCTGTGTATCCTCCATAACCCTAACATCTTACTAGACTATAACCTATAGCCAATTAGAATAATTTTCCTTCCCCACATAAGACTCCTTCAAATAAATGAGTGACTAGAGCTAGTCCTTGCCTCAAGAATATTGTTGTTGCAATGGTAGCTAAATATTAAAACTTTTGTCACAAGGGAATCTGAGGGCCTCTAACAGTGTCCGCACTTGTTTATCAATATTGCTTGATTAAAGTGTTGGTTTTTTATTACATATGTATGAGGCAGTGAAAGCATCATATCTTAACAATTACAAAATAAATATTTATTTTTACATGAGATAAATCTCACTTGATCAACCATAACTAGAATAGAATCATCTCATGCGCATGGATCTATTAAAAATTACAAAGAGCAAGATATAGATATTTACCCCAATAACGTGCAAGCTGAAAAACTTTTGTGACATGCTTATTGATAGGATATGTGCCATTAAAGCGTATTTATGTAAAACATTTATTGAGTATCTAATAAAGATGATGTTTTCACTCATATTTGGATTTTATTACATGTCATTTATCTAGAAAGATCTGATGTTATTACATATAATCTTAAATTAAGTATGTACAAAAAGATTTAATTCAAGATAATAACATAATTTTTTTTTAAATGACTAATATAAAAAGGGAGCTTTGCATTAATAACTATTATGATCACGATCTATCTTCTGTCTTAGACATGACAGTCTATCTGGGTTGGTACGTGTAGTTGACACATAGAGATTGGGGTGTCGTATATAATATAGAATTTTCAGGACTAAGGACACGATGAAAGAAATAACTTCTAATCATCTTCGTTAAAATATATATAAGTTCATCATTCATTACTCGATGGTCGTTTGAGACTTGATCTTAATCCTAAAGTGAGTAATGGACTCCTATTTGTAGTCCTATGGCTTTTGACTTAGTACATTTTACGAAAGAAAACATAGACTTAATTCCTAATATCTTGAAGTCGTGGGAATATGGGTAGTTGGGAACATACTTCACAAATATTATTTCTATATGAATTCCAAAAATGTTCATTAGAGTATCAAGGGCACTGGCTGATGAATATGTAATTAGAAAGGTTAACGAATGATGCCTAGCTCTAATTATGAATAATTAGTTAAGGGTCATCACGTATGCAATGACTATATCAATGGACAATTATATGAGTTACAACTTCTAAAAATATAAAATTGTATGTTCTTAGAGTGCAGGTATGAATTTTTAGTAGACAAATCTCATAGTTAATAAATTAATTAATTGAGCCAAGAATTAGCGAGATGATTAATTTATTGAAGCTTAGAACTACGAGTCCATTTGTCCCCAAACTAACTTGATAACATAGACAAAGTATTTGGTGAATTCGAGAAATAATAAGAGTATTATTTTAGTAAAAGAAATAATATGGTTTTTGTTGACGCGGTTCTTCGCCAACAGGTAATTAATAGAATAAGAGAATGAGATTAGTACTAAGTAACGAACCGTAACAGATGAATGATCTTAAAATAAAATGATGATATGAATACTTTTTTAGGTAGTTCAAAGGTTAAAATCCTTCTACTCCACCAACCAATATTATTGAGAGTTTTCTGGTATTCTTTATAGGGTATTTCTTTACACAATAGAATCCAACCCTTTGCAACTCCCAGGGTCTCCATATTTATAGGAGAGTGCACCTGGGGGTTGGCAAGGAGGGCCATCTCGTGACCTTCTTACCCATCATGTCACTTCTGTGACATTCATGATTAATTCCTAAAACCTGACAAATGAAGTGCGGTCTAATCAATAGGTAAGGGGGATAATGGGTCGCACGGCCCAACCCAGTCGTGGGTGCCTGAACACGCAAGTTTATGTTGCGTGTCCGAGAATTCAGGGATATATTAGACACGTGATGTCTGATATATGCACGTTTACATTGCGTGGTTGACTTTATAAAAGGTCACAACTTCCAACTCAAGCTCGTACCTCGAGCTGGATGTCTTCTTAACCCGCGGTGTCTATACCTCTGACCCGGCTCCTTAGTTCCCTTAGTAAGCCTTTGGTTACCTCGAGCTAAAGAGGTGGGAGCTGGCGACAGCAGCTCCGGGCACGTGGCATCCACGTGGAGCCCATGGAAAATTAGGGCGTACAGTTTTATTTCAAGATAAAAATGAATAAAGTATTATTTTCAAATTACTATTTGGGAAATAATAATTTTGTTTTTTATTATTTATGAAATAATAAAATAAGGAAATAAAATATATTGATGTTTTATTAAAATTAATTTTATAAAAAAATTGATTAATTATGCATATTATTTATATTGTATAAATAAAATAGTATAATTAAAAGACCAATTGAAAAACATGTATTTTTGGAAACATATGTTGGGCGCCCAACACAGTCTATTGGACTGTAATGGGCGGCCAACCCTATTCAAGAAGAAGCTAGGGTTAGCTCTGTTCATCTTTCACAGGGTTACTATAAATAGATCCTTAAGTGAGAAGGTTCAAGCTAATGTGTTCATGTTGTTACAAAAATAGAGAAAAAAAATACAGTTTTTTTTCTCTCCCTATAACTCACACCCAAGCCTAAGGAAAAGCAAACTTTGTCTACTTGATTTTTACAACACAATAGCATACACATTCTCATGTGTTGAGATACTAAAGTGTGTATTAGATTCACCATTGACAAATGAGCCTACACATCCTCTTTGATTTGTGCAAGACATACCTTGGAAGACAAGTGGTCAGGAAGCAACCTTTGTCTCAAGAGAAGAAGAAAAGTGTTTATTCGTCTCGCGCACTAGTTTGGTATATTTATAATCTTATGCTCTTCATATTTTAGTAGATCCATATGCATGAAAAGATCTTATTATAGTTATGGTTGCTGGAGTGAGATTTGTCTCATGTAAAAATAAATTATTTATTTTTATATTTTTGTAATAAGAGATGTCATTATGCTACACTCAACAAACACTTATCACCTCCAAGATAACCTACTTACCACTTGACTCCTAAACTATGACTTGCACAAATTAAAGAGAATGTGTGATCTCATTTTTCAATGATAAATATTTTGATACCCACTTTAAAATCTCAACTAATGAGAGTGTGTATACTTATGTGTTGTATAAAATCAAGTACACAAAGTGTTTCGATACACCTGTGGTTGGCATGAACTATAGGGAAAAAGAGAGTTTTTCTAATTTTTAAAAGCTAGAAAAATGAATTAACTCTAGCACTCGCTCTTAATTGAATCTATTTATATAATTCTTTTGAGTGAGTGAGAGAGTTGACTCTAGTTCTTTCTTTGATAGTGCCCATCACAGTATTATTGGACAATAATGGGCGCCCATCATGTGGTCCAAAAGGTCACATGATTTTTGTCATTCTATTCGTCATTTTTAATTAGACCATTTCATTTATATTTTATAAATAAAATGTATAATTAATTAATTTTCTCTAAAGCTAACTTTAATAAAATATATTAATATTTTATTTCTCTAGTTTTATTATTTCATAAACAATAAAATATAACTTTATTATTTCCCAAATAATAATATTTTAAATAACATTTTATTATTTCTTTTAAGAAAATTTGCAATGAAAAATCAGTAAGTAGTCTATAAAGTTGCACATAAATCACTAAGTAAATTTTTTGGTAGTAAATATCAGTAAGTAGTCTAAAATGTTACACATAAATCATTAAGTAGATTTTTTTGGCAGTAAAGATGAGTAAGTAGTCTAAAAAGTTGCACTTAAGTCACTTAATAGTTTTTTTTGTGGCAAAAGTGAGTAAATAGTCTAAAATATTGTACTTAAGTCACTAAGTAATTTTTTTTTTTGTAAAAGTCATATTTTATACCAATTTTGTATCAATTTTATTTATCTAATAAAAATATAAAAATTAAATTTTCTCACTTTAAAAAATTATTTGAAATCTTTTTTAAAAATAAAAAATAATTTAAATTTTCTAACATGAAAAAATTTACAACTTAAATTGAATTAAAACTTAGTTTAATTAAAATCAAATAATATTTTCATGTTAGAAATTTTAAATTATTTTTTATTTTTAAAAGTGATTTCAAAATATTTTTCAATATTAGAAATATATATTTTTATGTTTTTATTAATTAATTAAATTGAGACAAAATTGGTGTAAAATATGGATTTTGTAACTAAGAAACTACTTAGTGACTTAGATGCAACATGTAAGACTACTTATTGACTTTTGTAGTCCAAAAAACTACTTAGTGACTTTAGTGCAACATTTTAGACTACTTATTAATTTTTGCCACAAAAAAAATACTTAGTGATTTAAGTGCAACCTTTAGACTACTTACTATTTTTCACCGCAAATTTTCATTTATTTTATTCACCAAATACTTTGTTTGTATTATCAAGTTGTTTGGGGACAAATGGACCAGTAGTTTTAAGCTTCAATAACTTATGTTGCTAACTCTTAGCACAATGAATTAATTTATTGACTATGAATTTGCCCACTAAAATTCATAGTTGCACCCTCAAAACTATAGTCTTATATTATTAGAAGTTGTAACTCATAGAGTTGTCCATTGATATAGTCATAACATGATGTTGGTCACGAAAATGGCTAACGACGAATTAATATGAAAACACTAACATAAACATGCTTTTAATCTCAAGAACAGTAAATAAAAGAATGAACAAATTTGTTTACGTGGTTCTGCCCCAAAGATTGGTAATAACCTGTTGGAAGAGAGTGAGATTACACCACCATAAAAACAATAATCTACACACAATAATACTTGACAAAGTCTAAGAAAAGATTGAGATAGAGATATGCAAACTAGTTGTAGAACAAAACCCTTGTTAGAACTCAACTTTTGACCTTTGATGGAAGGAATCAAAACAAAGGCTTATAAATGAAAAGTATCATTGTCCAAATTTTCTATTTCCTATCCCTTGATGGATGCTTGAGGCTTTCTCTAGTAGGAATGGGAATTGAGATTGAACAAACCTTGAAATTCACAAAGACAAGAACTTTCTTTATGAATTTCTTGGTGAAAACTTATGATCTTGAGAGCTAGAGAGAGAGAGGTTAGAGAGATTTGAAAGAGTGATAAAGTCTATCAAAACTCTAAGAGAACCATTTTACAGTGTATGGATTGTCGTTAAGTCCAACCAATAGGATTAAAGCTTTGAACACATCATTTGGAGCTTAAAACACGTGTCTATACGGACACGTTAGGCAACGCGTCAAATGTCTATAGGCAATGCATCACATGTTGTGCATCACCGAAACCCTAAGGTTTTAGGCAATGCATCACCTCCAAGGAGTTGACACAATACCAATTAAACAGGTCCAACTTCTCAAAAGTGACTCTAAACACCTCTAAATGCTCCCAAACTTTTTGGGCATCCTTAGATACCTCAATGTATCACTTTGGACCCAAACACATAATTTTTAAATGCCTACAACAATAATTCAAATTTCAAATCTTCGCTATGTAAAACCATTTAGTGTTTTACACCTAGCTTGTATAAGACCACTTGGAATTTTGTATTTTAACCAATCCTAACATAACCTACGTCCATGAGTCACTCTTACTAGAATAACTCTCAAGCTCAAGATCAGATTAACTCGAATCAACTAAGATTCTCAAGTATAAGGTTACTTTACAATTTTACAAAGTTTTGGTATGAAAAATGAGTTCTTAAAAATTAAAATGCACAGTGAGGCTCTCTATTTATAAGCTCACTAGTGTTACAAAAAAGGTAATGGACCCCAAAAAATGTGCAGGGTCTTTTTATCATAAAAATACATCATTAACTAATATAAAAATATGAGTAAGCTTATTTCATTTGGAATAAGCAAGTTGAATACTGCAAATTAATTATATGTTGACCGACCAAACTAATTTACTAATCAGAGCTATTTGTTCAACCAAGCCTTTAATTACTTTTGTCGTGGTTGTTCTGTATAATATGTCAACCAGATGCCTCATCAAGTTCTCTATACAATTGTGCTCTGCCAAAATATCTCGACCAAATCTTCATGTTGTCATCATATCTCCACTCGACACGTGTCACGAATGTTTGCCATGTCATTATGTTGAAAATTATGATAACACATGAGTTATGATCCTTTACTAGTTATTCATAACTAGAGCAAGGTCAAATGTCTGTTAACCTCTCTAATTACATATTCCTCAGTCAATGACATTGGTACTCTAATAAACATTTTTATAACTGGTTTACGAATAAGTAATTGAGCGAAGTATATTCAAGTAATGTATCAATACTTAAAGGAATAACTAATCTACTTTCAATCAAGGAAATAGTGGATTTCGTATATGTAAAGTATGTTTCCACCCACATGCACTCCTTTGATTGCAAGGTATCATGAATTAGTTCTATATTATCTTTAATAGACTGTACTCGATAAGAAAATCCATATGACTACAAATAAGAGTCCATTACTTACTTCAAGATTAATGTCAAGTCTCAAATGACCATTGAGTGATGAATGATGAAATTCTATATTTTAGCAGAGATTATTAGAAGTTGTTTCTTTCATTGTGTCCCTAACATATACAATCTAAATTGTATATGACACCCCTACCTCTTTGTGTCAACTACACGTAATAACGTAGATAAACT
Source organism: Humulus lupulus (assembly GCF_963169125.1). NCBI lineage: Eukaryota > Viridiplantae > Streptophyta > Magnoliopsida > Rosales > Cannabaceae > Humulus > Humulus lupulus. The sequence goes on along the minus strand of NC_084793.1, from coordinate 228,397,535 downwards.
GTATTGTCTAAGATAGAACATAAACCATGCAATAATTTTGATTAGATAAAGCTCCCACTTTATTTAGTTATTATAGATAATTTTATGCTATTATCTTAAATTAAATCCTCTTGTATATTCATCGATATATATATATATACTTAATTCAATATTACATGTAATAATATTGGATCTTATCTATAGATAAATGACATGCAATTTAAATACATATATGAGTGAAAATATTGTCTTTATTAAAAACTTAGTAAATATTTTACAAAAAGACGCTTTAAGGACACATATCCCAACATAAAGAGCTCAATATCATTGAAACTGAGCCCCCCTATCATTGCCCAAAAACAACTTCCACTACTTACAACAATAAATATGCCTTTTTTTTTTCAGTGGAACCCCTTCAAAACCTTATAGTTATTCAAGAACTTGAAACAACTCATTGCGTAGTTTGGCATAGTTTGCATCACTTCCTTAATAAGAATTATTGTACAAGCTGAAGAAAAGATAGACTTTTACCAACCTTCCAATCTGTTCCATATTTTGTTTTTGATGTACTTAAAAATTTCTCTTTTCTTTCTCCCACAATACACAACATGCTAAGATAGTTGTCAAAATGGTTAGTGGTTTGCCCCCCAAAAATATTAGCAAGGATATCTTTGGACTGAATACCAACTTTGCTACCAAAACCATTACCCTCCGCCTCTTAAATCAAGCAAAGAAAAGGCTTTTGCACAAAACAGAAACAACTCTACCCTTGTCTCATCCCTTTCACTAAAACAACTCTACCCTTGACCTCCCTATTGATAAGTGTAAAATCCTTTATTGGCATATTTGACAATATTAACAAAATTAATTAAAGACGATATTTCGAAATAGGTAGTTTCCTGTTTTGTTTGTGATATATTTTCTAAAATCATATTAGTCTATATATGTTAATAGAATAAATATATAATTTCCTATACAAGAATATCTTTTCTTGAATTTTGTTTATATGGAAATTTTTGGTATTTTTTTTTTATTTCTTGATCTGATTTGTTTGTCTAGAAACCGTGTACAGCTTGCAGAGATAATATATATTTTGTTTCCTTATTTATTTAAGGAAACTGGGTTTAAAAACTGTCCAAGTTCAATGAATCTGTTTGAACGGATTGCCAGTCTGTTTGAACAGATTCTAACTTTCCTGTTTGGGAAGATTTTCCATTTATTGGCTGATTGGTTTCTGATTTGTTTTCCATGATCTAAAGAGATTCTAAAGGGTATATAATCATCCTTAGGTCGTTGGTTTTTTATCATCTCTCTTGGTGTATTATTTTCCAAATATTTTTCAAGTTTTAGAGAGACTTTTTATTATGTGAAGAACTTGAGTCCAACAAGTTCTTAGTGGTTTATTACAGTCTACTTTTGTATTTTTTTCTTTGTGTTAATTGTGCAGCTTGAACACACTTGGATATTGTTCATCAAGCTTCAGGAGAAGTCTTGTTCATGAGTCATGTTTCGGGAGGAAAAGTGCAAGTGTTATGATTTGAAGGGAGTTCAAGATCTTAGCACTTCAGAAATCTGATTAGGAGTTTAGATTACAACAGTTGCGATAAATTCAAGAGATAGTCTTTATTTGTATAAGTCAATTTGGTTTTGTAATCGTTTAGATATTCTTCTAATAAATTTCATTCTCTGGGCATGGCCCCGTGGACTAGTAGCAATCTGCAAAGATTGATGATACCACGTATAATTTCGTGTGTGCTTTACCTTATGTTCGTTTTTATCTTCTGGTCATAAACTGTTTAAACATATCTGGTTTCTGTTCAAACAGTCTCTGTGTCTGTTTAAACATTTATGTAACAGTTCAGCAATTAATTATTTAAATTGAATAATTAAGTTGGTAATCATAAAAATCAGAATTTCAATAAGGAAGGAAAAAGAAACCGAAGAGATATAATTCACCACCTTAGCCGCCCATTTTCTATCATATCCCATGAAACTCCACTCCAACATGTTATAGGCTTTTTACATGTCAAGACAAATAGAATGATTGACCATTCATTGTATGAAGTTTTTAAGACCTCACTAATTAACCTTACACTTTTTAGTTTGGTTTTGTTATCCCAAAAATCAGAAGTGAATGACGTGGCAGGAATTAATTGCACGTGGCTGACACTTGGAAAAACCTGTGTTCGACTATCGACCAGGAAGATGTTCGGAGTTATGCAGTCGATCTCTTCATACAACCAGTCTGGTCGTATGCGCGTAACACGCGAAGGAAAATTTTAGGCAGTTATGATGGAATCCGAGATTCTCTCCCATGATTTCTTGAGTATCCGATTATTTAGGAAATAATATCTGTAACAAATCAATGTAAATCTTCCCTGAGCTTATAAATAGAAGAAGAGGGCTCAGGGAAGGGGATCAGACCTTTTTTCTCTTTTCCTACTTCTAAATCGCTGGAGTTTAGAGTAATCATATCAATCATATTGTATTATTCTGCAGAGGTCAGTGAAACTCATTGAACCCTAGTTCTTTGATGACTCCTTTGACTCTCATATCAATAACAATCTAAGTGGACGTAGGTTATTACCAGATTCTGGGGCCGAACCACTATAAAATACAGTGTTCTTATTATTTTCGCTATTACGTTCTTTTCAACGCATTTATCCACGTCAAGCATATTTTGACTCCGTGTCAGTTGCCCAAAATCAGGATCAACAGGTTTCAAACCCGGTTTGAATAGAAGAATTATACCATGCTAATGTACCTTGGATGATCCACATCTCAAGGTGAGGGCCATTTTATTACCATTGCCAAACCTATCTTTCCTCATGAAATAAAGCCCCTCAAAACCAATAATTGTGTTGTCATGTATCATCGAACCACAGAAAAAAAAAATCATTTTGAGAGTCTGAAATGGCCTTATCCATGGTCATCTTCATTCTATCCACCAAACACTTAGAAATAATTTTGTAAACCACATTACACAGGCTAATGGATCTTAAATCCTCAATCTTGGCAGTTTTCTCTATTTTGGGTTAAGGGCTACATGAGTATCATTGATTTTATGGAATGGCACCACATCAATAAGGACATTTAAGCAAATTCTAGTTACATCAGCTTTGGTAACATTCCCGAACTTTTGGTAGAAAAGAGCAGGTAAACTATTTTGGAACCTTAATCAGTTTCAAGCTTCTCACAACCACTCTAACATTATCCTCAATAAAGTCACCCAACAAGTACTCATTCAAATGATTAGTTATTCTCGGCTTGACACAATAGTTACATTATCAATATCACTAACAAAAGGTCTGGTAGATTTAAAAACAATGTCAAAATACTGGACAATAACATCCTTGATGTCGTCGTGTTCCTTCTACTCAATTCCATTTTGATCCAACAAGCTCCTGATGAAGTCCATTAGTATTATTATAATTTTCTTTTTTGCAAATGGAGGCTTTATGATAAAAGTACATCGTATTTTTTATCTCCACGCATAAGCCAAATGACTCCACTTCACTGCCTCCAATACACTTCATTCATATCCATTAAACAATTCAGAGTCCTCTATTCTTTCTTCAGTTTGAGCCAATTCTCTAGATTAATTAACTATCACAGATTAGAAATCATCTTCTTGGTATCACTAGTTTTTATAAGCCCCCACCAGAGGATTTTAGTTTTTATAAGCCCGGGACTAATGCAAAAAACACCACCCAACCAATTGTCCTCAAGAATTAGCTTGTACTCATTTCTCACTATGCAAAGCTTCCTCCAAATGAAATCTCAACTTCCTTTTTTTCGTGTCACTGTCCTTTTCAACATCATCTCCTAAATTAATCATCGTAGCCCTGTAATCCATGCACCACCAATCTAGATATGTTAATTTAATCAAATTCAACTCTAGGTATTTTTTTCCTTATTTGTGAAAAATAAAAATAAATACGAGTCTAAACGGCATCTTTATAAAGTTATGGATTCTAATGTATGATGCTAATAAAACGATATATTTTTTTGTGATATGATTGATGTTGGATTTTCATCTTCCTATTTTTACTAATGTTTTTTGTTATTATAGTGTCAGCTTTCATTTTTTTTACAAAATTAGTTTTTTTGGAGGAAAGCAACAGTGACAGAAATATTTAGAAAATATATTATGAAGTTATATTATTATTAGTTAAGATATTAATAAATACGTCGAGATGGCCGAGTTGATCTAAGGTGCCAGATTAAGGTCCTGGTCCAAAAAGGCGTGGGTTCAAATCCCACTCTCACCATTAAGTGGATTCATAAAAACTTGTTAATTAAATAGCTTTTTTTCTATAGAAATTATACATTACTCTAGAAAAAAATTATGAAAATAAGATAAAATAAAATTATTAAAATTAACAAAAAAAAATTAAAATTGTTAAAAATTAATTTTTTAGTTAATTAATGGGTACCTATTAGGGGTGTACGACAGGCGGGTTTTGGGTGATTCGCGCGATTTTTTTATTTGGTGGTTTTAGAAAAATGCAACCCATGGTTGCCCAACAAATGTGCAGTTTGGACGATTTTTTTATGGGCGGATTTGTGTGGTTTTGTGAGCGGGTTGAATTGATTTAAAATTTAAAATTATCGATTTATGATATTTAAAAAACAAAAATTGTAAACTATAAAGTTAAAACTTATACATTCTTTACTCATCAATGTCATCGTGAATATTATCATATCTTAAACTTGAATTTAAAACTTCATAAAAAAAATGTTAATAATTAGTATAGTAATTATCACAATTATACAAATTATAAATGATATTAAACTTATTAATTCACACATTCATAATTTCAACAATTTGAGTTTTATTATGAAAAATTTCACTAATAATTAAACCATCAATACAAGTAACACTATTTATTTTTTCATCTATTTTTCCTAAACAATTTTTTATTTACAATTCACAAGTTATTACCATTAATCTCATAGCAACAAAAACTTTTATTAAAAAAATTTAAATATTTGGACTAATATCATAAGTAGCGGGTGCGGGTTGAACTCACCTTATATTATTGCAACCCGTAACCAACCCAATCTAGTGGCGGGTTGGGTTCAACCCAATCGAATTTCAATGGATTTTTTAATGAGCAAGTTCAAAGCAGACAAATTTTGATGGGTTGGACAGGTGAAGCAGATTATCGATTTTTTTGTGCAGCCCTAGTAACTATATATATATATATACTAGATAGAAGTAACGTGTAATATGCACGTTTGTTTAGTTTTATTTATAGAATTTATTAATTAATTTTATTAAATTTATATTAATGTCATATAAATATTGAAATAAATATCCTATTTTAATTAAATAATTTATTTATTCTGTTTAATTTTATGTTTGTTCTAGTTTTTTAATTTGGAAGTGACAACAAGAGATTATATATTATATATTTAATGTAATATTAAATATTATACGTGGATTTTAAATTTAAGTTTCTTGCTAGTTTTTAAAAGATTATATTATATGTTTAATATGATATTATTCTAATAAGTGAGTTTAAGTTTAATTAAATTTTATTTGTTATAAAATGTATGTTTTTATTATTTTTAAATAATTATCATTGTAAAATATCTTATTTTAATTTATTTAATTATTTATTATTTTAAAATAATTATCATTGTAAAATATCTTTAAAATATCATATTTTAATTTATTTAATTATTTTTAAATAATTATCATTGTAAAATATATCAAAAATATCATATTTTATTTTATTTAAGTTTAAATATTTATAAACTAGTTAAATATAAAAATATTCTGATAAATATAAGAATATTCAGTTAAAGTTAACATTTAAAAAAAATAAAAAATCGTTAAAACAAAAAAAATTATTTATCTACCCACTTATTATATAAATTAGATATATATATATATATGAGAATTCTCGTACAGGGGCTTCACTTTAAGCCTTACCGGTAGGGCTCTCAGTGTTCTCAACCCGTGAACAGTTTTCGGCGTGATTTTTTTTATGACCGTGTATATTGTAGCTATTTAGAGCAACCTGCAAATTTTCAGAAAATTCTGAATAGTTTACAGTATCGAAAACTAGGTTCAAACATGTTTTGCACTCGTGACTAATTTTTTTTATGCACGTGGAAAACTACATGTTTGAACCTAGTTTTCGGTACTGTAAACTATTCGGAATTTTCTGAAAATTTACAGGATGCTCTAAATAGCTACAATATACATGATCATAAAAAAAAATCGCACCGAAAATTATTCACGGGTCAAAAAACACTAAAAGCCCTACCAGTTTAGCTTGAAGTGAGGCCTATGAAAAAATTGTCATATATATATATTTTGTGTAAATACAATGCCCATTAATTAATTGATCAGTGGCGCCAAACCTTATCGGTTAGCAAATGTTGTGTTATTTTTCGTAGCTTTAATACAACAAACCACAATATCTTCCCCATGGCTTCTCTATCAAACCCGGGCTCTGCTTTCTATGGCCGTGCTCTTACCACCGACTTTCATCGCCCAAACGTCAACTGTTTTAAGCTCCTTCCGCATCCATGGCGTCTCAGTCTCAGAGCTTCGTACTCCGCCGTCCCAAGCGTCGACCTCAAGACTCTCGAATCTGCCATTGCAAAGGTTCTTCCTCCTTTTAGTAATTTTTTTAATTTCGTCTTTAATTTTTATATTTTACACAGTTAAGACTCTAAGGTCATGTTAATTAATTAGGAGCTGTTGAATCAAGTTTTTTAGGACTCTCTAATTTTTTAACAAAGCCACTTAGTCAAAATTATCTAACCCTTTTAAATCCAATGTTACCTTCCAAAAGTAAGAGTAAGGAATAAAAAATATACCCGAGCCAATTTGATTTGGGTTTTATATTCAAAACTTGAAAAGTTTAGAAAAGCACAAGGCAGTTATTTTTGCAAAACAAAAAATAAGTTGGTGCCCAAAAGACTTTGATGACAATAGCATTGTTTCAGTCTCATTCAAGTTTTTCGTATATATTTTTTTTGCTTGTCTTATGTTTAAAATTTGTTGTTATATGAGTTTTGGGAAACTACATTGACGATATATATTTATATAATTTTTGCAGAAAGATAGCACAAGTGTTAAAGAGGCACTTGATCAGCTGAGTGAACTTGGATGGGCGCAAAAATGGAGTTCTCAGCCATATGTCTCACGTCGTACGGTCAGTCTTCATTAAAAAGTATGAAATTCTGGGAAAATGCTACTCAAACGTTAGCAACTTCTACAAACATATGCATATAATAAATATACATTATATATATAACATATACATTAATTATGTAATAATCAATTGCTTAATTGCAAGAGGCTTGATCATATCATATGTTACTTGATTGGAAACTAAACGGTTAGACTGTGTCCCCAGACATCTCTCAGGGAGCTGACCTCTCTAGGAATTAAAAACGCAGAAAACCTTGCAATCCCCAGCGTTAGAAATGATGTGAGTCCCTGTGAAACTATTTCTCTAGATCTTGTTTGATAATGATACTATTGTTTTTTTTTTTTGGTTGTGTTTTTAAAATAAAATAAAAATGAAATATTTGGGATGAGCTTTCGGGCTTTGACTCCACTACTTTTTGTTAACTGTTTGAATTTTTATCAAGAATTGAGCTTTTCAATATGGTCTTGCAAAGGCTCAATATGGTCATATGTTAGTAATATAGTCTTAACCCAACTACTTGAAGAATCAATATTACATCTCAATTTAGTTTTCTTTATATGATTGAATTTAAGACTAAAGATACTTCCAAATGCAATTGCTAATAAAACACTAGTTTAAAACAACTGTTTATGTATTTTGATATCTTTCAGTGAAACAGGCGGCTTTTCTTTTCACAGTGGTGGGGACAACTGGATTCTTAGGTATTATTGCTGGCCAACTTCCTGGGGTAAATATAGATTACTTTTCTTCTCTTTATTCGTTCGATGTCTAAAGATTACTTGCATGTTTGGATGTGCTTCTCCTGCTCCATTGCATCTTAACTACATATAATATATTCTGAATCATAGTCTTTCACCTGTGGTTGAGCTGTTAGATTTACTGGTCTGATTTCCGGCTACTATCAATGTCTTGGGTTCATATCCCTGCAGGATTGGGGCTTCTTTGTGCCATACTTGATTGGGAGTATCTCTTTAATAGTTTTGGCTGTGGGTAGCATTTCCCCTGGGTAAGCATAATTCTAATTGGAACATAACTTTTATTAGCTGATGCTCTATTGTGTTAAATTCAAGTATATACAAATATTTTCTCTACAGCTTTCCTATGATAAGTAACGGTTTTATCTGCAAAAAAATTAGGCTTCTTCAAGCTGCCATCAATGGCTTCTCAACCTTCTTTCCTGATTATCAAGAGAGGATTGCTAGACATGAAGCAGCTCATTTTTTAGGTACTCCACATTGAAATTCATATATCTAACAAAGATTTCCATGCTCCGCAGGCATCACGATTGAGTTAACAATCCACATGTTAAGTTCTTTATACTGACAAATTATTATTACTACCATTATGTATGTATTGTGCTTGGATACAAGGCCTTTCGTTTTCTAATAAAAAGTTTTCTTTGATGATTCAGTTGGTTATTTGCTGGGCCTACCAATTCTGGGGTATTCTCTAGACATCGGGAAAGAACATGTCAATCTCATTGATGAAAGGCTTGAAAAGCTTATATACAGTGGGCAGCTAGATGCTAAGGAACTTGACAGGTATAATTACATATAGATATTTAGTTTAGTTATGCAATTCATCTGATAAATTGAATAAATAAGTAGGTCAAAACATTTCCAGCAAGAAAGTGATAAAAGAAACAAAACAAAACAAAAAAACCCAGTTTACCATTATCTTGCATTGCACAACTTGAATTTTTATGAAGATAAACATTGCTGGTTTTTGTATTAATTACCATTTCTGGAGCAGGATTAACTGTCTTATCTTTTTTTAGGTTGGCAGTGGTGGCAATGGCTGGACTCGCAGCAGAGGGGCTTAAATATGATAAAGTGATTGGACAATCTGCTGATCTTTTCACTCTTCAGGTCCTAACCATCACTTGCCTAAGGGCTCTTTTTTTTTCGTTTTGTTGGCATAACTTGAGCTACATTCTCAAACCCATGCCTTTTACTTTGATCTCTAGAGATTTATCAACAGAAGCAAACCACAAATAAGCAAAGACCAGCAACAGAATCTTACTAGATGGGCTGTAAGTTCCTCGTAATTGATTTTTCATGTTTTTATTCAACACGTGAGGATGTCTTCTGTTTCACTTTCAATACTCTGTATTATGTGAAAAATGTGGAAGCCAATTTTAATCCTAGCTGAACAATTTTAGATGGCTGATACTGCAGGTTTTGTTTGCTGCAACCCTTTTAAAAAATAACAAGGATTTGCATGAGGCCCTTATATCCAAAATGACACAGAAGGCCACTATATTGGAGTGTATTGAAGCGATTGAGAAGGCTTCTTAATTCTTGAACCAAATCATTCCTCATGGAGACTTCAGATTAGTATCCTACTGCTATGCTACTCATCATTCTTATTGTGCAAGCTACAAGGATTTGAAAGACTTTCAACTCTTGTCTGGCCACTAGGCCACAACAAATTTTTCCCTGTATAAACACACTGTAAATTTAAATATTTATCCAATTCTAATATTTCTGTTTGATCATAGAGCTTGATTTTTTCTTTTCCACAAACTAAAGATATTGGGATCAATTCTACAAATTAGTAACCAGGTAGGAATTTAATTGACTGAATTGGGTCTATAATACACTATCTACTCATACATTCATAGTGGGGCAATAAGTACTTCAACAAATAAAAAGGACAAACCATTTTATTTTACTTAAAACTGGCTTCAACATGAATCACCATAATTAAAAAACTTCTAGTCTGTTATGTTTATTTAACAACAATCCAAGGACAGTACCTCGTACTAATATTCTTTTATTACGCTACCCTGCCAAAACCAAACCTTGGCTACAAGGACCAAGGATTCCCAGTTGCTCGACTTATAGTCCCAAAAACCAAACCTTGGATATAAGGTCGAAGAATTCCCAGTTGCTCGACTTAGAGTCTTCCATACAATGACAGCATATCCTTCAGTGCTGAGGTTTCATTCTCCAACTTATCAAAGTTTGTGGAACTTGGTATCCTCCAACTCCAATTACCAAACTGTGTTCAATAAAATGCTCTAGTTAAAAATCCACCCTCAACTAAAGTATTTGGGATGGAAAGAGATAAACAAAATAAAAGAGTGCTTTTTCTAATGATACGTAGGGTGGCCTATTCCTTGAAGCTTTCTCATGTATATGGTAAATAAGCTGAAGAATAGTTTTTCTATATTTCAAAAAAGGAAAAGGATAATACAATTACATCTAAATTCTAAAGCATACAAAAGAGTAAACAAAATTGCGTTTCTTTCCAGCATCTAGAATACAAAACTAAATTGAGGCAACCAACAGTAGAAAGTGAGTGTGGATAAATGATAAGCGGATGATCTCTCTCGTGCAATCTATTATTTCAGGAGCAAATAAGAACCATTTGCAGGGACATACAAGTTTTAGGAGTAGTTAAAATCAATTATAGTCAATAACATTTTCAGGAGCTATCTTCCAATTAACTATTTCTCTACATTTTCCAACTGAAAATAATCATTTACCTGAGTTGCTGGAATGTTCATCCTTGAAGAATTCCCCAGCCTAAGAATATCCTGCATGGGTATTATAGTGGTTTGGGCCACTGAAGATAATGCTGCTTTGATGAGTTCCCATGAGATATCATCTTCATTTGTAATTGAAAGATACTTCCGCACCTAAGATGACAAACAAATTAAGATCATTATCGAAATATATGCTAAACATTGCTTACCTAATTACATGTAGGAATTAAATGTTAAAAGAGAATGTAAGATCAATTTCACCTACATTGGACTTCTCTTCTTCCGGCAAAACATTCCACCAGCCACAGATCTGCAGTGCAAGCAAGTCTCAATTAGCAGGCTCTCTTTAACATCAGAAAAAATATATATATAAAACTAAGCTCCCCAGCTCACAGGTATGAAAAAAAAAACACTTCTACCCTAAAATGCAAAATATTAATCTTCCAGATCATATTTTAAGAGAGAAATCCAACTGATCCTAGTGGCAGACTCCTCCCAATAACTATGTAAAGATTCAAGGTAAATATTATATTTTACCGTATGATGTGATATATCAAATTAACTTCTACTAAAAAGACAAACTAGCAAAATGTTTAAAGAAAAAGCATGAATGGAAGGATTTTACTGTGTCATTATCATGAGTCCCAGTGTACACAACTTGATTTCTCTCATGATTATGGGGTAAATGAGGATTAGCAGCATCACTTCCAAAACCTGGACCAAGAAAGTATAAAGTAGTACATGATCAAAGCATGAATATTAAAGTTATTCCAATAGTGAACAGTATAGCACACTAGTAATGACTTAATACCAAACTGGAGGACGGCCATTCCAGGTGCCCCAATGGATTTCCTAAGTTCAATCACATCCTCAGTTATAACCCCCTGTCAGTTAAGAGCAAATCGTGAGAATTCAGCCAGCAGACCAACCGAACAAGAAAAAGTGCTCATTCAAAGTAGTTTTGTAAGACCCATATATATAATTGAGGACAAGTATGAGAAAGAGAACTATCTAATGAAAAGTTGAACTTTCTCTATCCAATCTAATAAGCATACCAAATCTTCAGCTATTATATTAATCTTTCCAACTGCTCCAGAGATCGCATCAAACAAGGATTTACCAGGTCCTGCCTACTGTCACAAAAAATACTCAGAATTAGATAATGGGAAAATTTAGTGAAACCATAACTAACTCTGAGAAAGAGGCTGACCTTCCATCGTCCAACCATTGCAATTTTTGCCTCTGTGAACATAAATATATTAGTGAAACAACACCAAAAAATACAACAAACAAAAGGTCAAACCAAATATATAAAAAGCCTAACCAGAAGGAACAGCCCAGAAACCAGCAAATCCTCTGAAGTGGTCTATCCTAAATTCATCATATAGATCCTGTGCACGTCGTAAGCGACGTATCCACCATGAAAATCCATCTTTCTCCATGGCTTTCCAATTATAAAGAGGGCTTTTAGTCAAAATTATTTAATTAGCAATCTGTATAGCAAGTCGACAGCAAAAATATCAAGTATTTTTCTTTAATTATTTAATGAGCCCAAGTTGGTTCTGGAAAATTCATACTGGAGAACTCATATATAAATGCTAGACGGACTTTGAAACAATGACTTACTTAAGATTACTTCAGTACCTACACTCTTGAAGTTAAGTATATGTCCATAGTAAAACTTAGGACATGCTCACAAAGGTCAGGATAACTAGATTACATACACTTCACATGAGTAAGTACGCATATTTAAAATTGGTTACCAATTTTATAAGAATTCAACCACAAACCACCTCTAAGACTTCATATATTTTCTTGGTAAGTGTCTAGGATAAACTACCTGTCCCACAGCTGACCAGTTTCACTGAAGGCATCAGGAGGAACACCACTAACTAGAAGAGGAAAACCATTTCTGTTCTGCAAGATAAATATATAGTAAGTATTTGACTTAGTATGGTACTTTAGCATGATTTTGATTATGAGAATGCACGCTATGCATCATCATCAACTTACAAATTACTTACAAGCAAAAATTGTTTCCTATTGGCCCAAACGTCAGCACTATGATAACCAACATAAATGGGCATATCTCCCATAATGCTAACTCCCTTACTCTGAGCATACTTGCAAACTTTCTGCCATTGCCTTTGGAATAAAAATTGCTGAGCAATGAATACATCAATCTGTAAAAGTCAGATGCTTGAGCTAGTAGCACACAGATTTCAAGCATCAATAAAGATGCTGCGGTAAAGAAATATAAGCCCGTAAAAAAGTTTCCAGAGTCATCCTAAACTTACAAAATTCTTTTCGTTCTGGTAGATGTTCTCCAAGGCTGTAAGATGGCGATTTTTTAAAGGTTCAGGCCACAGATACCAACTGAAAGTATTTTGGATGTTGTCAATTGCAGCAAAGTAAGCTGCATCTTCAAGCCAGCCTGCAACATTTACAAACAAGCAATCCACAAGAAAGAGAGGTAAATGACCACAAAAGAATAGAATAGAACTCAAAAGATGAGTGAATTAGATTCTACATCTATGCAATTGCATTCTTGGATAGCTCTGAAGCTCATACTTGGAGTGAAGGCGGAACTAGATAAAGGTACTCAAATGTGAAAACCTTACTTGATATATCAGGATCACTACGAAAATCTTCAAGCTGATTTTTAAGATCACCTTTGCTCTGAATAAGTCTCTCAGCAGCCTAAGAAAACACAGTAGATAGTGAATTTCTTAATCTAATAACAAGTTACAAAACTAACAGGGTGCAGATGAATTGTTCCAGTAATAGTAAGCTCTCAAACATGAAATGAAATACTAAAACTCGTATACTCTCTCTCTCTCTCTCTCTCTGTGGAGAAAAATTGGTTGTTTCTTTCAGTTAATGTGTGATTACATATGTAGTCAACAGGATTACAGTAAGGAACCCTAACCATCTTGAACCCCCTTGCCCTCACAATCAACTAAAACAGAAAGTCAACCAAGGATTGGTTGTTTCTTTCAGTTAATGTGCGATTACATATGTAGCCAACAGGATTACAGTAAGGAACCCTAACCATCTTGAACCCCCTTGCCCTCACAATCAACTAAAACAGAAAGTCAACCAAGGATTGAAGACAAGATTCTAAGAAAAACAAGTCCTTATTGTGACAGGCTATAATCTCCTATGTTTAATCTGGAAGCATCACTCAGAAAAAATCATTTGAAAACATTGATAATCTATACAAATAGACAGCAACTAGTCAATTGTATAATAACAATTAAACTTATTCATATCAGTGAACCTCGTGACTTCCAAAAACAAAAAAACAAGAAACATACGATGTTTGAGTTGAGATATATAGCTGACCTTCGTTATTAAAGATTCCTTCATCTCAGCCACAGTTATAAAGTTCACACGTTCAGCCTCCCTGCATGAATGAGTGACATAATTTTAGTAAGAGAAATGCATGTAGAAACATACTGTGCTAATTGAAACAGGGTCAAAAATTCTCACACTGGTTTTGGTAGCTCCTCCTTTTTTAACAAGCCATCCTTAACAAGCTCTTCAAGAGATATCAAGAGAGTGTTACCACAATTTGCATCCTAAATATTGTTCACCAAGGACAATCATCCATAAGTGTGCAGTGCAATAGATACAAAAAGACTAGTACAACCCAGGCACCAAAGGATTATTAGTAACAAGTTGGAGTCTTCTAGACTCCTAGAGTAAGTAGTTTGGCCAACATTGGTAAATTGCAAATTGTTAGAATTTTCTATTTGCCAAAAAAAAAAAAAATCTTATGTCAAACAAAAATTCGTTTGTGCTCAACAATTTCAATAAGCTCGAATTTCGACACTTTTCACCCTAAAGAAGAAGCTAATTACAACACTAAACAAAAAGTCAATCTTCATGTTACCTGGCCAGAGTAAGGGGATCCCTCTTCGTTAGCCCTCCTCCCTGGAGGAACAAGAGGAAGAACCTGAAACAAATATATACATTTAAACATAAACTAACAACCATACTCCAAAAAAATTAAACTTAAAATGAGCTTCTCTTTTTGGAAAAGTAAGAAATCATCATTTCAAGGAACCAATCGCAACACAACGGCTACAATGTGCAACTACAGTTACATTAAACCAATCTCTCAGCAACCAAATAGAGTTGAGATGAAAATTGAAAATTCAGTTGTTTTCGTAACAGTTCAAAACACTCGAGTCTCGAATATTACCTGGTTTCTGCATAAACATAACACAAAACTTGTAATTTTCACGGCAGCCAAAGAGTATTAAGGAAGTGCACGCACCTGCCAAACGGAGCAACCAGCTTGGTGGAGCCAGTCAATAAAACGAAATGCCTCATCTCCAAGATCGCCAATCCCGTGAGGTCCATGAAACGACGTCGGGTGGAGCAACACGCCGGCTCTTCTGCGATCCCTGGGATCCGGTTTGGGAAAGCGTTCGCCGTAATCCAAAGGCAAGTCTTCCCCAACGCCGGGAAGCAACGAAACGGTGTCGTTCTTGAAATGACATCGGAGCAAAGGAATTCTGGGTCGGAGCTGGAAACGAGAGAATAGAGACGTAGCGGGGACTGAGGAGAGAGATGAATTGTAGGTTTTGGAAGTGGAAAGCAGAGAGAAAGAAGGGGAGAGTGAGGTTGAGATTGCCATTTTTGAATTTGACAGAGAGAGAACTTGGAGTTGCAGTAATCCACCTCCTACCGGTGGCAGTGGAGCGGGAGGTGGAGAAATACACGTGATGCGAAAGCTGAGGTGGCGACTTTATGGCTTCTAGCGGACCTCAATCACATGTCATTATCTTTTTTCAATTGACGGCTAAAATCCCATAAGCAGAGATATTCGGTCTTCAATCACCCAGTTTACCAATTTTTTTTTTTTTTTTTTATCATTTTGGAAATTTTATGTATACATCTACCCTACCCTGCCCGACCCACATTTTTGTGCCTTCGATAAATTCGGGCCGACTCTGTATTTAATTCGTACCAAGTCAGGCTAGTCCATTTTTAAAAAAAGTAGGCCCAGTACAGCCTGGCTCATGTCGTGCCGTACTCGTGCCGGCCTACTTTCTTTATTCGGGCTCAAATTTGGGCTCGCTTTATTATTGTAAAAAAATGTGAGGATGGAGAATTAAACCATCCACCTCCTCTTTAACCATCAATGAACTTACTACCAAACCAAATACATTTCTTAGTTTAAATTATAATTTTAGATATTTTTATATACTTTTTAACTTATTTTATACAAAATTATATCAAAAATAATTATTAGAATTTTAATACCTACTAATAAATGCTAAAAAATTTAACTCACAAATCTTAAAATAAATTAATATAATTATAAAAATATAAACATTGAGAAAAATAAGACTTCTATTATCATTTTAATTTATTAATAATTGACAAATAAAAATTTATTATGATTATTAATGTCAAAATATCGGGCTTTTTATCGTGTCGTGCTTTCGGGCTAGTTTGTTCGTGCTTTCGTGTCCTGTCTTCGGGCTTGTCGTGCCGTGCCATGCTCAGGCCCATGTCATGCCGTGTCGTACCGTGCCAATTTTTAATTCGTGTCGTGACTGGTCCAGGCCCATATTTTTTCGTGCCGTATCGTACTCGTGCCTCCCGGGCTCGTGCCAGTTTCGTGCCGTGCTAGAACGTCCGGCCCGTATTTACAGCTCTATTATACATCTAATATACTCTAATTATTATATCTTCTCTTCAGTTGTTTTTGTTAACTGTTTATTTAAGATAACTAAAAATAAATATTTATTAATTATATTAATTTAAATTTAAATATTATAAAATATCATTATTATAATAATATATAATACAAAATTAAATATTTAATAATTATATTAATATAAATTTAAATGTTATAAAATATTATTATGATAATAATATATAATCCTAATTTTTTACTAATTATATTAATATAAATTCAAATATTATCAAATATTATAATACAAGACTAGATATTTAATACTTATATTAATATAAATTTAAATATTATAAAATATTATTAAAATAATATATAATACATAATCTTAATTTTTATAAAAAATAAAGTTATATATATGTTTAAAAAGTTATCATATAAAAAATATATATATTAAAAAAATTATAAATAATATTTTAGTTTAATTTTTCATTTAATATGTTTTTGTCATTATTTTGTACATAATATTGTTTATTTATTTAAAATTTATATGACAATTATACAAATTTAATAAAAATAATTAATAAATTCTATAAATAAAACTAAACAAACATGTATGTTTACCGAGTTTTTCAGAAACGAATACGAACGGAATAATAAAAAGATAAGAACTGGAGAAGTGCAGAAATGTAAATAAACAAACAGTGTTTTTACGTGGTTCAGGCGTTAACGAGCCCTAGTCCACGAGTCGATGTTATTATACTTGTAGAGAATTACAGTTAAACAGCTGGTGTACAAGAAACTCACAACCTCACAGTGTTTCTCTCGGGTTCTCTTGGAGAAGATGAAGCTAGAGAGATTTTAGCAGAGTTCTTGCTATGTGATTTGTTGGCCGTCCCCCCTCTTGCAAAATGAAGGGGCCTTTATAGCGAGGGTTTTTTATTAGGGTTTTACTCTGTCCCCCTGAGTCTTAATCGCAACAGCCATAAATAGGGGATACAATTACTGTAGCAGCATGGCTATAAGACTCTACGTAGGTATAATTACATGAAAGTATGGGAAATAGCGAAAGGCAGCCGTCTTTCCCAGGCGGTCAGCGGAACAGTAGGTGAAAAGGCACCTTTAGGCGTGCTGGGATGTGTGCGGCCTTGACCTGTCAGGCGTGTCAGACGGGATCCTGTGTCAGGTGAGTATCGTTCCAACTATGCCTCCTCCGTGATTCGACCACTTGGTCTTCTTCCGTGCGAAGCACGGAACCAAATCCGCGAAGACAACCTAAAGAGCTCCTCCTGGAAGAACCTTCCCCGAAGGATATCCCTTCGGGAGTCTGGGAGAACTGACGAGCTTCCGGGTCGCGGTGGCTTGAAGGAGTGAGCTAGACACTAAACGGGAGAGGCGAAGCCTTTCTGTCCATCCGCGAGCCCTGGTCACCCTCCGTGAAAGACCTTGATGATTCTGCTCCCCGAAGGCTATCCATCTAAACGCTACCCGGAAACCTGGATAACAATGTAATATGTTGTTTGTATCTAGCGTGTCAATACAATTATCTCTCAACTATGTGATTTTGTAAATTTTGGATACAATTGTCCTTCCCATTAACAATTTTTCTCTCTCTCTCTAAAATTATCTCTCAAGCTCTCTCAACTCGTCTCTCATTCTCTACCACAATGGCACCCCCAACCAATGCCCCATGGTGGCAAAGCACCATATTCCCAAACTACCACTGTCATTAACATCATTCTCTCCATTGACAACGATACATTCCATCACCATTGAAACACCCTTTTAAATCTCCATCTCTTCAATTCTTTTTTTATGTTTTAATGATTCAAAATACTATCCAAAACTTAAACCCAAGAAAAGAGATGAGTTAAGATACTAATTTATAGATTTCAAACACTTTTGAACAAGATTTTTTTGTTTTATTTGCATTTTTTTTTTCCAGATCTAGAACTTTAGAAAATTACAGAAAAATAATGTCTAACGATGATAATGCGGTGGTGCCTTGAAAACATATTTTTTTGGCCAAAAATGATGCCTAACGATGTCTAACGATGATCATGCAATGTTGATGCGATGGTGCCTTGAAATCATAGTTTTTTTTTCTTCCAAAAATGATACCTAACGATGCTAATGCAATGTTAGTATGATGCCAGTGTGATGATGTATTGACAACATAGTTTTTGGCCAAAAAAAACAATACCTAACGATGCTCGTGCGATGCCTGGGCGATGCTCTACGATGAAATTTGATAAAAACTTTCATGAAGCATAACTTTTCACTCTGATATCAGTTTGAGATGGCTTTTTTTTTATTATTTTATTATTTTATTATTTTTGTTTAGATCTATATGTCTAGAATATATAGAAGTGCAATTTTTTATAGTGTTGAATACAAAACTTTAAGGCCAAAAACCATGTTTTCAATGCAACATTGCACTAGCATCGCACCAACATCGTATCAACATCGTTATGCATTGTTTTTTGGCCTAAAACTATGTTTTTAAGGCACCATCGCATCAATATCGTTATTCATTGTTAGGCATCGTTTTTTTCTTTTTGCCAAAAAATCATGTTTTCAAAGCGTCGTCGCAACGGCATCGCAATTAAAAAATTTGTATTCAACACAGTGAAAAATTACACTTCTACATATTCTAAAAATATGGATCTTGAAAAAATACTGAAATTAAAAAAAAAAATCATCTCAAACTAATATTTGGGTGAAAAGTTATGCTTCATAAAAGTTTTTTATCAAATTTCATTGTAGAGCATTGCACAGGCATCGTTAGGAATTGTTTTTGGCCAAAAACCATGTTTTCAATACACCATCGCATTGACATTGCACCAACATTACATTAGCATTATTAAGCATTGTTTTTTTTACTTAAAAACAATGTTTTAAAGGCATCATCGCACGGGCATCGTTAGGCATCATTTTGTGCCAAAAAATGATGTTTTCAAGACACCATCGCATCAACATCATTAAACATATTTTCAGCCAAAAACCATGTTTTTAAGCCACTATCACATGAGCATCGTTAGACATCGTTTTTCTACAATTTTTCAAAGTTCTAGATCTGAAGAAAAAAAATGCAAATAAAATCCAAAAAATCTTGTACTAAAGTGTTTGAAATCTATAAATTAGTGTCTTAAGTTAATCTTTTCTTGGGTTTAAGTTTTGAATAGCATTTTGAATCATTAAAACATAAAACAAATTGAAGAGATGGAGATTTAAAAGGGTGCTTTAATGGTGATGGAATGTATCGTCGTCGATGGAGAGGACAATGTTAATGCCAGTGGTAGTTTGGGAAGATGGTGCTCTGCCGTCGTGGGGCAATGGTTGGGGTGCCATCGTGGTAGAGAATGAGAGAGGAGTTGAGAGAGTTTGAGAGAAAGGGAGGGTGTGTTGTTAATGAGAGGGGCAATTGTGTTCAAATTTTACAAAATGACATAGTTTGGGATTTCTTGATTATGTTGGCATGCATAATAATTAGATTATATTAGGATGCATAATACATGAAAATTCCTTTTTTTTTTTTTTTTTTTTACGATAAATGGAATTTACATTAATAGGTTGAAAGGACAAGTCTAATTCAGGCTACAACAATAAATTACAAATTTTGCAACAGAGAAAGATTAACTTAGGGCAAAGTTTGTTACATATTTAAAAAAAAAACATAAAAGTTGATTTTGAAAAGGCTATATGTAATAAAATTATTTGGCAAAATAGACAAAAAATATTAAATAATTTATGATAGAAGCTACAACTAAGTGTTAAAGTTTATCCTTTATAAAAAAAAATATATAAATCAAGATATAGGGTGTGATTATAAATAAATATTTTTTTTAATTTATAAATGGAGTGTATTTAATTTAAGCAGTATATATAAATTTATAGGGTGTAAGAGCTCTCCGTTTATTCTTATAAAATTATGAGAAATTTACCTCATAAACTCATGTATTACTTTTTGATATACTATTACTTCTATACGTATGATTAAAAAAAAAGCATCTATACAAATTTATTTATTTTTTCAATTTTACCGTTTATAGAGTATTTTTGTTTTCATATTTTTATCTTTTCGTTAAAATTTGTCACTTCATCATTCGAATTTTCAGAGAAAGAAAGATGAAAAATATATTTTTCTCTGTTAGATGAAGGTAAGCAAGGGTGGAGCTAGGAATGTATTTTGTTCATACCAATTTTGGAGTCAACGAGATCTAAGGAGAGTATTAGCTTTATATTATGATGAACACAAACAAAGAAAAAGGGGATAATGAATTTACGTGGTTCAGATATTAAATTTACTTAGTCCACGAGCTAATATTATTGAATTTTGAGTTCAAAGCTCCAAGAGCAATTTTCTCAGAGTTTTGGTACAGTGAAAATGGCATGTCTTTTACAATGCGCCAATCCCATGTATTTATAGGGATAATTGGTGTATAGGGTTTCCCAAAAAATAATGGGAAGTTTTCCTTTTCGAATGATATGAAATAAATACATTAAATACATAATTTGTTTCATTAAAATTGCTTGATTCAGTCAGAGCACATGAAATAGGAAATAATCTTGTGTTTTAAGGGTGCCACGGTCATTTCTAGTTATCGCGCGTCACATAGCTCAGAAAGCCCGAGCTAAGTACTTGGACCGTGTTGGAAACCAAATTGAGGACCTCTTACTACTGTACTGAGCCGAACAACTTATGAGGTGAGTACATATGATGTGCTGAATACCCGAGCTGAACTGGACATAATGCGCAGCCAAGCCTACTAATCCCCCAAACTTATTTCGCTAAATATATAAACCTGGCAATTTTTTGTCATATTTATGCCTTATGAATCATGCGAGGTGAATTATGCACCCTGTGCTAAATTCACATTCTAGCCCAAATCTTAGGGTACAACATTGCCCCCGAGGCCTCTACTCTTCTGAGGCGATTAATCAATCAATCCCAAAAGCAAACACAGTAGTGGCTTTTCAAATTCCTTCTTGATAGAAGTATGTTGAGATTAGTTAAATATAATAGTTAAGTTGTTTACACAATGAGGTACAAAACACTTAACGGTTTCACTTCAGTTGAAGTAAAATTATGAGTTTTGTGTTGGGGTTTTATGCCCTAATTAAAACCCAAATTCTTTGTAATCTCATTTTATTATCAATAAAATAATAGAAATCATTTTTTGACTTGGTTAATCACTTTGCTCACATGTTTTATTTTCATGATTATTTTTTAATATAAACTTCTATTAAATCTCGAGCATATAACTTATCTTATTTATAGTGACGTAATCATAGTAGAATATAAATATGATTATATGTTCAAAATAAGTTAGTCCTAAGATTAGTCAGTACACATGATTTACACTGACTTGCCAATCTACGATATAATCTACTTACACATTACATCATTATGTTCTTTCCAGAACATTAGCAAAGTAGATAAGATCGGATGTATTTGTTACATCGGACAGGACCGATATTGACAGTTGATAAGATAAGTAAACATACCGTTATTATCTATTCTAGTCATATCATATAGTTGACCATATGTCAATTCAATCTCAATTCTGAGTGGTTAGTATTCTAACTGATTGTATTATTTGAGTTCTTTGACTTGTTCGTTACCAGCTTACCCTACGGACTAGCCCATACTTACATCTTGGGAACTCGGTAGTATAATTGAGTGGGAGTGTTAATCATAGATATGAACATCTATAGCTTCTGATGAAGAAGTAAAACGATGGTTTCCTTTTAGTTTGGTTCAAGGTGTTAAATGATAGAGATCTCATTTCAGTAATTAAATTAGTTTACTGAAATATCATTTACAAAGAACTAAGTGTTTTAAGGATAAAATCCAATGAGGGGTAAAACGGTATTTTAGTCCTATCTCATTGTAGACCATCTATAGAGGATTGAGTGACAATTATGGTTGTAACAATGGATAATTAATAGCGTATCTATATTTGTTATAGAGTGTTCTATGAATTCAAGAGTGCAATTCCGAGTCTATAGTGGAGTCACGAGGAATTAATAAGTTAGTAAATTTATTTGTTAGATTTATGATAACTTATTGGAGCTTGATTTCATAGGCCCATGGTCCCCATTGTACCTTGGATAAAATCATCTAGATAGTCTCAATTAATTGATTTAATCATCAATTAGAATTATCAAAGTTGACCAGGTCAATTTTGGATAGTTTCACAGAGTTGTGTAATTTTGAGAAGAAAAGAGAAATTAAGGCAGATTTATTAATTAAGATAAATTGTGTTGACGCGGTTATTCGCCAACAGGTAATTTAAGAAAAGAAGAGAAATGGATTAATGCTAATAATGAACCGAAACAGATATATGATCTTCGAAATGACAGGGTGACTCGAGACACAGTTTTTAAGTGGTTCAAAGGTTAAAATCATTCTACTCCACTAGTCAATATTATTGCTCTATTCTGGGTATATGATTACAGGATATTTCTTACAAGAGATCATCCAACCCCTATCAACTCCCAGGGTCTCCATATTTATAGGAGAAGGCACCTGGGAGTTGGTAAGAAGGTCATTCCATGACCTTCTTACCTATCATGTCAACTCTGTGACATTCATGATTAATTCCTAAACCTGACACATAAGTGTGGTCAAATCAATAGGTAAGGAGATAATGGGCCGCACGGCCCAACCCAGTCGTGGGTGTCTGAATACGCACGTTCCTGCTGCGTGTCCGAGAAGTCAGGGGCATATCAGACACGTGATGTCTGATATATGCACGTTTACCTTGCGTGTGTTGACTTTACAAAGGGTCATAGCCTCCATATTCTGCTCGTACCATGAGCTGGATACTCGACCTTCGGCCTTCAGAGTCCAGGCTCAAGTCTTAGGCAATCTTGGCGAGCCCTTGGGTTGCCCCGTGCTAAGGAGGTACGACCTTATGACGGAAGCTCCGGTCTTGGGGAGGTCCACGAGATAATCATGATTAGGCCGCAGCTCAGCTTGCTAATCAGCCCGTGGGAAAATCAGGGCGTACACTTGCCCCCCAAGCTCCTGCTCGTGGTATTCCACATCGGATAAAGCCACAGTAGGGGATTTTAGGCTTCCCCATGAACTCTTCACATTCCACATCTTACGCAGGCGCCTGATACGTGGAACATCGTGGTTGGTGACGTTACGCCTTACGAGAACCGCATTTAATGGCCTAGCCTATGCCCAGCCGTCGTTTCGTATTTCGAGTGGAGGGCCTCGGATCCCTCATCAGGGCCATCCAACGGCCCTCTATACGTGACCCTTCACGTATATAAAAGGGGTGGCCACCCTACGCATGGGCCACCCTTTCATTTGAAATTTCCCAGAACTTCTCTCCTTCTTCTCTCTTCATTTCAGAAGAAAAAGAAACCCTCTTCTTTGCGACCGCCATTCTCAGTTGCTTAAGAAACTCAGACGTAGGGATTTCCTCACAGCTTTGGAAGCAAACACTCCGACGAAGCTCCCACCTAGGCGACACCTTCATCCACTTCCCATCCAAACACTGTAAGTCTCCTGACCTTGTGTGTTCTGCAAATATTTTTCACTATAGCTTAGGTAAATATTTATTGTAGCCACATGCAAGGGTTTACTGGTTTTTTGTGGGTAGGAAGGGTGAAAGCCTTTTAGGTTAGGGTATTTTTTCCGTAGGACAACATTTGGGAACATGGTTTGTAGGATGCATTTTCTGGGGAAAATTTCTGGGTAGAAGTTTTGGTATTTTGGGTGCAAAACCGGGTAGCTTAGGGGACACGCTTCACAGGCGGTTTTGCCTTCTTTGCCTACTGAAACTTCCCCCCCAAGGCAAATTCTATCCTGACCCTCCTGACACACGAATTCCGAGTAATCGGGGATCTGTTGGGAGCACAGACGCGTGTTCATAGAACCGCGTGGTCTCACTCTCCACGGGCTGGGCTTACCTCAGCTCGTGCAAATAACACTTTGATTCTTCCTCATGCTTAGGTCGCCTTTTTCTAAAATCTTTTCTTTTTGTTCATTAGGCGACCAGATGGCACCAAAGAGGAATGCCCCACAGAAGACCGTCGGCAGCTCGGCCTCCCAGCAGGACAAAGGAAAAGCGGTGGTGCCTGACTCCCCGATCCCCCGCTTTGGGCCGGCAGTGGAGAAGGAGCTCGAGGTGGCTCCTGATGCGTTTTTTGAGGCGGAGAGGATCGTCTCAAAGATTAATGACCAGACGAATATCAATATGATATTCCTCTCCCACAACATTGCGCTGGGGAGGATGTCAGTGATCGCCCGACCTCCCGCGGAAGGCGAGCGGAGCTGTGAGCCGCTCGATGAATCGTTCGTGGCCTGGAGCGGCGAGCATTTTAAGGCGGGGGCTTTCCTCCCGTTGGATCAGTACTTTGCCGACTTCCTGAATTACGTGAGGTTGGCCCCATTTCAGCTCCCCCCAACTCTTATCGGTTGTTGGCGGGGTTGAGATATTTATTTCAGAAGCACGAGTGGGAGGTCCCCACTCCTGCGGACATTTTATATTTTTTCTGCCTCAAGGCCAGCCCGGATCAGCGGGGGCGAGGCGACGGGTTTTACTACTTAACTCGATTTCCCAATACGGCTGCGGTTATCGAACTGCCCAGCCACCCCAACGACTTCAAGGACCAGTTCTTCATGTCGACGGGGTTCAGGAACTGCGAGCTCCACTACTTCAATCGTCCTCGTAAGTGTTTTTTATCCTTAGCTCGTAAGTTAAGTGTCCTTTTAGCTCCTCCCGTATCCCTTTCTGACTTAGATCAATCATGCAGCTATCTTCGCGAGGACAGAGAAATCTGTGACCCTCGGGGCCCAATACGAGACACTGGCGGGCTTGCCCCCCAGCGAGAAAGATTACCGTGTGCTCGTAACGGACGAGATGATGGTGGCCTGTAAGCTGATTTTCCCAAATCAGACTTTGAACCTGAAGAGGCCCCGGGGGCTTCCCCCAGTCCGCGACACCAGACCCATCATCGTGGAGGAGGTCGTGGGGGATGAAGATGAGGAGGACGAGGAAAATGAAGTTCCGCTCGTGAGGAACAGAAAGCGGGCTTTGGAGGCTGCCCAAAGGACGGGCAAGGAGAGGATCCAATCCGGAGCAGCCGCGGGTCCTTCTGGCCAAGGTAACCCTTACATGTTTAGGAATCTAGATAGGGCCACAGCAGACCCCCGGCTGGCTAAGTTCAATCCTAGGCAGCTCTTCCATCGTCACCGAAGGGATCCGGACCTGAATACAACCCTGCTCCATTGTGTCGACCGGCTTGTGCTGGATTACCAAGATAGCCGGCCTAGGGGTACCGTAGTAGTAGATAATACCCTAGCCTTTAGGTCAATCCTATTCGAGGAGTATGGGACCAACCTTCGGACATGGCCATCACTCCGGAGGGGTGCCGTAGCTCTGAGGCTTAGGCAATATGTAGAGGAATCTAGCCCTGAGTCAGCCTCGGACCCAGAACTTGCGCCAACTCGGGAAGTAATCAACTTAGATCCATCTTCTAGCTCGGGGGGTAGGATTCCCTTAGTATACACATATTTGACTTTCTCTTTACCCCTTTGTTTTTGTCTCTGTATGGTTGCTAACTCGTACTAACCATGTTTTTGTTTTGACAGAAGAGATGTCTCAGCCCGAGGAGAGCCTGCGAGGTGCGGTCTTCGAGGGGAACGCCGTGGATGGGGCCGCTGGGCCAAGAATGAAGAGGCTCCGAACATCCAAGAACGTCGCCGGGACCCCCACCAAGTCTCCTGCAAAGGACAAGGAGCAAGCCCCAGCTGCATAGGTTGCGGGAGCGGTTCTTCCTGCTGCAGGGGGAAGCAACATGCCTCCACCGGCTCCGCGAGCTCCAGCCGTCGCCCGGGACGCAGGAACGGAGGTCGGGACTTCGGCCATCGTACCCTCCGATGTACGCATCCCAGTCAATCCCCAGGACCTGGAGAAGATCCCCGAGGCCTTCCGGGGAACGGTGTATGAGTCGGCGAACTACACCGTCAGCCACATATACAAGTTCACCGAGAATGAGCTCCGGGCCATCGAGACATTGAGCCTGGTGGGCGTGCTGGAGTCTTCATTGGGCATGGCCATGACGGTAAGCTAACTTAATTTTTTGTGGTTTTTATCATTACACTTTGCCCTGCTTTTTCTTTCCCCTTTTTTTTTCTAAGGCAATTGTCTTTTCAACTTCGCAGAGCGTCGTTGCCCTCCACCGGAGCATCGTCAGGACCAAAACTCAGCTCGAGGACATGAGGAGCGAGCACTAGACTACCCTGCAGGCAGCTAAGGATGCCTTGGCGGCCATGCAGGTCGAGTTGGAAAAAACCCGCTCGAAGGTCCAAGAGCTTGAGACCTCTCTTGCCACCTCGCGGACAGACCTAGATGCCGCGAAGACTGAGGTCCAGGTCGCCCAGGCTGCCCTAGAGGCCGAGCGGACAACTTCGGAAAAGTCCATGGAAGATCTGTTCTACCATTGCTGGGCCTACAATCCAGACGCTGACTTCTCCTTCATGTCAGCGAGCCTCTGGGAGCGCTTGCTGGTGAAGTTCCAAGCTAGCCTTGATAAAGAGGCGCCCTCTGAGACCGGGGAAGGCTCTGGCGCAGCTGAGCAAGGCGAGATGGCGACCTCCAAGGGGCCACCTGGCGAAGCTTAGGGCGTTTCTTTTCTTGTGCCCTTCACTATATATTTTATTATTTATATATATATATATATATATGTAACCCTTGCATGAGGTGCTTCCACCTCGAGACAATTTGATTCCATGCTTTCAATTGATCCTCCTTTTTTGCCTTTACGTGTTTTGGTTACAACTTCTTGAAAAACTTAGTTCGTGTTAACTTTTATCCATATCTCGAGCTCTTTAGGAAGAACAACGATCAATAGATTTAAATCAACTTCTAAGTTTTATGACCCGGTTAGGACCAGGAACTTAATTTGAAAACTTAGTTCGTGTTAACTTTTATCCATATCTCGAGCTCTTTAGGAAGAACAACGATTAATAGATTTAAATCAACTTCTAAGTTTTATGACCCGGTTAGGACCAGGAACTTAATTTGAAAACTTAGTTCGTGTTAACTCTTATCAACATCTCGCGTTTTTTAAGAAAAACAACGGTCAATCGATATGAATCAACTTCTAAATCATTAAGGAGACCTGGTTATATCCAGGTACCATATGCCCCCCAAGTAACTGGGAAAGGGTCTTTCGTGGTTACTTTAGATTACACTTACAAACATGTACAAAAAGCTGATTCTCATTAATACATAAAAAATGGCTCTCCTAGGCCTTACAAGTGAATCATTGATAATATTTCTTTAAGTGGATGGCATTCCAAGTTCGTGGGACTGCCCCTCCATCAAGCCGAGCTAACTTATAAGTTCCCTTTTTAATGACCTTGATGACCTGATATGGTCCCTCCCAGTTCGGTCCCAAGACTCCATCTTTGGGATCCTTACCGGCTAAGAATACTCTCCTTAGGACTAAGTCGCCAACGCGAAAGGCGCGCTTTTTTGACTTTGGAGTTGAAATAGCGAGTGATCCTTTGCTGATAATGGGCGAGCTGGAGCTGCGAATCTTCTCGCCTTTCATCAACTAGGTCAAGGGAATTGCACAGTAGCTCGTGGTTGCGGTCCTGGTCGTAAGACTGGACCCTATGCGAAAGCACCTTAATTTCCACAGGGAGGACTGCCTCACTCCCGAAGGTCAAGGAAAAAGGAGTATGACCCATAGGAGTCCGATGCGAGGTCCGGTATGCCCATAGGACCTGGGGGAGCTGTTCTGGCCAGACCCCCTTCGCTTCATCTAATCTCTTCTTGAGGCTCGCCTTTAGATTCTTGTTGACAACTTCGACCTGGCCATTAGCCTGAGGATAGGCCACGGAGGAGAAACTTTTTACAATTCTGTACCTTTCACAAAATTCGGTGAACAGGTCGCTGTCGAATTGAGTGCCGTTATCAGAAATGATCTTCTTGGGCAGGCCGAACCGACAGATAATGCTTTTAACCACGAAGTCAAGCACTTTTTTGGACGTTATCGTTGCCAAAGGTTCTGCTTCAGCCCACTTCGTAAAGTAGTCGATGGCTACCACGGCGTAACGGACCCCGCCTTTTCCAGTGGGGAGGGCGCCAACCAAGTCTATCCCCCAAACGGCAAACGGCCATGAGGACGAGATCATCTTCAGCTCGACTGGAGGGGCTCGGGCAACTGTGGCGAACCGCTGGCATTTGTCGCACTTCTTCACGTATGAGAGCGAGTCTTTGGACAGAGTTGGCCAGTAGTACCCTTGCCTTAGGACTTTTAAGGCCAAGCTCTGCCCCCCGGTGTGGTCTTCGCAGAATCCCTCGTGAACTTCCTGCAGGACGACCTTTGCTTCTCTTGGAAGAACACATCGGAGGAGAGGTATGGAGTGCCCACGTCGGTACAACACACCATCGACTATAGTATACCTGGGAGCTTGATAGAGTACTCACCGTGCATCATTACGCCCTTCAGGCAACTTGCCCTCGACGAGATATTCAAGGATGGGGGTCATCCAGGTCGGCCCGACATCGATCATCTCAACCTCCGTCCTGACTTCTTCTATACTTGGTTTTTCCAAGAATTCTATTGGTACTAACCCCAAGGTCTCCGTCTCTCCAGAGGTGGCGAGCTTGGCGAGAGCATCTGCATTAGCGTTCTGCTCCCGAGGTATCCGCTCGATCGATCCTCGCTCAAACGCGGATAGCTCATCTTTTACCTTTGCCAGATAAGCGGCCATCTTGGGTCCCCGTGCTTGATATTCGCCCAGAACCTGGTTTACCACGAGCTGGGAGTCACTGAAGCATTGGACGGAGCTCGCCTTCAACTCCTGGGCTACCCTCAGCTCAGCCATCAAAGCTTCGTATTCGGCCTCGTTGTTGAAGGCTTTGAATTCGAATCTCAGCGCCGAGTGGAATCTATGTCCCTCGGGGGATATCAAAATGATTCCAGCTCCGGAGCCGTTCTCGTTGGACGAACCATCTACAAAGATCCTCCACAAAGCCTGGGGCGAGCTTATTTGGGGTGTGTCTTCTGCGGGATCCTCCTGGAATCCCGTACATTCTGCCATAAAATCGACCAAGGCCTGACTTTTTATAGCGGTTCGCGGAGTGTACAAAATCTCGAACTGACTGAGTTCGATCGCCCATTTTAATAAACGTCCCGATGCTTCAGGTTTTTGCAAAACCTGCCTTAAAGGTTGATCGGTCATGACGTGAATCGAGTGGGACTGGAAGTACGGTCTGAGCTTTCGCGAAGCCGTGATAAGGCAGAACGCCAATTTCTCCATCAACGGGTATTGGGATTCAGCCCCGAGAAGTCTCTTGCTGATGTAGTAGACTGGCTTCTGAACTCGGTCCTCTTCTCGTATCAATACGGCACTAGCTGCGTCCTCAGTGACAGCTAGGTAGAGAAAAAGAGGCTCTCCTGCCTTGGGTTTGGATAGTACGGGCGGCTCGGCTAGATGTGCCTTCAGGTCAAGGAATGCGCTCTCGCACTCTACTGTCCATTCAAACTTCTTGTTTCCTCGGAGCAGGTTGTAGAATGGCAAACACTTATCGGTGGACTTTGAAATAAACCGATTGAGGGCTGCCACTCTTCCTGTCAGGCCTTGGACATCTTTTCGCGACCTGGACGAGGGAAGCTCGAGCAGCGATATGATCTTGTCGGGGTTTGCTTTGATTCCTCGGGTATTGACTATGAACCCCAGGAATTTCCCTGATGCGACTCCAAAAGTGCATTTATGTGGATTAAGCCTCATGCCATATTCCCGCAGTATCTTAAAACATTCTTCCAGGTTGGAAACATGGTTATCGGTAGTCTTTGACTTGACTAGCATGTCATCAACGTACACTTCCATGTTTTTTCCGATCTGTTCCGCGAACATTCTATTTACTAACCTTTGGTAGGTAGCTCCGGCGTTCTTCAGCCCGAACGGCATGACCTTGTAACAATAGACGTTAGTCGGGGTCATGAAGCTGGTGTGTTCCTGGTCCACCGGATTCATCGCGATCTGATTGTAGCCTGAGTACGCATCCATAAATGACATGAGCTCGTGCCCCGCCGTGGCGTCCACCAACTGATCAATCCTTGGCAATGGAAAGCAATCCTTGGGGCAGGCCTTATTCAGGTCGGAGAAGTCGATGCAGGTCCGCCATTTCCCGTTAGGCTTTGGAACTAGCACGGGGTTGGCGATCCATATTGGAAACTTGGCCTCGCGGATAAAGCCGCATTTCTTAAGCCGGGCCACCTCTTCCTTCAAGGCTTCAACTCGAGCTGTTCCTAGGCTTCTTTGCTTCTGGGACTTGGCGGGAATGCTTTTATCCAGATGAAGTGTATGCATGATGACACTCGGGCTGATTCCCACCATGTCCTCATGGGACCATGCAAACACGTCCAGGTTATCTCGCAGAAACTTGGTCAGCTCTGCCTTCCTTTTGTTATAGAGGTTTTTCCCGAGCTTGACCATCCGTGATGGATTCTGTGGATCAATGTTCACTTCCTCGAGCTCCTCAATCGCCTAGAGCTCGGATCTGTCTTCGCCTATTCGGGGGTCAATGTCCTCACTTAAGACGACATTTTCCCCTTCGGCACTTTGAAGTTTTTCAATCTCAGAATCAGCTAAGGGTTCCTGAGATTCCTCTTCACCATCTTGAATGGCCATTGCCAGCTGCCCGGGTTTAGACTTTCCCTTCAAGGAAATGTTGTAGCATTCCCTGGCAGCGAGCTGATTGCCATAGACAGTGCAGATTCCCGTGGAAGTAGGGAATTTCATCGCGAGGTGGCGAATGGAAGTGACGACCTCAAAGGCTATGAGCGTAGGTCGTCCCAAAATGGCGTTGTAGGCAGCGGAGCAGTCAATGACCACGAACTCGAGAAGTTTGGAGACTGTCTGAGATCTTTCTCCTAGGGTGATCACCAGCTCGATTGTCCCTATTGCTGCTGATCCCTCTCCTGAAAAATCATACAACATCATGGAGGTCGCCTTTAGCTCGGCGACGGTCAAACCCATCTTTTCCAACGTGGATCAGAACAGGAGGTTCACCGAGCTCCCGTTGTCTATCAGTACCCTCCTCACCCTCCGATTGGCGAGCTGAACTGCCATGACCAAAGGGTCATTGTGAGGGAACTGGACATGGCTCGCATCTTCCTCCGTGAAAATGATCGGTTGCCTCTCCAATCGCTACTGCTTTGACTGACGCTGCTCCGGGACGAATTCTACTCCGTTATGAGCCTTTAGTTCGTTCACATATCTCTTTTGGGCGCCTCTGCTCGTGCCGGCCATATGCGAACCTCCAGAGATGGTGGATATCTCTCCTCCAACCACGGGAGGAGGGACGTCCTGACCTACCCGAGGCCCGGGCTGACTGGCCGGGACTTCTGGAGCAGGTCGACTTGCTGGAACCCTGTTCTGTGCGTATTGATCCAAGGGGCCGGCTCTGATGAGAGTCGTGATCTCGTCTTTTAAATGCCTACAATCGTCGGTATTGTGGCCAACATCGTTATGAAAACGGCAAAACTTGGAGGTATCTCTCTTCCCCTTGTGGTGCTTTAATGGCTCCGGCCTCTTCCAGGGGACTCGAGTAGAGTTAGCTAGGAAGATATTCTCCCTAGACTGAGTGAGCTCTGTATAAGTCGCGAAGACGGGCTTGACTTTGTCTACGGACTTATTCTTCTTTTGGCCGTGCTGACTGTTTTTGCCATTTCCCTTTCTTTTGCCTCCACTGGGCTGGTTGTTCTGTGTGATGTTTTGGGTCGCTGCCACGACCTCCGTCCCCACGAGCTGTTCGGGGGCCTGGCTGGTTCCCGCAGCTGAGGCCTCGGCCTCCTCCAAGTTAACCCATTCTTGGGCCCTGTTAAGGAATTCGTTAACCGAGCTGACTCCCTTCCTTTGTATATCCTTCCAGAGATCTCCTCCAACGAGGATTCTAGTTCTCATGGCCATGAGCTTGGAGCTATCATCCGCGTCTCTGGCTCGAGCAGCGACGTTCACAAATCTGCTCAGGTAGGCCTTCAGAGTCTCACCGGGCTGTTGCCTCACGTTAGCCAGGGAGTCGGCCTGAACGCGGGCAGCCTGGGAGGCTCGGAATGCCCTTTTGAAGTCTGCCGAGAAAGTCTTCCAGGAGCTGATTGACTGTCTTTTACTTTGCTTGAACCACTGCCTGGCAGGTCCAGTCAGTGTGGAAGGGAAGATTAAACATCTCAGCTCGGGGCCAATGTTGTGGGCCATCATGAGGGTGTTGAACATCCCTAGATGGTCCGATGGGTCTCCGTCCCCATTGAACTTTGACAAGTGAGGCATACGGAAACCAGATGGGTACGCCGTTGCTGCTATACTGGGGGCGAAGAGTTCCATCTCGTCCCCTAAATCATATTCATCTTTTTCTTTTTCTGACAGGAGCTTCCTCATCAGCTCCTCCATCTGAGTTAGGCGCTCGAGGGTTTGGTCCTGATGTCCTTGGTTATTCCGGGGCTGTTCAACAGCTCCGGATCCATTGTACATATTTGGTGGGTTGTTGCCCCTCCTATCTTGAGATAGGTTATTTGGGGCATTCCCTCCGTTACGCACTTCGGACAGAGCCCCCCCCCCCCCGAGCGAGCATGGCCATCTCCTCCTGCCTGTTCTCCTCTATGAGAGTTGAGGGGATCTCGCAGGTCGCCTCCCCGGGTGGTTTGATGACTTTGTGCCGAACTCAAACGCTGATGCAGGTCTCCCCCAGAGAGATCACTCCGGCGACTGCCGGTCCAGTGGCTCCTGCTGGATAGGCTTGGAGTCCGCCTTTGGTGGTGAGGATCTGAGCTTTCCCTTGGCGCCCTGCTACGCTGGGAAGGTCCAGCTGATGGCGGGTTTCTCCTACTACTCCCATAGGCTGGGATATCTCGGACGGGCCGGGGAGGAGACAGATACCTGATTGGAGAAGGAGGATGCCTGACTGGAGAGGCGATCCTAGTTCCGTTAAGACGAATCAAGTTTTGTGGCGGCCTTTCGGCCCTACCAACCTGCTGGTCCCATGCCTGACGATCTGGACGAGGCGTAGGACGGTGGTTGGGGACGGGCTGATGCTGCGAGCCCTCCCCGGATCTCCTTCGGGAACTTCCTCGAGCTCCCCTGGGCGCTCTCGAGGATGGTTGGGAGCTAGGAGTTGACGTTTTGACCGAACGACTGTATTGCTGTTGTCTGGCTTCAGGCATTCCTTCGAAGTTTGCCTCTCGGTGATGTGATGAAGGAGTGGAGTCGGCTGTCGGAAGTCTATCCGATCGGCTATGCCTGGACCGGTTACCCCGGCGAGACTTAGGAGCCTCGCCTTGCCTCTCTCTGACGTTAACGTCGGTTGTGAGAGGGGGTAGTCAGGCCAGCACATCCTTGATCTGCTGGTTAGCTATTGCTAGCTGGCTCCTCAGCTGAGCATTCTCCATCTCCACCGCCGTGTAATAACACGAGTTTGGATTAGGTGGCCAGGGGGCCAAACTTCCGGTGTCATCTTGGCCCACCGGCTGCTTTCCTGGCCGTTGCGGGGCTTCAGGAATTTGTTCACCAGGGATGACAGTATGATGAGCCTCCTGCCCATCATGTTGCTTTGTCTCGTTACCGTGCCTGGATCGAGTAGTCACCATGGTTGGGGGTGTTTGCGACAGCACTAATCGAACTTGCTCTCAATGAAAGCACCAAACTGTTGACGCGGTTCTTCGCCAACAGGTAATTTAAGAAAAGAAGAGAAATGGATTAATGCTAATAATGAACCGAAACAGATATATGATCTTCGAAATGACAGGGTGACTCGAGACACAGTTTTTAAGTGGTTCAATGGTTAAAATCCTTCTACTCCATTAGTCAATATTATTGCTCTATTATGGGTATATGATTACAGGATATTTCTTACAAGAGATCATCCAACCCCTATCAACTCCCAGGGTCTCCATATTTATAGGAGAAGGCACCTGGGAGTTGGTAAGAAGGTCATTCCGTGACCTTCTTACCTATCATGTCAACTCTGTGACATTCATAATTAATTCCTAAACCTGACACATAAGTGTGGTCAAATCAATAGGTAAGGAGATAATGGGCCGCACGGCCCAACCCAGTCGTGGGTGTCTGAATACGCACGTTCCTGCTGTGTGTCCGAGAAGTCAGGGGCATATCAGACACGTGATGTCTGATATATGCACGTTTACCTTGCGTGTGTTGACTTTACAAAGGGTCATAGCCTCCATATTCTGCTCGTACCACAAGCTGGATACTCGACCTTCGGCCTTCAGAGTCCAGGCTCAAGTCTTAGGCAATCTTGGCGAGCCCTTGGGTTGCCCCGTGCTAAGGAGGTACGACCTTATGACAAGATATTTTTGGAAAATAGTTAAGATATTGATTTTAAAATTTAAAATTGGTTAAATTTTGAAAAATATCATTTTTCAGCCAATTAATAAAATATTTTTTTTTAATGGGATTTAAATTAACTTTGGTTAATTATTGATAAATTCTATTTAAATTAAATTAATATTTTTTTTATCAAATTAACCTAAAACCAAGTTGATTGTTGATAAATGAAATTTAAATTAACTATTGTTAATTGTTGATACATTTCATTCAAATTGACTTATTTTTTGTACAAATTTAATTAATTTGAATTTTTTGATAAATTCTAGATAATTAATTGTGGTATTTTTGCAAATGAAATAAATTGTGGTATTTTTGCATAAATTCATAGTATTGCTCATATAGTAATATGATTAGGCCCATCCAATTATAACATGTATGTTTGCACTATATGTGGTATTTTTGCAATTGGGCTTAGATGCATATAGTGGCCCATATGTTTGTTAGATATATGGCATTTTGCCAAATAAAATATTCATAAAATGATAGGTTTTATTTGGGCCCATTAGAAAATGTAAAGTTTAAATTCCTCTCTTGTGGGTGATTCCACTTGTGAAGGCCCATTTGTTTTGCATGACTATAATGAGCCTAATCAATTAATAACAATTAATAAAACGAATGTTTAAATTCCTGTCTTTTGGACCTTGTATGGAAGATAGGGGGCCTTTGTAGTAGGAACGACATACTGGACCCAGCCATCCTCAATACAAACCCAATTGTTAAGGCCCATTTACCTGAGTTGGACTTAATTGTATAGGTTCATTATATTAGTTAAACTTAAATATTGATTAGCAACAAATTAATTCTAAATTAATTGAATTTGTTTCAATGTGACATTTTAGAATTAATAAGAAATTATAGGACTTTGGTTTTAAAAATTTTAATCTGTTTATTTTTTTTGGAAAACCATAGTCATTAATTTTCTAAAAATAAATAATAAAATACTATTTTTAATTTTATAATGAGCTTATTTTAAGTATTTTATTCGATTTCCACCGTTGGTTAAACATAGTCAATAGCTTAATGGGGTCTCGAGGCGCTTTGATTCGTCCCCCTACGGAAGGTGTTCATTAGTTATTTTGATAAGGTTAGATTTCGAAAGATAGATAATTATAGGTCAAATTCTACTAGACTCGCCCCTACGGTGACTACTAGGACTAAATCTATGATTATTGAAACCGTGGGTCTAGCTCATAAAATAAGAGATTTTGTTTTCTTATTTTGATCGAATAGTAGGTTGTTAATAGTGGTGTCCATTATTAAATGAGTTTACAACTCTATTTAACTAGTGGTATTTTTTACTCTCGCCAACCGGGACAAGGATATCATAGATTAGTTAAAAACCTAATGAAATAGAGATATAATTGTTTTTGGTATTTTTTCTCATATCTTACATATTTTTGGTATATGTTGTGCTATTTCTTGAAATTTGTGTGAATAGAAGTTTTATTGAGCAAATGTGATTGATTTCTATTTTATTGGTAATTTGTAGTTTTGAGTTATGGCTGTGTCTACTCCCATCCTTTCTCAACTTTCGATGGAGAAACTCACTGGAGAAAACTTCCTTAAATGGAAGCAAAACATCAACATTGTATTGATAGGTGGCAACTCCAAGTTCGTCATGACTGAGGAATCCCCGGAAGTTCCAGCTGAAGGAGCTACCAAGTCTGTGAGGGACAAGTATGAGTGTTGGCAAGCAACTAACAACAAGGTACAATACTACATGTTGACTAGTATGGTCGACACTCTCAAGACAAAGATGGAGAATGTCGAGACAGCCTACGAAATCATGGATCAGCTCCAAGACATGTTTGGTGCCAAGTCAGCGCAGACTCGTTTTGAGGCCACCAAGAAATATGCCAATGCTTGAATGGCACCTTCTCAACATGTTCGTGATCACCTGATCAAGATGACAAACTACTTTCAGGAAGCTAAACTGCACGGAGCCATAATAGATGAGGAAACTCAAGTTGGCTTAATCCTCAACAGTCTTTC
Organism: Humulus lupulus; assembly: GCF_963169125.1. Lineage (NCBI taxonomy): Eukaryota > Viridiplantae > Streptophyta > Magnoliopsida > Rosales > Cannabaceae > Humulus > Humulus lupulus. Next base: position 228,360,867 of record NC_084793.1, on the reverse strand, counting down.
TCCAGCTTTCCTTCCATTCACCACCAACTATGTGTTGAATAAACTCAACTATGGTTTGACGCAGCTCATGAATGAGCTTCAGACTTTTGAGTCTATCATGGGTGGACCTAGTAAGGGAGGAGAAAAGAAGACAACTACTACTACTGTTGCTGATCCAGCTAAGGCTGAAGCTAACCAAGCTTCGTCTTCAAATTTTGGAAACAAGAGGAAAGGTGGGCAAAACAACAACCCCAAGCCTGCAAAGGCTGGAAAGGCGAGTGCACAACCAAGTGCACAAATGCCTAAGGGGAAAAACAAGAAAAACAAGAAAGGTAAAGGTAAATGTTTTCACTGCAAAGAGAAGGGGCATTGGAAACAAGATTGCCCCAAGTTTCTAGCAGATAAAAACAAAGGTAATGATTATAGTTCATTTATCTTGGAAACATGTGTTTTAGAGAATGATAACTCTGTTTGGATTATTGATTCTGGATCTACTAACCATGTTTGTAACTCTTTACAGATTCTTGAATCGTGGGAGGAAGTGAACGAAGGCGGCTTAAAGCTTAGATTTTGAAACGGAGCGTTCGTTGCGGTCCAAGCTAAAGGAAGAGCTCGTCTGAAGTTCGGAAATAAATTTTTAATTTTAAAAGATGTATTTTTTATTCCGGATTTTAGTAGAAATTTAATTTCAGTTTCCATGTTGCAATTAGAACAATTTGTTATGACCTTCACAAGCTTTAATATATCTATTTCTTTCCATGGATCACAATTTCATATTGCATGTTTGGAAAACGGGCTTTATATTCTGCGACCTAACGAACCCCTCACTCTTAACAATGATTTATTCAAAGTAGCTAAACCTAGGACCAATAAACGAAAAAAGATCGATAACAATAATATGACGTATTTATGGCACTTGAGACTAGGTCACATTGGCTATGATAGGATTCAAAGACTTACAAAGGAAGGACCTTTGAGGGAACTCACCTTAGGTGAATTACCAGTCTGTGAATCTTGTCTAGAAGGCAAACCAACCAAGTGTCCATTCTCTGCAAAGGGTGATAGGGCCAAAGAACCACTTGGTCTTGTGCATTCAGATGTTTGTGGACCTTTGAATGTACAACCCAGGGGTGGTTTTGAGTATTTCGTCACTTTCATTGATGATTACTCTAGATACTCATGTCTTTACCTAATGCATAGGAAATCAGAAACATTTTCAAAGTTTCAGGAATTCCTAGCAATAGCTCAGAACCAATTAGGTAAAACGTTAAAGATCTTGCGATTTGATAGGGGTGGAGAATATTTGGATATGTAGTTCCAAGATCATTTAACTGAACTTGAGATTTTATCACAACTTACTACCCCAGGTACTCCGCAACAAAATGGTGTAGCGAAACGCCGAAACAGAACTTTATTGGAAATGGTTAGATGCATGCTTAGTTACTCAACTCTACCAACTTCATTCTGGGGACATGCAATTGAAACCGCGAATGACATTCTCAATGTCGTGCCCTCAAAATCAATCCCCAAAACACCTTTAGAATGCTGGAATGGTCGTGAACCTAGTTTACGCCATTATGTAATCTGGGGGTGTCCCGCTCACGTCCTGAGGAAAAAGGAGGGAAAGCTAGAACCGCGAACTGAAGTTTGCATGTTTGTTGGCTATCCTAAAGGTACTCGGGGTGGATTTTTCTATAGTCATTCAGAAAAGAAAGTGTTTACTTCTACAAATGCTACTTTTCTGGAAAATGACTATGTCCAGAACTTTAAACCTAGCAGCAAAGTAGTTTTAGAGGAGATGGTTAAAGAATTGACTCCAACCAATGTTCCATCGTTATCAACACAAGTCGATGATGAAATTCCCACTCTTCATGTACAATCGACGCAAGTTGATTTAAATGAAGAAAGTAACACTATTCCTGAGCAAACAGTCACGGAGCCTCGTCGTAGTGGGAGGGTTTCTAGAAACCCAGTTCGCTATGGTTTGGATGGTGAAACAAATATGGTTGTTGGTGACACTAGCGATGATGATCCATTGTCTTTCAAACAAGCAATGGCTAGCCCTGAAAAGGAACTATGGCTTGAAGCCATGAAACAAGAAATGGAGTCCATGTACTCAAATTCCATCTGGGATCTTGTGGAAGCACCTAGTGATTTTAGGGCCATTGGGTGCAAGTGGATCTACAAGTAGAAACGTGGTGTTGATGGAAATATCGAGACTTATAAAGCTCGATTAGTGGCAAAGGGTTATACCCAAAGAGAAGGCGTGGACTATGAGGAAACTTTTAGTCCGGTAGCCATGCTCAAATCCATTCGCATCCTCCTATCCATAATAGCCGCTCTCGACTATGAGATCTGGCAAATGGACGTCAAGACAACTTTTCTTAATGGAAAGCTTGACGAAGTCATTTATATGGATCAGCCAGAAGGATTTAAAGTATCTGGACAAGAATGAAAAGTTTGCAAGTTGAATAGGTCCATCTATGGACTTAAGCAAGCTTCTCGTTCCTGGAATCTTAGGTTTGATGAAATAATCAAAACCTATGGCTTTGAACAAAATATTGATGAGCCCTGTGTTTACCAACTGAAGGCAAATCAAATAGTGGTATTCCTGGTTCTTTATGTAGATGATATCTTACTCATTGGAAACAATGTTAAGAAATTATCAGATGTGAAGAATTGGCTGAGCACTCAATTCCAAATGAAGGATTTGGGTGAAGCAAGTTATGTTCTAGGTATCCAGATCATCAGGGATAGAAAGAACAAACTTTTAGCTCTATCTCAAGCAGCTTACATTGATAAAGTGCTTGAACGTTTCTCAATGACAAATTCAAAGAAAGGGCGTCTACCGTCCTGCCATGGAATTCATCTTTCAAAGAAGCTGTCTCCCCAGACTCCTAAAGAGGAAGATGCAATGAGAAAAGTTCCTTACGCATCTACAGTTGGAAGTCTGATGTATGCCATGTTGTGTACTAGACCAGATATCTGTTATGCAGTGGGAGTAGTGAGCAGGTATCAGTCAAACCCAGGACCGGAACATTGGATATCAGTTAAGCATATCCTGATGTCGATGACAGGAAGTCTACTTCTGGAATGGTGTTTACTCTTGGGGGTGGAGCTGTGATTTGGAGAAGCGTAAAGCAGTCTACAATCTCAGATTCAACCATGGAGGCTGAGTACATAGCCGCATCAGAAGCAGCAAAGGAAATAGTCTGGCTAAAGAAGTTCTATTCGGATCTTGGTGTTATTCCAGAAATGGATAAACCGCTTGTGTTGTTTTGTGACAATACAGGAGCGATAGCCAACTCGAAAGAATCTCGAAGTCACAAGAGGAGTAATCATATAGAAAGGAAGTATCACATTATTCGAGAATATGTGGCCAGGGGAGATGTGAAGGTTATGAAGATTGCAACTGAAGACAATCTTGCGGATCCATTTACAAAGACACTACCAGAAGCTACATTTGATAAGCATATCAAGGAAATGAGATTAGTAGAATTAAGACATTAGTTTCAATTAGTGCAAGTGGGAGTTTGTTGGGGTTTTATGCCCTAATTAAAACCCAAATTCTTTGTAATCTCATTTTATTATCAATAAAAGAATAGAAATCATTTTTTGACTTGGTTAATCACTTTGCTCACATGTTTTATTTTCATGATTATTTGTTTAATATAAAATTCTATTAAATCCCAAGCATATAACTAATCTTATTTATAGTGACGTAATCACAGTGGAATATAAATATGATTATATGTTCAAAATAAGTTAGTCCTAAGATTAGTCAGTACACAGGATTTACACTGACTTGCCAATCTACGATATGATCTACTTACACATTACATTGTTATGTTCTTTCCAGAACATTAGCAAAGTAGATAAGATCGGATGTATTTGTTACATCGGACATGACCGATAATGACAGTTGATAAGATAAGTAAACATACCGTTATTATCTATTCTAGTCATATCATATAGTTGACCATAGGTCAATTCAATCTCAATGAGTGGTTAGTATTCTAACTGATTGTATTATTTGAGTTCTTTGACTTGTTCGTTACCAGCTTACCCTACGAACTAGCCCATACTTACATCTTGGGAACTCGGTAGTATAATTGAGTGGGAGTGTTAATCATAGATATGAACATCTATAGCTTCTGATGAAGAAGTGAAACGATGGTTTTCTTTTAGTTTGGTTCAAGGTGTTAAATAATAGAGATCTCATTTCAGTAATTAAATTAGTTTACTGAAATATCATTTACAAGGAACCAAGTGTTTTAAGGATAAAATACAATAATGGGTAAAATGGTATTTTAGTCCTATCTCATTGTAGACCATCTATAGAGGATTGAGTGACAATTATGGTTGTAACAATGGATAATTAATAGCGTATCTGTATTTGTTATAGAGTGTTCTATGAATTCAAGAGTGCAATTCCGAGTCTATAGTGGAGTCACGAGGAATTAATAAGTTAGTAAATTTATTTGTTAGATTTATGATAACTTATTGGAGCATGATTTCATAGGCCCACGGTCCCCATTGTACCTTGGATAAAATCATCTAGATAGTCTCAATTAATTGATTTAATCATCAATTAGAATTATCAAAGTTGACCAGGTCAATTTTGGATAGTTTCACAGAGTTGTGTAATTTTGAGAAGAAAAGAGAAATTATGGCAGATTTATTAATTAAGATAAATTGGTATCTAAATTAATAAATAAATTTAAATCAAGGTTCAAATTATAAATAATTAATTTGATAAAGGATTTAAATAATTATTTAATTAATTAAATCAATAGAAAATAATACAGGCCTTGATTTTAAGTCCAATGGGCTTATAATCAAATGGGAAATTTCACGGGCCTATAGCCCATGATAATTTCGACCTAGGGCATCAAAATGGCTATTATTTTATTGATTTTTTTATTAAATTAAATGGCCTAATTGAGTCTATAAAAAGAGTGCTTAGAGAGAAGTCAAAACATAAGTCACAAGTCATATTTTCTGATAGTTTTAGATTCTCTCTAAACACAAGTCCTTTTCTAAACCTGTTTATTATTTTCTCTTCTTCTCTCTATATCTATCTCATGTGTTGAGAATTGCCCACACTAGTCTAGGTGGTTCTAAGGATACATTGGAAGATTGTGAAGAAAATAGAAGATCGGTTCAGTTTCTTGATAATACTCTGCAACAGAGAGGATACAAGAGTTAGAGAAACTGAAGGAATGACTCTTTAATTCTGCTGCGTATACTGTAAGTATTCTATTATTTGTTTCTCTTTGAATTCAATTTTAGAAACATGTTTTAGGCTATGTCGTATTAATTTTTTTAATATTAGATATACATGAAAAATAAATAAAGATCCTGTATAAGCTAATCCAACATTTTGTTGTAGGCATTTATAATTGAATTTTTTGGATCTAAAGTGATACAATGAAGTATCTAAGCATGCCCAAAAGTTTGGGAACCTTCGGAGGTGTTTTAGGTTACTTTTGGAGAAGTTGACCAGGCCTTGAGATGCATCGCCTCACAACCATTGTTTATCCCAAAAATAGACATGGTGATGTGGCATATTAAAATGACACGTGGTGCTTAGAAACATTAATTTAACCTACCCTGGTTGAATAGACACGACCAGAAGATGAAGAGTTTCTTCTTCGAGTTCATCCTATTATGTCTAAGGTTGATGGTCGAATAAGTACAAGCTAACTGCTCGAAGGAATGCTAGTCGTATAAAGTTCCCAGAAGCAGCTCTAACGACCAGATCAATCCGCATTTTATGAGATATTTGTTTAACCATAATTTGAATGTATTTTTTATATTCTTTTATTAAGAAATCAGTTGTAAAAGACCCACATTATGCACGTAGGGCCCATTTCATACTTGTAAGGTCTAAGGCCCACTAGAAACTCTATAAATATAGACCTCTCATAGTTGTAACATTTGGGATGCACACTTACATACAAAAACCTTGTCAAACTGCATTCCTTCTCTCAGGCTTAAGAATCGCAGTTGAATTTTGTTTTTCTGATCTTAAGTTTGAGACCTTTGTGATTAATAAAAGTGCAAGTGGTCAAATGTCATTACCAACTCTTGTGGCCGAACCACTATAAAATTTATGTGTCATTTACTTTAGTTCAGTTCTCTTATTATTTATCGTCATTTATTTGACTCAGTGTCAATTGACCAAATCGGTGGTAAACATTTTTGTGCTTTCATTTAGAGCTGAACTTAATAAATACTCTTTTTTCGTCAATCCACTGAATTCGAACAAATGGATATAAGTACAAGAAGTCAAAGCCAAGAACCCCAAGGGGGAAACCAAACCATTAGACAACATGACCGCTCTTCGAGTAGTCAATTCCCTCCCTTGCATCTTGGTTAGTAGCTTCCTCTGCATGGAAATGTGCCTCATTGCGAAATACCTGGTCATGATGAGCCCCACGTAGACTTGGGGGAAGCTCTTAATCCCAACATCGAACATCTTAAGGAAGTCATAGGGAAATTGCAAGAATAGTTTGTTGCAATGCATGAAAATCAAGCAACGACACAAGAAGTAGTAGCTGAAGCCTTAAACAACCAAAGACAAGACTTCCAAGCTTGGATGGATCAATGACATAGGGATGGATCAACAAGAGAAAGTTGATTGTCGAAATGCTGAAGTAGCTAGATTACTAGAAGTTATCTTACAACAAACCCAGTTAAATCTGATTCGACCAGTGAATCCACAAAATATCAATGCTGGTCGAACTAATACTGCTCAAGAAAAAACTGGTCAAGTTGTTGAACCTAATCAACCAACAAGATCCCGAGATCAAGTTGTTCTTCCTGAACAAACATGGAGTGATCGAACAAATAGAGAAAATAGACCAGTGCAGCAACACCAGTTACATTAAGATGAACAAGTCTTGCCTAATCGCAACCAAGAGTAGGGTCATGGCAGACAAGTCTCTGAAGAAGGAAGACTTGTAGATGGACGAAAACCAATGCGATCAGTCTCAAGAAGAGGAATTTCTCCTAATCAGCAAAATGAATGTGCTAGTAAAAAATTCTAACAACCAAGGAATGATCGACCAGTAAGTCAAAATTTAGGCCAACAACCTCCATGTAACCGATCAAATGGATATGAGCAAGAACAACAACTAAGGTATTATCACTGAAGGAATGACTAGGAAGTAAGCAGCAATTATCAATCATCTTATAGAGATGGTTATAATGATGATGAGGGAGACAACGAATATTACCAACCCAGAAACAATCAGCAGTATGTTGTTCCACTAAGGCCACCTGGGCCCCAAAACATCCCTCCTCAGGACAACATGCAGCCTGAAGGACCGTTTGTCCCACAAAAGGAGCATGTGCCTAAACAACCATTTGTCCCACTAAGGCAGCCCGATCAGCATAATTATCCTGCTGGACCACTCCCTCTGGCCCCTCGAGCAGATAGTTAAAATGCTGGGGCGGCCTAGGAATAATAACATCTTTAACATGCTTGGAAATAGAAGACAAGATCTATGTAATGTCCTCGACCAACTCAGAGAAGGCAATGAGTCGAATGTTGTTGGACCCATTGCACCATTGGTCCCTCCAACACCACAAAATGAAGCAACAGCAATCCCTGCTGCTATACCTATTGTTGTGCCCATTATTGCACCAGCTATACAAGTGTAGTTAGACGCTTTGACTCAAATGATTCAAGAACTAACAGCCCCGAAACCTACAGAGATTGATCTGGAAAGAAGGAAATGATCTCCCTTCTATGATCTAATAAATGCCTTAACAATCCCTCCCAAGTTTAAAATGCCAACTTGGAATATGTATACAGGAAAAGAAGACCCAGTTTCACATGTGAACAACTTCGAAATCTAGACCAACCTGCAAGGCATTAGAGATGTCCAGTGTAGGATCTTTCCTGCTACTTTGGCTGATGTTGCCCAATAGTGGTTCTTTATAATAGAACCTGGGACCATCAATTCTTGGGAAGCGTTTGTGAGACTCTTCTACTCACAATTCTTTGTTGCTCGAACCTTACTTGCTGAACTCAATGACCTTGTTGATATCAAACAAAGCGTTGACGAGCCTTTCAAAGACTATGTGCAATGATTTATGTAGGAAGTTTCTCATTCCAAAACTATAAGCGATGATGGAAAACTGATGGCCATCATGGCTGGAATAAAGGTTAAGGGGCTACTTTGGTCCGTTCTAAGAAGAAAATTGTGTACTCGACCAGAAAGTTCCTTGACCATGCAAATGAATTCATTAAGCTATAAGAGGCCATTCGAAAAGTTGACCAGGCTGTAGCAAGGACGAGCAGTGCCCAACACAACAATCTATTGGGATTTGTGCCCTTAAAGCGTATTTCTGTATGAACAATTACTGTTAATTAAATGAAGTTAATATTTTGCACTCATATTTGTATTTAATAATACATGCCATTTATCATGAAGATCCAATATTATTGATGTGATCTTGAATTAAGTATATGTATATTGATATATATACAAGAGGATTTTATTTAAGATAATAATATAAAAAATGTCTGTAATTGCTAAAAAAAAGTGGGAGCTTTATTTAATAAATATTATGAGTACAGTCTATCTTTTGTTTAAGACAGAATAATTTATCCAGACTGTTAAATGTAGCGACACAAAGTGATAGAGGTACCGTATACAATATAGATTGTATTGGATTGGGACACAATGAAAGAAATAACTTCTTATAATATTCGTTAAAATATAGAAGTTCAACACTCATCAATCGATGGTCGTTTGAGACTTGACCTCAATCCTGAAGTGAGTAATGAACTTCTATTTGTGCTTTTATGACTTTTGACTTATCGGGTAAGGTTCAATATTCCTACAACCGAATTCTTGATATCTTAGAGTCATAGAACTACAAGTGGCTGGGAAGATACTTCACAGATATGGAATATGTTCCTTAAATGAAAGCAAATTAGTTGTTCCTTTTAGGGTTGATTCGGGACTTGAACATAGAGTGCTCAATTTCTGTTAGAGAACAAAAATTTCATTCTATAATTAAATTTATAGAATAATGTTCATTAGATGATCAATGGAACTAATTGATAAAAACATAATTGGAGAGGTTAACAGACATTATGACCTAGCTTTTATTATGAACGACTAGTAGAGGGTCATAACTCATGCAATGACTAAATCAATGGACGACTTTATAGTTATAACTTCTAATAATATAAGACTATTGTTTTGAAAGTTCAACTATGAATTTCTAGTGGAATAATTCATAGTTAATAAATTAATTAATGGAACTAAGAGTTAGTGAGATTAGTTAAATTATTAGAGCTTAGAACTACGGATCCATATCGTCCCCGTACTAGCTCGATAACACAGAAGTAGGATTTTGGTATTAAAAGGAAATAATAAAGTATTATTTTTAATCTCACAAAATAATATTATTTGTGAAATAATATTCAAAATATTATTTATGAAATAATATTTAATGGCAAGTAAAATTATATTGATAGTTTTGTGAAATTAATTTTTTATTAAAAAATTAATTTAATTATATTTAATTTTGTTGTATAATTGTATACTACATAAAATAATATGATAAATGTCAAACAAATAGTATTTTATAGAGATAAAATACCACAGGGCCCAAAACCCTATAGTTGGCGCCAACCATAGTCCAAATGGACTGTGGCCCACGTAGAGGCCTAATGTGATTAGAGCTAGGTCTTCTTTTGATTGTTATATTAATAGAATATAACATCATAAGAAAAAAGAGATTAGATGAAATTAACGTTATTTGCCAAGAGAGAAAAATAGGGAACTTTGTTCTCTTTGAATTGTGAGAAGAACACTCTCTTATGTGTTGAGATTCAAAAGTGTGTCTTTATGTATCCTACCAAATAGCATAGACATCCACCTGTCTCCTTCTATTTGTGCGACCCATAGTATAGAAGATGGTGGGTTAGGAGGCTAAGACGCTATTTGATCTACACATGTTCTACTTCTAGAAAATGTATTTGTATTTTCCTTTTATTTAGATTCATGTCGCATGAGAAAGATCCCATTCTAGTTGTGGTTCCTAGAGTGATTCGTTCTTATGCTTTAATAGTTGTTATTATCACATTGAAATGTTATCCCATGCTTCCGCTGCACTATCAGTCACATGATAAAAAACCAACACAATCTAGGTACCAATTCTAATCAAAACCAGGCGAGTAATGGTAGTGGTACTAAGAACAATCATAATAGTGGTAAGCAGAACAACAACTCAAATAGTGGCACCAATAACCACAGCAACGAAAGGGAAACTAATGACAAGCCCCGAGAATATGTGCCTTGATTTACCACTTATTCTACGATGCTAGGGTTGCGAGCAGATGTCTTTCTAGCCACACAAGCTGAGGTCCCATATAAAAAACTGACACCTATCTTGAAGGACATCAACAACAGAAACATGACCAAATTTTGCAGATTCCATAATGACTATGGACATGAAACTAACGAATGTAACCAGCTCAAAGACGAGATTGAGTTTTTGATTCATCAAAATCACTAAGTGATGATAATATATGTTCGTCGACCAGGTAATTAGCAGCCACCCGCTGCAGGCAATCCTGATGCACCAGCTCAGTCGTTATTACCTGCCTCAGTAGCAAGATGGCTTGATACAATCTATGAGGACCACATCTAGCAGGTGAAAGTAGAAAGGCCTTGGAAAGATATGGCCGAACACTCTGCTACGAGCCAAGTGGTGATATATTTCCTATAAAGGAGCAAACTCCTAAAATGCCTCACTATGAATACAAACCCATTACATTAAACAAGGAAGACGCCAATCATGTCAAGTTCCCACAAAATGATCCCTTGGTCATCGACGCTCAAATTGCCAATATGATAGTCACAAGAACAATGATCAACAATGGATCTTCTGTAAATATATTGTTCAAGCAACCCTAGAAAGGATGAAACTTTCTTCTCGGGACCTTGAACCATGCACTCAAACCCTTTATGTTTTTACCGGAGAAGGAATGTCCCTTGAAGGAGTAATCAAGCTGGCAGTCACTATTGGGAGTGCACCAAAAAATTACATGGTTATGGCTACATTTGTAGGGGTAGACCTTTGTTTAACACCCAAACGTAACTTCCATTAAGTGGTGGTTGTATTATAGATCGGGCAGTCAATTCCACAAGGAGGCAAAGAAACAAAGTTAACAATAAATAGAGTTAAGAAGATAAATAATGTGAGAACAAGATAACAAGTGATATTTTTGTTGTTTTAGATGATTAATAGATTACAAATAAAGAGAAGATAAATATGTGATGTAATAAAAGGTAAGAAGTAGGAAGGAGCAAGAGTCACATGTATGCATACTTATTTATTTGGATATTTGATTCAAAAAAATTATACAAGTGAAGAGTTCACATCTCAACTATTCATTTGGAAGATTTAACATTGAAGCACAAATATATTTCAAAAAAATGTATTTTAGTGATTAAAATTATTTACCATGAAAGGATGAGATAAGTCTTATGAGAAATCGAAAAATGACATTATACCATGTGTTGACGCGGTTTTTCGCCAACAGTGTATTAAGAAATTAAACAAGTAGATTAGTGCTAAATTATAAACTGTAATGAAATAATAAACACCTCTCTTGAACACACACAACTTTTAAGTGGTTCAGTGGTTAAAATCCACCTAGTCCACGAGTCAATATTATTATTTTTCTCTCTCAATTTCTGCAGAGTTTTGGTAATAAAAAAAATGGCCTTCCCTTCCCTGTCCATTATTCCTAGTAATTATAGGAGAATTTCATGGACAGGTTTGGGTAACCGCGTGAATAAATAAGGTATATATTTAATACAGATTATTCCCATTTACATTGGGATACGATTTGATAACATAATAGAATATACTCCTACTATCTTGGATAATAAATGATAGATATGTGATACAGCCTGGGCATTAATGAGCGTATAAAGAGCCTTCGAATCTCTTGGGATCCTTCAGTATGCACTTTGTCTAGGTTTCCACGAGCTGAATATCTCACCCGAGCTCGTGTTCAACGACTATCTGGACCCTAGCTCGTAGTAAGCTCAGAGCGCCCAAAGTTGGATCTGGTCATTATAAGTCTCAAGCTCAATCGCTATCCTGAGAGGCAGCATGATAATAAACTGTGTATCATGATCTCAAACCCCCAAACTCAAGTTGTTCACATCACTGTTAGCTAGATATTCTACTTGGCTATTTTTCTACATACTCATCTGCCAGCTGTACCCAAGCTGAGTAATTGAACTCGTCCTAATTTTAGGGTACAACATTTGCCCTTAAGCTCCTGCTCGTGCTTGATGTCATCAATTTATGACATGCATAGTAGGGGCTTTTAGGCTTCTGCCATGTAAATCGTGCCTGCCCACTACTCGAGTACTGGACACGTGGATGCCTGTGATTGGCGTCCGTTCGGGTTTCGAGGACTGTGACAACTATCCTGTCGACTTTTTACCGCTGTATGGTTCATTTAATCTTGGCCTTTGGATCTCGAACTAACCCAATTGGATGGCCCAAATTAATTCCCATAGTTTAGTATAAATAGGATGATCAGTTGTGAAACCTCACCACCTTTGCATTCTAAAAATTTCCTTTTCAAAAACAACAAAGTTTCCCTTTTTCTCTCAAACTCTTCCCAAAAGCCTTCATCGCCTTTCAGACTTTCAGAAGCTTTCAAGGAGCTTCCTGTGGACATATCAATATCTTCTTTGAATGAACATATAATCTGTAAGTATTTCCTCACCTAGTTTGAATTTTTTGATTCTTTATTTTCCAGTGAGTTTTTTTTTACTTCAAAAAATGCTCTTTGCTCAATATCATTTAGGCTATGTCTGAGGGTAAATAGGAAATAGGGTTCGGTTTAGGCTAAATGAATGAAATCAGATTCATTTAGAAGTAAGGTACTCATAAAACTGGGCAAATTTTCTGGGTTTTTCTGAGAAAACTCTAATGGTAAATCAATTTGTATACTTGTTTGAGGTGTAGAATCCGAAGGGGTTTTAGGTTTAATCCTAGGTAGCTTAAAGGTTACGATTCCTTAGGCAGTTTTGCATTAAACCGCTTTCAAAAGGAAAGTAGTGGGTCTAACGGATCTGACATGCAAATCTTGAAGTATGTGGGAATTTTAAGAAATCGAGATGCGTGGCCTAGGACCACGCGTGTGACCACGCGTCGAGGCTAGGACAAAGCTGAGCTCGTATAATTTTTCAAATCTTGAAAGTAAACCACTTAAACCTTTGGACTTCCGTACCTCTACAACCGTAGCTAGAAACCATCTTAGGTCGCCTACTAATAGGCCGCTTTGTCATCAAGCAATCTGAATCATGGCACACGCAAAGAAAACTTCCGCGAATTCCTCTGCTCATAACAAATATAAAGGCAAGCAGGTCGCCTCTAAGTCTCCCATTCCTCACTTCGATCCTGTGGTGAAGAGAGAGATCATGGTCGACCCCAACACATTATTTGAGGCCGAGCACATAGTCTCCCAGATAACGACTCAGGGGAAAGTGAACAAGATCATGCTGAGTCACAGGATTGAGATGGGCGCTGACAGCCTTATAGCTCGACCTGCACTGGAGGGAGAACGGAGCTGCACCCCTCTCCAAGATGACTACGGGGCTTGGAGTGATGAGCACCTGAAGGCTGGTGCCTTCCTCCCATTGGACTAGTATTTCATATACTTTCTGAACTACGTCAAACTGGCTCCTTTCCAGCTCCCCCAAACTCATACAAGCTTTTGGCAGGGTTAAAATATTTGTTTCTGAGGCACGAGTGGGAGGTCTCCACTTCAGCAGACATCCTGTACTTTTTCTGCCTCAAGGCCAGTCCTGGCCAGAAGGGGCGAGATGATGGATTTTACTACCTCACTCGTTTCCCAAACTCCGCCTTTGTCATCGACCTCCCCAGCCACCCAAATGACTATAAAGATTTATTCTTTATATATAATTTTTTTATTTAAAGATTCTGATTGAGTTCGCTCTTTGTGCAACTATATTTGCGAGGTCAGAGCAGTCTGTGACCCTCGGGGGTCAGTACAAGACCTTGTCTATTCTTCCTTCTGGGGAGAAAGACTATCATCAGATTGTGAACGACGCCACCATGGTGGCTTGCAAACTGATCAGCAAGGGCCAGGCGTTAGCTCTGAGGACCCGAGCTCCTCTTCTTGTCATCCTCGAGCTCCCCCCTTCTCAAGAGACCTTGCCAGCCAACGAGGACGTTGAGGAGGAAGAAAACGTACCACCGCTGGTGCATAAAAGATGAGCTTCTGAAGACAATCAGGGGCTCGATCCTAAGCGAGCCGCATCCGGGGCAGCAGCCGGACCCTCCAACCAAGGTAACCCATACCCTTATAGAGAGTTAGATTGGGCTGCTGCTAGTTATAAGTTAATTCAATTCAACCCTAGCCAGCTCGTTAGTCGCCACCCTACTAACCCGGATCTAAACACAACCCTCCTCCAATGCGTGGATACGAACATCTCCAACCTTAAGTGGTGTCTCTTTTACCACATCTGTGATGCTAGCTAAGAACGCTTGACATCCTTTTTCCATCATTCTTTGAGCTTTGAGAGATGATACTAATGGGGTGCGTAATCCTGAAGCTTGTCCCATGAAGCATAGTTTCCGGCCGTCAAGAGTCTCGAACATCACCTTCTTGCGTTTGCAGTCGATGGTTGTGCTATGCTGTGCTAGCCAGTCCATACCTAGTATTACCTCAAAGTCCTTGATCACCAATTCTATCAGGTCTCCTTCTAGTTCTACGTCCTCAATCTTGATCGGTACGCCTCGTACTATCCGTGATGATAGAACTACTTTGCCCGAAGGCAACTCGGTTACAAACCTAGTTCTAAATCTTTCACAAGGTTTGTCTAGTTTTTCTACCATTCCTAACGAGATATACGAATGAGTGGCTCCCGAATCAAATAATACAGAGCATATGTTATTGAGGATAGAAACCTGACCTGTGACCACCTTATTGCTAGCATCAGCCTCTCCTTGGGTTAAGGTAAAAACCCTAGCAAGAACCATCTTGTCGTCTTTCTTCCCTTATGGCTTGCGCCGAGGACAATATCTTTTCCGGTGTCCTTCCTGACCACAGTTAAAACATTCCTTGGTGTTTGCGCGACATTCTCCAGGATGTTTCTTCTGACACTTAGCACATGGCGGGTATTCCACATAACCCGACCTATTTCCCCCATTATTTGTCCGTGCCTTCTTATCGCTGTCAGATTGCTTGTTATCAGGATGCCTTCTCTTCTGACCGTTACTGTTATTGCCGGACTGATGGTTGCTATTATGGTTGTTGTTCTGACTAGTCTGAGGTTGACTCTACTGTCTAGGCTCAGGCTTACTGGCTTCTTCTTTACTTACATTAGCCTGCAGCCTCTCTACTTCTATTGCCGTCTCAAGAACGTCGGCATACGTAGTATTCCCTGGGTTTGCTAGCTTAACCCCCATCTCGATCTTCGGTCAAAGTCCTCTTACAAACTTGTTCACCCTCAAAAAATTAGTTGGAACCATCTCAGATGCGAACTTAGCTAGGCGGTTGAACTGACGAGCATATTCTGCCACTAATAAACTACCTTACTTCAAGTTGGCAAACTCCTCAACTCTCGTAGCGAGTATAGCCGAATTGTAATACTTCTTGTGGAAAAGCTCCACAAATTGAGTCCATGTCATGGTGGCAACATCATGCGATTGCTGGACCAAGTCCCATCATATCATGGCATCCTTCTTGAGCAATGACGAGACACAGGATATACGGTCTGCATTACTGAGATTCATGTGCGTCAGAATTGGCTCCACATTCCTTAGCCACTCTTCTACCTCAAAGGGGTCTGTAGTTCCTTCTAAGTTTGGAGCGTGCTACTTGCGGAACCTCTCATAAACTGGCTCCATGTACTGTACTGGATACAGCGCGTAGTTCGCCACTGGCCATCCCCCATATGGACCAACTTGTTGGGGTGCTGAGGCCATTTGCTGTGGCTGCGACTGCGGTTGAGGTTGAGTCTGGGGCTGAGCCTGTTGTCGTTGCTGCTGCAAAAGTTCCTCAACTTGTTGTCGCAGTCTGGTGATCTCCGCTGTGTTGTCAGCTGGCGGTGCCGACGCGTTGCGACTAGCAGTAGCACGCACTCCCCTTCTGCGAACTGGAGGGGCTTCATTGTTCGCTGGAACAACGTTGGAGGCGTTTTCGTTGGTGCGTGCAGATCTTCGGAGTGACATCGCAGCAGAGTTCTAACAGTTGAAAGAAACATGTTAGAACTTTATCTAATAGGCTCTAAGGCAAAAACTTATTCTAAAACAAACATATCTCGGACCTATTGATTATGACTTCTTATGAAATTTTTTTTTATATAAGTCTTCTTTATTATTAGAGTGGGTTTCTATACTTAGAAAAACAAGCCATCTTTATTTTCTAAGTTTGTTTCTAATCATCCTATATGACTTAATTCGCAGGCTCGAAACTCATCTTTGTTCCAAAGTTAACCATATTGAGGGAGGGCTGGGATCAGTAAAATCGTTCCCACTACTATGGCCCCCTAACTCTCAATATAGAAATTTGGTTCATTGATTTGTATCCACCCTCACCGAACTTAGTCATTATTTTTTTTATTTATTATTTATTATGATTGCGAAAATACAAAAAATCAAACTCATACATGATAACAAAATAACATGATATTAATTTGGAAAAAAAGTTTTCACTTATTACAACCATAAAACAAACAATAAATAAAACAAACAATGAAACTAACTATTCTAAAAATCAGGATCTTCTACATCCGATCCTTCATCTAGCATATCATCATCTAATTCTTCATAGTCTTCATTATCATGTGCCTCAAAATGTCCTCGAGGAAGGTTCGTAAAAATCCTATGTTTTTGCTCATTTGTAAACTGAAATTATGATTTTGCAGTGAACCTAACTAAGAGAAAGTAATATCGCATTGCTGCTGGCAGTTCATCTTCATCATCCATTGTTTCCCATATCTCCTCTAAGGCTGCAATTACGGGATGAAAATCTCTAAATAGTCTAATTACTAAAACATATTGTTCCGTTGCTCTCATCATGATTTGCTTAGACTCTTGAGGGTGACCTATTTCTCTGTGGAACAAAAGCAGTCTCCGAGTGATTCTCTCTAGTGTTCCTATGTTCTCTTATTCTCTTTAAAGCCTTAATGGCTCGGATATCCTCATAGGTTAATGCTCCATTCATACTTAACTGAAAATATAAATGTTAAAATTGTTAGCTATACATATAAGCATAATAACTATAATTTAAATACTTACTTGGCGGTCAGATTCGGAGCTTTGAGTGTGTGTATCGAGGAGAACTTCATGCGAATGAACCGTCGCTCTGATACCAACTGTAATGACCCAACTACTCTAGACTTTGGACCATTAATGACTACCATACATAGACACTAATTTTTAAAGTACTTACAAGTGAAATAATCATAACTTCATTAAAACTTGAAAAAAAGCAAGTGTTAAACTACATAAAATTTAAAGTAGGATATAGGATCCCATTGTTTTTAAAATAAAAACATAACATAATTTTAAATAAATGGATTACATAATAAAGTGAGGAAAATACATATAAAATTTAAAGAGACTTCATCCTCAAATCGAACGCTCGGTCCATCGATTCCATCCCGCCTCAATACACATCCCCAAGCTTCCAAGAACCTTTCCCGCCACCAAAGCTATTTTCCTGCACATATAAACATAAAGGAGTGAGCCTAATGCCCAGCAAGGAAAACCTAACACGTAAACCATATACATAAAATTCATAACGCCACATAAAACATATCATAAACATATGTCACACATACTATAATGGCCATTATTACTTGGGGCTCGTAAACTGAGAAAGTCATATGCCCATTAGATTTGCGGGGCTTGCTAGCTAAGTAAGTCATATGCCCATAAATTTATTGGGGCTTGTTAGTTATACAAGTTATATGCCCAAGTCTAGAATCATACATACTATAACATATAACATAACATAACTCATAAATCATAAGATAACACATAACATAACATTTAAAATCCTATCCTATTTTCCTTACCAAAAGTACCGGGATATGAGAACAGGTTCGGGACTTTGGAACACTCCTAAAAACCATAAATGAAAGGGTGAGTATACTAAAGAAAAAGGAATGAAAAGAATGGACGAACTATACCATCAAGAATATACTTACCAAAAACCTTATGTTCAAGATCTTAGATTTCTTATCCAAAAATAAAGAATAAAGTTAGGGTGTTGAGTAGAAAACTGTAAGAACTTAAGGAAAACAATACCAAAATGAACTAGAGTTTGGAATACCTTGAATGATTTTATGACCGATCTAAACCTTGAACTGAAATGTGTTATAAACCTTACTTCCCAAGTGTTTGGTAAGCTTATAATCCCCAACCCAAGTGTTTAAGCACTCAAAAATAACCTAGCAGCTTGCAGCCTCTGAACTTAGCTTGATGAATGAATAAATGGCTGGGTACTAGGTACTATTTATAGAGTTCAAGAATGAAAAGATCTTCATTTAACTTGAATAAAATAATGGCTTTTTAAGTGAAAAATATTTGAATTATCGTTCAGCAGAGGCTGAAGACTCGGTCAGAAAGATGCTGGACTTATCAAGAGGTTAAAGATTAAAATGAGAATGTTTTCAAAAACATTCAAAAATATATCAAAGGAGCCAATATATCGCCCCTAGTAGGCGATATATCGACTGGGCCAGTATGCCCGAGGCTCGTCGAGGTGATCGTGCGAAGTTACTTGTTTTTCGTATCCCCGTATTGCGATATATCGCCCCCTATAGCTGCGATATATCGACATACGCTGAATATTTAAACACGAAATTGCACATTTTCAGCCTAATTTGAATTGAGTAAACAGCCTTGACTAAGTCCTCTAACAATTTCAAAGTTGCTGATAGACCCTAGGATATTCAAATATTACTCTTAATAAACTTATTCCTCAAAAATACTTAATTACCATTAAACATACACATGACAAGTGTTACTTTCTTATTGGGTCTATCTAAACCTTATAATATAATAAATATCACCATCAATATCAGTCATATTAATCAAACCTTAGGTTAAAATTAGTATTCTTAAACAATAGGTTAAACTTAGAAAATCTACAAGTGTTACTACGAGTGTCCAATTAAATCTCGGTCTGAACCAAAATCCACAGTCATAAAAATACGACAACTATTACTATTGCTACTACTATTTAACTAGCTAAGTAAAGTTCTTGGACTCTACAATGCGGTCCAAGGCAAGGTGAAAGGGTGGTGGTATGATACATGTGCCACCGTCCATGTCACCTATGACAAATCATTTTTCAAGACCTTTGAAGAGTCAAAGGGCAACCATGAGATTCAAAAGGGCAATGAGGGCAAATCCAAGGTACTTGGCAAATGTGCCATTGAATTCTTTTTCACCTCTGGCAAGAAAGTTACATTAGTGAATGTACTTTATGTTACCAAAATGAGTAGAAACTTGGTAAGTGGTGATTTTCTTGGCAAGCCCGGCATTAAAGCCGTTTTTGAGTCCGGTAAACTTATACTTACAAAATCAAATGTATTTTTGGGAAAGGGGTACTCTTGTGAGGGTATGGTTAAATTGTGCACCAATGATGTAACTTTCAATGTTATCAATAAAAATGCTAATTCCGCCTATATTGTTGAGTATGATTCTCTATTTTTGTGGCATCTTAGACTATCGCATATAGGTTTTTCAACCATGAAAAGAGTAGTAAAATGTGGTATGATTGCATGCAATATTAAAAACTATGGTAAATGTGAAACATGTGTTAAGGCAAAAATGATTAAGAAACCATTTCCTAGTGTAGAAAGATCATCTAATTTACTAGATTTAATACATAGTGATCTTTGTGAATTAAATGGTATTTTAACTAGAGGTGGTAAACAGTATTTTCTTACTTTTATAGATGATTTTAGTAGATATACCTATGTGTTTCTTTTAAAGCATAAAGAAGAAACTTTTGATGCTTTTAAATTGTATAAATTAGAAGTTGAAAATCAACTAAATAAAAAGATTAAGGTGCTAAGAAGTGATAGAGGAGGAGAGTACTTCTCTAATGAATTCAATACATTTTGTGAAGAAAATGGTATAATTCATGAATGCACTGCACCTTATACACCACAACACAATGGTGTTGCCGAAAGGAAAAAAAGGACTTATCTAGAGATGATAAATTCTATGTTGGTGATTTCTAAGTTGAACTTCAACTTATGGAGTGAAGCGCTTTTAACTGCTTGTCACATTCTTAATCGAATACCGATGAAGAAAAATGAGAAATCTCCATATGAGTTATGGAAAGGAAGAAAACCCAACATAGGGTACTTCAAATTGTGGGGGTGTCTTGCATATTGCAAGAAAAACGAACCTAATAGAACAAAGTTAGGTTCAAGAGCCATAAAGTGTACTTTTGTTGGTTATGCCAACAATAGTAAAGCTTATAGGCTGTTAGACTTAGAGTCTAATATTGTGATTGAATCTAGAGAAGTTAAATTTTTTGAGAATATGTTATGTGACAACAATTCTCAAGCTTCAACATCTATAAAGGAGAATTTGTTATATGAGAACAATTCTCAAGCTTCTACATCCAAAGTTGATTCTCAAGAGGAGAATTCTCAAAAGGATGTAACGCAACCCTTTGAACCTAGAAGAAGTCAAAGGCTTAAAAATCATAAAATTCTAGTAGTGGATGAGATAGATTCTCAATAAATTTCATTCTACATGGTAGAAGGAAATAGAGAGGAAGTCATTGGGAAAATTCCTATTGTACTTCTCATTGAGGAAGATCCTAAGACTTATAGAGAAGCTATGCAATCGAGAGATAGTGCATTTTGGAAAGAAGCCATCAATGATGAGGTGGATTCCATTCTTTCTAACAACACTTGGGAATTGGTAGATCTCCCACCGGGGTCTAAGCCAATTGGGTGTAAGTGGGTATTTAGGAGAAAATACCACACTGACGGCACTATCCAAATCTTTAAAGCTAGATTAGTAGCTAAAGGGTTTAGGCAAAAAGAGGGTATCGATTATTTCGATACCTATGCGCCTGTTGCAAGAACAACTTCTATAAGAATTTTTTTCGCTTTAGCTTCTATACACAACTTGTATGTTCATCAAATGGATGTGAAAATGACATTTCTTAATGGTGACCTCAATGAGGAGGTCTATATGGAACAACCCGAAGGGTATGTCCTACCAAAATATGAACATAAAGTATGCAGGCTTGTAAAATTCTTATATGGATTGAAACAAGCTCCTAAGCAATGGCATGAGAAATTTGATCAAGCCATCATATCTAATGGGTTTAGACATAACAATGGAGACAAGTGTTTGTATTCCAAAACTTGTAAGGGATATGTGATCATTGTTTGCTTATATGTGGATAACATGCTTATTCTAAGTAATAACATGAAAGGGATATAAGAAACGAAGAGGTTTCTATCATCAACCTTCAAGATGAAAGATCTTGGAGAAGTTGATACCATACTTGGTATCAAAGTAAAGAAACATAGTGGGGGTTTTGCGTTAGGGCAAGCCCACTATGTTGAGAAAGTATTAACAAGTTTAACCATCTCAAGGTTAAAGATGCCAATACTCCATTCGATCATAATGTAAAACTAGAGAAGAATGAAGGAAGAGTGGTGGCTCAATTGTAGTACGCTAGTGCTATAGGGAGTCAAATGTACGCTGCCCAATGTACTAGACCTGATATAGCATTTACGGTAAGTAAACTTAGTAGGTTTACAAGTAATCCAAGTGTGGATCACTGGAAGGCTATTGGAAGAGTCCTAGGTTATCTCAAGAAAACCAAAGGACTAAGCCTTCACTACTCCAAATTTCCTTCAATCTTAGAAGGATATACAGATGCAAGTTGGATATCCAATCTTGGGGACAACTTGTCCACAACTGGTTGGGTATTTACACTTGGTGGAGGTGCAATTTCTTGGGGTTCCAAGAAACAAACTTGTATATCTCATTCCACTATGGAAGCAGAGTTTATAGCTCTAGCTGCTACTGGCAAAGAGGCCGAATGGTTAAGGGATCTGTTGATAGAGATTCCCCTAATCAAAGAGAATGTATCTACTATATCGATACATTATGATAGCCAAGCAACATTAGCTAGAGCATACAACGGAGTGTATAATGGGAAGTCTAGACATATTAGTCTAAGACATGGATATGTAAGAGAATTGATTCAAAGAGGAGTCATCTCAATATCCTATGTGAGAACAAGTGAAAATCTAGCGGATCCTTTCACTAAGCCACTAACGAGGGATTTAGTGGCTGCATCATCTCGAGGGATGGGACTTAAACTCCCTAAAGAGATTCATGATTGATGGTAATCTATCTTAACACTAGTTATTTAACTAGTGTTAGGTTCAATAGGTAACAACAAGTCAATCAAGTGAATATTAGTTGTACTCAAAACAAGTCCCATCTGAGATATTGAGTACTTGCGAGTTACCAAGTTGATGGTTAAAACTGAAAGGTTTTTTAATAGAATTCAGTCTTGTGAAGACAAGTATTTTTGGTAACAAAATACTGTAAGAATTCTACCTATTGGACCTAAGGGTGGTGCCGCCTCTCATGAGAATTGGGAGTATTCTCAAGAATGTCCATGAATGGAAAGTGCACATGGCCATTAACGGTGCAAAGCGAGACATAGAGGTCTCAAGTGAACATCGCAAAGGTGTGTGTGTTATCACCAATTTGTTATCATGAAAAGATGGTTCAATACCCAGTGCAACCAAATTTTCGACAAATTTTGTGATAATTACACTATAGTAAAGTTCAAGTTGAAAAACACTTTACTTTATGCACTAATGCAATGACTCCTATAAGAGAGAGTTCTTATTTAATCAAGTGGGGGATATTGTTATATTTTTAAATATAATGATTGATTAAATAAGTGTTACAATATGATAGCTATTTAATCTTGTGGGGGAATGTTATGTTATTTTATAATATAATGTAATATTATATTATATTATAATATAATGTTTTAGATTAAATAAATGTGACAAAGAGTGTCACATATTGTAACATATAATAGAGAGTTACAATATTTAGATATATGTGATATATCCAAATATGTAGCATATTTGGTGTTACAAATTCGTAACCTCCAAATATTACCCTTTATTGTGTAAATTTGGTGTTACACAATATTGAGATGAATTTCATAAAGCCATATGTGAAATGGCTGTTAGAGATATGATTTAAACCCCAATAATGTGTTTTGGGGGTTACAAAATCAATTGGGATGGTTTAGAACCGTTTGGAAAAACAGCACAAAAATGTGTGCTAAAAATGGTCAGTGGCCGCGGCCTATGGGACAGAGAGCAGTGGCTGCGGCCACTGATGTCCCTGGCTGCGGCCACAGGTGTAAATCTGACCAATTTTTCAGTTTTTTCAATCTTTGTTGAACGACTCAAAAAGCCAAATAACTCTCAAATCTCATTTTTAATTCCATATTAATCCAATTAAACATTGGTAACAGCCATGGGGGTTGGTAGAATTTGACATTCAAATGGTGTCTCTAAACTCTATATATAGGAACCTATAGCTCACTTGAAAGACACAACATTTCTATCCATTAGAGCACTTGGCTAGAAACACCTTGAGGCTTGATAATTCCATAAAGCATTTCCTTTAATTTTAGAGAGATCCCTTAGTGCCTGAGTTAGGGGGAAATAAGCTTTTGGACAAAGGTTTTAAACCTTGTTCAAGTTGGTGATCCCCAACCCTCTTCACTTAGGTTGTGTAAGTGAGAGTTTACTTGTGTTTCTGTTCTTACATTTTATTCTATTGCTTTTCTTCTTATTCTCTTGTTCTATTTACTTGTAACTTTTGTTTATAGTTGTAATCCTCTCTTTTGTTTCAAACACCTTTACTTTACTTGTAATCTTTTGCTTAGAGTTGTATTTTTCACTATTCTATTCTTCTTCTCTTCTTCTTCTTGTTTTTGTTTATTTGTACTTTCAGTTATAGAGTTGTAACCTTATTTAATCAATATATATTTATTTGTAATATATTTCCTAGAGTTGTAATATTCTTACCTATTTCCAATGAGGCAATACATATTTTTCCTAACATTCCCTGCTTCAGGGCGCGTATGCCCCTAGTCTTAGGCGGTACATAGATGAGTCCAGCACCGAGGAAGGACCTGAACCCCCTAGGATCCAGGAGGTCATAGCTTTAGATTCTCCCTCACCTCCGTTAATCCTAGAGTTAGAGGTTATGCCTAGTCCGGTCAATACCCCCGAGCTGATCATAATAGATTCCTCCCCTAGCCTAGAGGGTAAGATTCTTGCTCTTTTTCTTGTGTTTATAATATTTTTGAATTAATATTCCTATGAACTGAATCCTTTGCTCGGTCTTTTTCAGGTGAAGAGATGAAACTACTAGAAGCTCCAGATTTAAGGGGTGCTTTTAAGGCCAGCGGGACTGGAGCTAGTCCCGTAGTGAAGAGATGTGGCCAAGGAAACAGCTCTGAAGACGAGAAGTACCTCTAAATCTCCATCTAAGGACAAGGGTTTCAGCACCGCCCGGGAGCAGCCACAAAGAGAACTTCCCCCAGCTCTGGTAATGACAGCTACTATCCAACAAGCTCCTCCTCCTCCTCCTCGACATATACCTCCCTCAAATCCTCAAGTGATCCAAGGCGAGGCTCCTACTATCCGGATCCCGGTTGAGCCACACGACCTAGACAAGATCCATGAGGCCTTTCGGGGTATTATGTATGAGATAGCAAGCCACATGGTGGGCCACACCTACAAAACCAGTGCCAGGGATTTGAGGGCTATAGAGGAGCGCAGTCTTGAAGACGTCCTCGAATCTGCTATGGGGATAAACCTTACTGTGAGTCCCTTTCACTCTCCTAACCTTTTCTTTTTCTTTAGGTTTTTTTTAAAAAAAATATTTTTGGCTTGCTTCATTTTTCTGCAGTCTGTCTTGGCCCAATATCAAAGCATAGCCCGCATTAAAGCTAGGAATGAGGAACTTTGAGCTTCCTTGAGCGTCGCTCAAGAGAGCAAGCGGGCTACCAAAGCTGCTCAGATTTCTTCTTAGGAGGGAAAACGGTCTGCAAAGGCTGCCCTGTCCGCCTCCCAAGATCAGGTCGTGGAGGCAAGCCGCCACGTAAATAAGCTTCAGGTCGAAACTAAAGAACTCAAGAAGAAGCTGATCAAGGTTGAGGCTAAGGCCAAGGAGGAAGCTACAGAGTCCTCATCTCAAATGGAGGAGATACTTTACCGTTGCTGGGCTTTCAACCAGGACGGGAACTTCTCTTTTATGCAGCCCGAGCTGTGGGATCCGTATCTTGCTCGGTTTAAGATTCAGTTTTCACAAGAACCATCAAAAACTGGCGAGGCTTCCGGAGCTGCTGAGGGGGATGGCGAGGAGGTGACTTCGCTGGAGCGAGCTGGCAGAGCTCAGTGATTTTATTTCTCACCCTTTTTATTGTTATTATTTTTCAAAATTTTGTAATAGTCCCTTGGGACCAAAACAATTGCCTTCGGGCTTAGTTTGAGATGACAATATATTTTTTAATATACATCTAACTTGTGATCTATTTGTGTTTCCCTCAGTTTATTATCTTGTCATGTTTATGAATCCTTAAACTCTTGTACATTCGAAATCTTAGAGATTGACTTTTAGATCGAGATAGATTTTATCGATATCTTTGTTGTATCCAAGATTTTGCTTGCTTACTTGCGTCATACCTGTTAAGAATCAGGCCTTCGGACCTGGTTATGTCCAAGGTTTTTAATAAACTTAATAACATTATACCTATTAGAAATCAGGCCTCGGACCTAGTTATATCCAGGGTTTTTAATAAACTTAATAGCATTATACCTATTAGAAATCAGGCCTCGGACCTGGTTATATCCAGGGTTTTAGCGATTTCTCAAACTTAGTTCGCTAATAAACTTAATAACATTACACCTATTAGAAATTAGGCCACAGACTTGGTTTTATCCAGGGCTTTTAATAAAATTAATAGCATTATACCTATTAGAAATCAAGCCTCAGACCTAGTTATATCCAGGGTTTTAGCGATTTCTCAAACTTAGTTTGTGTTAGGTTTATTGAAAAATCGAGCTTTAAAAAGCCGTTGAATAATCAATTTCTCCAAACTCCTAAGTTTTTAATCCTTATCTGAGTAAGCTTAAGTTTCTCAAAAACTCTCCTCGGTTATGTGCCCCCTAAGGAACCAGAACATATAAACGTTCTTGGTTGCTTTTACAACGTGAGCTCATAATAATAAAACAAAGAAGTGGTTATTTAATAATCCATCTATTATTGAATTGAAATGACTTTTATAAATAAGCCTTACATAAATGGTAATACCATTGATAATACTTTTTAAAATGGAGGGCATTCCAGGTCCGTGGGACTATTTCCCCATTTAGTAGGGCTAGCTTGAAAGTTCCTTCATGCAGGACCTCTATGATCTGATACGATCCTTCCCAGTTTAGGCCTAACACACCATCCTTGGGATCTTTATTCACCAAAAAGACCCTTCGAAGAACCAGATCACCTAATCCGAGTCTGCGTCCCTTGACCTTTGAATTAATATAGCGAGTGATCTTTTATTGATAATGGGCGAGCTGTAACTGCGATGCCTCTCATTTTTCTTCGATCATATTGAGGGATGCCCTAAGCAACTCATTTTTATGATCTTTATCAAACGTCATTTGTCTATGAGTAGTCACCATTGCCTCAATTGGAAGCATAACCTCGCTTCCAAAGGTTAGGGAAAATGGGTCTGTCCCGTCGAGGTTCTATGCGAGGTCTAGTAGGCCCAGAGTACTTGTGGGAGCTGCTCGGGCCATAATCCTTTGGCTTCATCCAATCTTTTCTTCAGGCTTGCCTTCAGAGTCTTATTTACAGCCTCGACCTGCCCATTGGCTTGTGGGTATGCTACTAACGAGAAACTCTTGATTATGCCATATTTTTCACAAAAGTCTGTGAAGAGATCACTATCGAACTGTGTTCCGTTGTCTGATACGATCTTTTTAGGGAGTCCAAATCACCATATGATATTCTTCAAAATGAAATCCATGACTCTCTTCTAGATGATGGTTTCCAAAGGCTCAACCTCTACCCACTTCGTGAAATAATCGATCGCCACTATTGCATATCGAACCCCCCCCCCCCCCCTCTTTTCCCATGGGTAGGGAATCTACCAAGTAAATTCCCCATGCTGCACATGGCCAAGGGGATGAAATCATGGTTAGCACGACTGGGGCTATAATGCCCTAAACTCCAGGGACCGTTACGGTGTGCCTTATTAACCGAGCTAAACTCGCTAACCGAGTCATTTGGCCAAAATCGTGTAACTAAGTATGGTTAGCGGTTTAGGGATTAAAAATTTAGGTTAAGATGTAACGTTTCATTAGAACATTTACTGTATACATTGGGATCCCATAAATATAATTTAAAGGTCTATTACAAGAAAATATTTACAACCAGCCGATCTAAGCGGCAAACACAGGGTTTAACCCTAGTTCCTCTTTCAACCCTCGACCGTGGTGGTCGAGCAGGCGTATATGTACACATCGCCACCTAAGCTCTCCAACTCAAGGATGGTCCAGCTTTCTTTTTCCTTTACCTACACCACACAGCACCCGTGAGCCGAAGCCCAACAAGAAAACTTAATATGCTCATGATCAGTAATAACATGTCATCAAATCATAAGGCGCATGCCTAGCAAATATAACCCTATTCATGCAGGCAAATAAGTTCACATAATGATGGGTATCCAGGATAAGGAATCCTGCCCTCCTGAGTGGATGACTATCAAATCAATCCTAATCAGATAAGTGATTTAATACTTGAGGTTTTGGTAAACCATACTGAGTGACTGACAAGCAAGTCACCACGGGGCTCAACACCCACAGCCATGCCAATGATGATCATCATGATCATACAGAGCTTATAGCCTTGAGCAGATGAGTGAATATCACTTTGAGGTTCTGTTAAACCATAATGAGTGATTGACGAGCAAGTCACTATGGGGCTCAGCACCCACATCCGTGTGACAAAACCGTTACCTAGGCTTTCCGGCATTGGCTGTAATCAGATGAGTGATTTAACACTTGAGGTTCTGGTTAACCATACTGAGTGACTGATGGGTAAGTCACTAGCTTAAACAGATGAGTGACGGCTGGGTAAGTCACACGGGGCTCGGCACCCAGAGCCATGTGACTAAACAATCACTGGGCTTGCTGGCCCTAGCTCTAAATGATTGGCCTTTTGCTAGACAAGCACTTTTAATATTCATCGAACTTGAGGACGGTCCAGCATTAACGCTCATTGGGTCATTTAATACTGATATCGATTAGATCTAATCTTTTGTCGACTCTGCATTCATGACGCTTATGTCGTTTCTGGCTCTTAGGTCAATAGCACGTGACCAATGCAAAATATGAACAGTCAGGGCCATGCTACCAAACATACATCATATGTCAAATATCCAAATACAGGGCATTCAGCATGCTTACTTAACAATTGCTAGCACAATTAGGATCATGCATAAACACAGAGGCTCAAGCTCTGAACAATCTCATATTCAATATTCATGGCATGCCCTAATCACATGTTTCCTGTGCATCACATGAATCACATTTAAAAATCCAACATGCATCAAGAATAACCATGCATGTCGCATATGGGGTGCAGTTTTCTTACCTCTGGTTCGAGCGAGAATTAGAATAAGAACGACCCCTGAGAATTATCGCCCCTTTTGATTCCTTAGCGGTTACCTAATCATAACCAATTATAGCCTCCATTAATGAAAATCAACAATAATAGGGTCTTGACCTAAACCCCACTCTCGAGACCTCAAAATGTACCCACACGGTGAGTAGATTGAATCCCGAGCCTTAAGGATTGAAACCCTGAGCCAAAAACCCTTAAAAACACACAAAACGGGATTCTGGTGAAACAGGGTAGTGCTGGGGCGCTATATAATTTTATAATATAATGTAATATTATATTATATTATATTATAATGTAATATTATATTATATTATAATATAATGTTTTAGATTAAATAAATGTGACAAAGAGTCACATATTGTAACATATAATAGAGAGTTACAATACTTAGATATATGTGATATATCCAAATATGTAACATATTTTGTGTTACAAATCTGTAACTTCCAACTATTACCCTTTATTGTGTAAATTTGGTGTTACACAATATTGAGATGAATTTCATAAAGCCATATGTGAAATGGCTGTTAGAGATATGATTTAAACCCCAATAATGTGCTTTGGAGGTTACAAAAACAATTGGGATGGTTTAGAACCGTTTGGAAAAATAGCACAAAAATGTGTGCGGAAAATGGTCAGTGGCCGCAGCCATAGGAAGTCGGTGGCCGCGGCCTATGGGACAGAGAGCGGTGGCCGCGGCCACTGATGTCCCTAGCCACAGCCTCAGGTGTAAATCTGACCAATTTTTCAGTTTTTTCAATCTTTGTTGAACGACTCAAAAAACCCAAATAACTCCCAAATCTCATTTTAATTCCATATTAATCCAATTAAACATTGGTAACAGCCATGGGGGTTGGTGGAATTTGAAATTCAAAAGGTGTCTCTAAACTCTATAAATAAGAGCTTATAGCTCACTTGAAAGACACAACATTTCTATCCATTATAGCACTTGGCTAGAAACACCTTGAGGCTTGATAATTCCAGAAAGCATTTCCTTTAATCTGAGAGAGATCCCTTGGTGCTTGAGTTAGGGAGAAATAAGCTTTTGGAAAAAGGTTATAGATCTTTTTCAAGTTGGTTATCCCCAACCAGCTTCAATTAGGTTGTGTAAGTGAGAGTTTACTTGTGTTTTTATTCTTACATTTTATTCTTTTGCTTTTCTTATTATTCTCTTGTTCTATTTACTTGTAACTTTTGAATAGAGTTGTAATCTTCTCTTTTGTTTCAAACACCTTTACTTTACTTGTAATATTTTGCTTAGAGTTGTATTTTTCACTATTCTATTCTTCTTCTCTTCTTCTTCTTGTTTTTGTTTATTTGTACTTTCAGTATTAGAGTTGTAACCTTATTTAATCAATCTATATTTATTTTTAATAGATTGCCTAGAGTTGTAATATTCTTACCTATTTCCATTGAGGCAATACATATGTTTCCTAACACCCACTAGCGCCCCAGCAATCTTCACAGAACCAAAACCGCCCCAAGCATCCCTGGGTAGTGTTGTAACGCCCCCTTGTGGGCGCTATAGCGCTACACCCAGCCTGAAATGCCCCTAAACCTTTCTCCTTCAACTCCTCCATTCCCAACTTGATTCCAATGCTTCCAAACATCAAATTAAGTCTCAAATGAACCCAAAAACCATCCCCACATATCCTAGGCATCACAACCCCAAGAATCCTAGCCAAAAACATCCATTGAAACTCAACTTTCCAACTCACAAACCAGCTGGAACTCAAATGGAAAAACAGAGCAAGAACTAATGTTTTTATGGCTAGAAACTCACCTTAATCTCATAATCACACCCTCTTCAATGGTAGAGCATAACCCTAGATCATCAAGACTTGATTCCTTGGCTTGGTTCCTCTAAAAGAGCTTGAGAATTTAAAGAGAAAACAAGGAAAAAAAACCATCGGGAGGAGAAGAAGAGCAATACTCTGTTTTCTACAGCTTTCTACAACCTTAATGGTTAATATATATCCTTTAGGTCTAAAGACCATAATGCCCCTAGGCTTAACAAAACTCTCCTTAAGGCCTCCAAGGGCAAATTTGTCATTTCCTGCCTATCTCGTTATTTATAATTAACGCCCTCCAATTCCTGTTACTCTCAAAATTCTCAAACACCAATAATTCATATCCCGTTACCCTTTAATTCCCGGCAATGCTCTAATCATTATAATCACCCTGAGACTCACCCTGAGCCCTGAACTTAATCCCGTTATGACTAAACCGCTACTTTGCACTCAAGATTGTCTTATGCCGAATGGCTCGAAAAAATCCACATTGTAATGTGGCCTTATCAATTAATCACAAACATGCACCAAAATACACAATTATGCCCTCAACGGGCCAAATTACGAAAATGCCGTTATAATAAAATGTGGACCCGTATGCATGCATTTATCATCATATTATAATATAATTCACATAAACATGCATATAATCACTTAATATCATAATAAATCAATTATAGACCTCCCGAACTCCTAATCAAGGTCCTAAACCTTATTAGGAAATTTGGGGCATTACAACTATCCCATCCTTAAAGAAATTCCGTCCTCGAAATTTATCTAAACTGCCTGGAATATTAATTCCGCACAACTGATATCAGTCTCCCAGGTCGTTCCCTCGACCTCACTGTCTCTATAACCTTACCTTAACCCAAGGTATAACTTTGTTCCTCAGAACTTTATTCTTTTTGTTAAAATCTGAATTGGTTATTCCTTATAGGATAACTTAGCCTCAAATCCCCAGATTCTCATAACTCAACTCATGAGTTTTTTTTTCCAACCCATGTGTTGACCCAAGATTTGGCCAACTGACACGGAGTCAAAATGTGATTGATATGAATGAATGTATAGAGAAGAACGTATGGCAAAAACAGTAAATCACACAAGAATTTTTATAGTGGTTCGGCCCCAGGATCTGGTAATGACCTACGTCCACTTAGACTGATATTGATATAAGAATCAGAAGAGTGATCAAAGAACTAGGGTTCAATGAGTTTCACTAACCTCTGAAGAATAATACAAGTTTACTAGGAGAATTACTATAGTTTCGAATGATTCAAAAGCCAAAAGTCCCTCCCTTGAGCTATCTCTTGCTATTTATAGACTCAAGGGGGGTTACAAAAGATTGTTACAGATATTCTCCCCCGAATAATCGGGTACCCAGGAGATTGAGTGAGATAAATTCGGGATTACAAAGATCTTCCCATAAATGTTGCCTTGTACACGGCACCATCGACCAGACTGGTCGCGGGTAAGACGGGCTTACCCTACTTCTACTGTGTCCTCTGGTCGATACTCTAGCAGATGCTTCCAGGTGTCAGCTACGCGTCCAGGGATTACTTTCCACGTCATCAATGCTAATTTATTGGATAACACCATGTCCTCAACATGGAAATATAAGATATACTATGTACAGCTAGCAGTGCCAAAGATATAGCCAATCCATAGGCAACCTGACCGATCCTATCCAGGATTCAAACGGTCATAATAATCTAGGGCTCAACTTTCCCTTAACTCCTTACCCTTTTCCATGGTGACACTTTAAGGAAAATACAATCTTCTACTTGGAACTCCATGTTCATACTTTTCAATTCAGTAAAACTTTTCCATTTACTCTAAGAAGTGAACATCCAAGCTTCAAACTCTAATAACCTCAATGGTCCCCTGAACCACCTCAGGATCCAAAATCAACAACTCACCCATCTCATTCCAATGAACAGGTGATAAACATTCTCAAACATACCTTACCTCATAAGGTACCTTTCCGATACTGGATGACTCTCTCTCTTTCTCTTTCTCTTTCTGACTTACCATCAGTCTGAGAATAATAAACTATACTAAATTCCATTTATATATTCATCGCCTTCCTTAACCCTTCCATAACCTGGAAGTAACAATAGGGTCTCCATATGATTAAATAGACCTTGAATTCTCAAGAAGGCATACTATCTCTCTCGCAGAGAAATCTGAATACTGATCAACTGAATTACTTGTCCTTACTGATAGAAGTGGCTCACTTTAAACACTAGCTCACAATGACCCAAATCAAATCACTCTGACCCACTATCCTGGGCAACCCCACCGCGAAACCCATCGCGATGTTTCCTTATTTCCACTATGGAATACTCAAAGGCTACAATGGCCTTACTGATTTTTGATATTCTGATTTGACCTGCTAACAGGCTAAGAACTTTACCACATATACCATTAGGTCCCTCTCCATCTCAGGCCACCACTATAAAACTTTCAAACTCTGTTACATTTCCCATGATGCCTGAATGAAGAGAATAAGTGAGTAGCATGAGATTCATCCAGAATCTCTCAAATAATCCCAGTGTCCATCAGACTCCAAATCCGATCTCTATACCATGATAAATTCATACCTGACACTGCAAAACCCTTAGCTAATCCAGCTAAGACTTTCTACTCAATCTTCCTATCTGTGGTTCACTTAATTATTTTCCTTTTTAATCCTCCATAAGATAGTAATCTCAAGCACAAAACTGGCCGCCTGGCCCACCAGAAGCTCTACTCTAGATCTGGTCAGATCCTTTAACCAACATGTTGCATAAGCAATCCTTTTCTCTGTCATTGAGGTGTCATAACAATGTCCAAACTAATCCTGATCTGCAAGAAGACTCAGATCTCTTTCCCAAGGCACATGTAACATCCTTACTACCCAAGGAAACTCCTACCCTGTAGGCGTTCCTTGACCTTGGCAAATCTCCGCCAGAAATACATCACGATACCATCGTCCAAGACGATCCCAACTCCCATTCAAATAAACCTTTGAATGCTCTGTCCATCTGACTCAACAAGATAACTCAGCATTAATCAAACTCTCGAATCATAACTCAGCACTCCTAGTGCCCTTATCTGATATAACAACAGACTTCTGCATATTCTCTTCCCTGATCTCTAGCTGGTACTAACCAGATCAAAGATCCACCTTGGAGAATGCCATCTTACTCATTAACTAAGTCCCTTAGGTCTTACAACTCTGCTAAAGCCATTCAAAACAGTGCCCTAAAACCTGTTTCCATTACTAGCACCAATCCATTTACCATTCTATCTCTTCACATAAAGGAACCCTGACAAATCCCCTGGAAGCACATCTAGAAACTCACAGACTAGTCCAGTCTGTCCTGACCCCACTGGCACAATCTAAGTGGTATCCACCACACTAGCTAAGAGTTTCATGCATCTCCCTACAATAAAACTCTAGCTCTCAATACAGATGCCATCAACATACGAAATCCATGCACATTGCCAAATATCACAAGGCTTTCCACTCTCAAGCCCAAGAGTTACTATCATTTCTTTACCATTTATCATTGCCCTATACTTACTTAACCAATCCATATCCCGGATCAAACCAAAGCCAGTCATACCCAGCTTTATCAAAACCCCTGATGAGTCCTTTTTATTATAACCCTACTCATCTCTTAAGTTGCCAGTAAAGTATCACATTCTCATCACAACATAACCATGTGATATGCATAGCATCGTTATGCCTCTCTATATGCAATAAATAAAGGAAAAGCATGGCACCAAAACCAATCAGCATAATTCAAAAATTAGAACTAGAAAACTGACCTGCCACCCCTGAGGAACTAGTCTCAGTCTCAAATCCTTACTGCATCGGAACGAACACTCGAACTGGAGTCAAGTTGTCCATCCCCTTTTTCTCATCCTCTCTTAGCCTTGGGAAATTCTTCTTACGATGTCCAAACATTTTACATGAGAAACATGCCCTTGCTCGACATTCTCCTAGATGATGCCTCTTGCACCGAGCGCATACTGAATAAGTCTTTCGGCTTTCCTTATTACTTGCTCCAATAGATGGAGGTACCACTACCTGAGCTCTGTGCTCTCCAGCACTCTTCTACCCAATATGATGTCCTGCGCTCTCGACAGCAAGAGCCTTCTCAACCACCTGAGCATAGGTAGAGACTTTATGCACTGGGGCAACTCTAATGCCCTGAGCTACTCTGGGATTTAACCCCTAAATAAACCTTTCCTTCCAAGCTACATCTGTGGGTACCATGTCAAAAGCGAACTTGGCCAACCCATCAAATCTACTAACATACTCAGTTACTAATGCTTTTCCCTGAACGATATTCACAAACTTATTCACCTTAGCAGTCTTGGCTACATCACAATAGTATCTTTCATTGATAGCTGTCTAAATTCTTTCCAACCCATCACATCTATGTCTCGTGTTTGGGATACTACTTCCCACCACGTCCGGGCATCATCCCGTAGTACAAATGTAGCACAGATCACCCTATCGTGACCCACCAGCCCCATACTGTCCAGAATGGAAATGATCATGCCCATCCATTGCTCAGCTCTGAATGGATCTAGGCCTCCCTCGAAGACTAGAGGGGAATATTCCTGGAATCTTCCACAGAGAAATTCCCACCTGCTCTCAACCCTAGGCTGAGCAAAAGCTGATGCCACTCCTGGCATAACCAAGGAAGAAGTGTTTCCCGACAAGTTCCGCTGTTGCTTCAGACACCTGATCTCTTCCTCATGCCTCTGCAATCTTGATTGCAAATCTGCGAACATCTGCTGAAAATTCATAGGAGCAGATGAAGAACTAAAACCCTGGCTGTAACTCCCAACCTCTGTATAACCACCACTAGGCCTCATTATCTGCCTTGGATATAAACCTGCTGATTGAATTTGTAGTCAATAACTTGAATCATTAATCATGATGAGCATATCAAGAGCTTTTCCCGCGGGAACAATCTTACCACACTACATTCACAACCACTTGCAGTGCTAAAAACATGCCCATGGCATTCATACATCAATCATAATCCCTGCTCTTCCTACATTCATACCATGCCTCCAACTCCAGCATGAAAATATCACAATTATATATTTATGGAGTAGGTAATCATATAATCGCATTCATATATATATTCACGGAGCATATAATAAAATAGTCAAGAGCCAGGCTCTATCAGAATCTCATGCTCCCTAATACAATGTGCAGGTAAAGCATTTACATTAAATTTAAGCAGTTAAGCACATAACTACAAAAATAGTTACCATTCCCTAAGTGAAGTTATCTTCATTGACGAGTGTACATGCCCAACTTGTCTTCAGGAACCATAAACCTTGGCTCACTCTGATACCAAGTTGTAATGCCCTAAACTCCAGGGACCGTTACGGTGTGCCTTATAAACCGTGCTAAACTCACTAACCAAGTCATTCAGCCAAAATCGTGTAACTAAGTATGGTTAGCAATTTAGGGATTAAAAATTTCGATTAAGATGTAACGTTTCATTAGAATGTTTATTGTATACATTGGGATCCCAAAAATATAATTTAAAGGTCTATTACAAGAAAATATTTACAACTAGCCGATCTAAGCAGCAAAACAAGGTTTAACCCTAGTTCCTCTTTCAACCCTCGAACGTGGCGGTTGACCAGCCGCATATGTACACATCTCCACCTAAGCTCTCCAACTCAAGGATGGTCCAGCTTTCTTTTGCCTTTACCTGCACCACATACCACCTGTGAGCCGAAGCCCAGCAAGAAAACTTAATATGCTCATGATCAGTAATAACATGTCATCGAATCATAAGGCGCATGCCTAGCAAATATAGCCTTATTCATGCAGGCAAATAAGTTAATGTAATGATGGGTATCCAGGATAAGGAATCCTGCCCTCCGGAGTGGATGACTATCAAGTCAATCCTAATCAGATAAGTGATTTAATACTTGAGGTTCTGGTAAACCATACTAAGTGACTGACAAACAAGTCACCACAGGGCTTAGAACCCACAGTCATGCCAATGATGATCATGATGATCATACAGAGCTCATAGCCCTGAGCAGATGAGTGAATATCACTTTGAGGTTTTGTTAAACCATAATGAGTGACTGACGAGCAAGTCACTATGGGGCTCAGCACCCACAGTCGTGTGACGAAACCGTAACCTAGGCTTTTCAGCATTGGCTGTAATCAGATGAGTGATTTAACACTTGAGGTTCTAGTAAACCATACTGAGTGACTGATGGGTAAGTTACTAGCTTAAACAGATGAGTGACTGCTGGGTAAGTCACACGGGGTTCGACACCCATAGCCATGTGACTAAATAGTCACTGGGCTCGCTGGCCCTGGCTCTAAATGACTATCCTTTGGCTAGACAAGAGCTTTTAATATTCATCGAACTTGAGGTCGGTCCAGCATTAACGCTCATTGAATCATTTAACGCTGATATCGATTAGATCTAATCTTTTGTCGGCTCTGCGTTCATGACGCTTATGCCATTTCTGGCTCTTAGGTCAATAATACGTGACCAATGCCAAATCTTGACAGTCAGGGCCATGCACAAGTAAGCAATGCTACCAAACATACATCATATGTCAAATATCCAAATACAGGGCATTCAACATGCTTACTTAACAATTGCTAGCACAATTAGGATCATGCATAAACACAGAGGCTCAAGGTTTGAACAATCTCATATTCAATATTCATGGCATGCCCTAATCACATGTTTCGTGTGCATCACATGCATCACATTTAAACATCCAACATGCATCAAGAATAACCATGCATGTCACATATAGGGTGCAGTTTTCTTACCTCTGGTTCGAGCGAGAATTAGAACAAGAACGACCCCTGAGAACGATCACCCCTTTTGATTCCTTAGCGGTTACCTAATCATAACCAATTATAACCTCAATTAATGAAAATAAACAATAATAGGGTCTTGACCTAAACCCCACTCTCGAGACCTCGAAATGTACCCACACGGTGAGTAGATTCAACCCCGGGCCTTAAGGATTGAAACCCCGAGCCAAAAACCCTTAAAAACACACAAAACGAGATTCTTGTGAAACAGGGTAGCGCCCAGCGCTACCCACTGTTATATTATTTTATAATATAATATAATGTAATATTATATTATATTATATTATAATGTAATGTTTTAGATTAAATAAATGTGACAAAGAGTGTCACATATTGTAACATATAATAGAGAATTACAATATTTAGATATATGTGATATATCCAAATATGTAACATATTTGGTGTTACAAATTTGTAACTTCCAAATATTACCCTTTATTGTGTAAATTTGGTGTTACACAATATTGAGATGAATTTCATAAAGCCATATGTGAAATGGCTGTTAGAGATATGATTTTAACCCCAATAATGTGTTTTGGGGGTTACAAAATCAATTGGGATGGTTTAGAACCGTTTGGAAAAAAACAGCACAAAAATGTGTGCTAAAAATGGTCAGTGGCCGCGGTCACAGGAAGTTGGTGGCTGCGGCTTGTGGGACAGAGAGCAGTGGCCGCGGCCACAGGTGTAAATCTGACCAATTTTTCAGTTTTTTCAATCTTTGTTGAACGGTTCAAAAATACCCAAATAACTCCCAAATCTCATTTTTTAAGTCCATATTAATCCAATTAAACATTGGTAATAGCCATGGGGGTTGGTGGAATTTGAAATTCAAAGGGTTTCTCTAAACTCTATAAATAAGAGCCTATAGCTCACTTGAATGATACAACATTTCTATTCATTAGAGCACTTGGCTAGAAACACCTTGAGGCTTGATAATTCCAGAAAGCATTTCCTTTAATTTTAGAGAGATCCCTTAGTGCTTGAGTTAGGGGGAAATAAGCTTTTGGACAAAGGTTATAAACCTTGTTCAAGTTGGTGATCCCCAACTCTCTTCACTTAGGTTGTGTAAGTGGGAGTTTACTTGTGTTTCTGTTCTTACATTTTATTCTATTGTTTTTCTTCTTATTCTCTTGTTCTATTTACTTGTAACTTTTGTTTAGAGTTGTAATATTCTCTTTTGTTTCAAACACCTTTACTTTACTTGTAATCTTTTGCTTAGAGTTGTATTTTTCACTATTCTATTCTTCTTCGCTTCTTTTTCTTCTTTTTGTTTATTTGTACTTTCAGTTATAGAGTTCTAACCTTATTTAATCAATCTATATTTATTTGTATTATATTTCCTGGAGTTGTAATATTCTTACCTATTTCCATTGAGGTAATACATATTTTTCCTAACATTCAAAAGCTTATCCCTTGTTTATTTCAATGGAATGTGAGACCATCAAGATAATGAATCAAGACCTAGTGAGGTTGGATAGGTTTGATGGGTCTAATTTCACTAGGTGGCAAGACAAGGTGAGATTCCTTTTGACCACTCTCAAAATCACCTACATTCTAGAATCCACTCTAGAACCTCTCCCAACGCCATCTGACAAGGACACTCCAGAGGAGGTGGAGAAAAGGAGGAAGAGGGAGGAGGACAATCTCCTTTGTAGGGGTCATATCCTCAACGCCCTTTTCCGATAGGCTCTATGACCTCTACACCAAGACCAAATCGGCCAAGGAGATATGGGATGCACTTGAGAAAAAGTTCAAGGCGGAAGAGGAAGGTACCAAAAAGTTTTTGATATCTCAATACTTTGATTTCAAATTTTTTGGTGATAAACCTATTCTTCCTCAAATACATGAATTGAAAATAATTGTTAACAAGTTGAAAGTGTTAATGATTGAGAAGCTATGCAATCGAGAGATAGTGCATTTTGGAAAGAAGCCATCAATGATGAGATGGATTCCATTCTTTCCAACAACACTTGGGAACTGGTAGATCTCCCACTGGGGTCTAAGACAATTGGGTGTAAGTGGGTATTTAGGAGAAAATACCACAATGACGGCACTATCCAAACCTTTAAAGCTAGATTAGTAGCTAAAGGGTTTAGGCAAAAAGAGGGTATCAATTATTTCGATACCTATGCGCCTGTTGCAAGAACAACTTCTATAAGAATTTTGTTCACTTTAGCTTCTATACACAACTTGTATGTTCATCAAATGGATGTCAAAACGTCATTTCTTAATGGTGACCTCAATGAGGAGGTCTATATGGAACAACCCGAAGGGTTTGTGTAACGACCCAAATTCGCTAATAAGGCTTAAGGGCCTTGATTAGTGTGCCAGGAGGGCATTAATGGAATAATTGTGATTTAATGAGTAATTATATGTCTAATAATGCCTATATGCTAATTGATTATATTATGTGGTAATATGATATGTGATATATGTGAGAACCACATTATTATGTGGACAGGTTCGCTGAGCACGACTCAAGACGATTCTAGGGCCAGATAGCGGGAAAAGTCACAACGGGGCTTAAGATATGACTTTGGACAAGTCGGGGGTACTTTTGGATAGCGGATAGTGATTTGGGTTATCGGGACATGAAAATAAATATATGGAGATATATTTGAGGTTAGAATGTCTAGGCGGGAATATTGGGGGATTTTACCATTTTGGCCTCGGGGACGGTTCCGGCACCCCGAGCCTCGGGATTGATTTAATATGTGAGATAGACCTTAGGAAGCTTTTAGAAGAAAACATAAACCGACTTTAACTTAGCTTCAGCTCTCTCTTTCACGCTCAAGGGAAACAAAGGGAAAAGAAAACACAGAGAATTAAGGGGAACTAGCTGGAAATTCTGGGATTTGTAGTGAGGAATTGAAGGTCTAGCTCAGGGATTTATCAAGCACTTAAACAAGGATTAAGGTAAGCATCTAAACATCTTTTCTGTAGTTGAATTCTGAGTTCTAGCTGGGTTTTAGTTAAGTGCTGAAACAAGTATGATTTTGATGTTCTAAGGCAGAATTAAGAGGGAAAACTTGGGAGCTTAGCTTGGCCACAGCTTGGTGAAGTGATTCTACAGCAAAGGTGAGTTTTAACTTCTGGTTTAGAGTTTTAAATTGAGTTTAGGTGGCTGGTTGGAGTGTTTATAGCACTTGGGTTTCAGAAGTTGAAAGGAGGTGATTAGAGTGTGCTAGGCTGTGTTTTCTTGGGAATTATGTTGTTTAGATCATGCTAAAGAAGTTGGAAATTAATTGGTTAAGAGTTGGGAAGTTTTGGGATGGTTTAAGGTAAGGTTTTGAGCTTTGAAATGGTGAAAAATCTGGGTTCGAAGAGGAGGGTCGCGGCTCTGTTCTAGAGCGTTGCGGCCCTAGCATGCAAAGAAGCCAAGGGGGCTCGGCCAAGGGGGTGCGCCGCGGCGCCCAAGGCAAAGGCCGCGGCGCGTGTGTAGTTTAGTGAGGGAATAGGTTCTGTTTTGGGGAAGGGTCGCGGCTAGGCTTTGGAGGCCGCAGCCCTTGGTTGCACACATGGAATTTTGAGGGTTTAAAGCACGGGAGAGTGGTCTAGTGTGCTCAGGTTTGGTTTCACCACCGTGCTTGGTGGAATTTGGAGTCTCGGGAATTAGTTTTGTAACTGGAAACCTATATTGGAGTATTAACGGAACACTATACTTTGGTTGTGGCTAGGTGATAAAAGCTTAGGCTCGGGAACGGATCGTGCTTGAGGGGCATTGCTCGTAATTCGATAACCGTACAAACTAAAGGTAAGAAAACTGCACCTGGTTGAATATATGTGACAGGACTAAGGGCTCCCTATTGTAGAAGCTTGAAAAGATGGTATTATGCCATGCAAGCCATTTAGTGAACCAACGGCCTAAGGGTGCCAAGGGTCTCACTAGCGCACAGGGCGTGGCTCGGCCACTGGTAGCCGAGGACAGCTTATTATGCACTGAGCTTGGTTTAAGCGAGCCAGAGTCAGTGGGTTAAATAGAGGGTGCGGCCTAAGTCGTCGGCCCTGAATATTATGTGATATGAATATTATTTATGAAAGAATGTATCTTGTATTGGTTTGTATATGTTGAATATTTGTTGAGGATTATCTTATGAGAATACATGCTTACCGAACTGTTTGTCTGTTATCATTGTTTGAGTTATCTATGATGTTTTCTTGCTGGGCCTTGGCTCACGGGTGATACGTGGTGCAGGTAAAGGCAAAGGCAAGTTAGATCAGCCCTGACTGGAGAGCTCAGCGAGCAGAATGTACATAGCCAGGTGCTCGGCCGCCACGGTTGAGGTCTAGGCAAGGACGTGGAACCTGGAGTTTGTCTGTTTTTCCTTAGTATGGCTAGTGGATACACTTGTACTTTTGGGAGTCTGTAAACTTATTCTAATTTTGTTATCATATGGGATCCCATGTTTGCTACAGTTTAAATGTATGAAATGAGTCTTTTGAGACCAAAACCTTTTTAACCTTAGATCTTACATGTTTAGTAACACGTTTTCAAAATAATGACTTGGTTAGCAAGTCCTGCACCTTTATAAGTACACAGTGTAACGTTCTTGGCTATCCAGGGCGTTACAACTTGGTATCAGAGCGTCCTAGGTTT
Organism: Humulus lupulus; assembly: GCF_963169125.1. NCBI lineage: Eukaryota > Viridiplantae > Streptophyta > Magnoliopsida > Rosales > Cannabaceae > Humulus > Humulus lupulus. The sequence goes on along the minus strand of NC_084793.1, from coordinate 228,318,821 downwards.
AAGGTTTCCTGAAGACAGCCTGGATATGTACATTCGCTGCTGGAGACAAGCTCAAGTCAGGGTTTGGTAATGTGTATATGTGTGCTTATGTACTTATGTGCCTGAGATGAGCTATGCATGTTGTTATTCATTGAATTTCTAGGAAGCATGAGATACTGATAGGGCCTGGCCCTTGACCGCTGTGTGAAAATATTGGGGCATGTTTATCAACATTGTCGTGCATGTAAATGAGTATATGGATGATTGACTGCTTATGGTGCATGGATGTTTATATGTGTTGGTTATCTGTGATTGATTGTGTTTTATTGTTGAGTTTTGGAGAAGCTTTTACCCTGTCATTGTGGTCTGACTGCCAAGTCGATATTTCCAGATTGACTTGGATAGCTATGCGTCCAAGGAAATCTTCACGACTAGCCGGCACTGGGTCCGGGACCAGGGGCAATGACCAAGGCCAGACACCTCTGCCGGTCCCTGAGAACTGGCAGCAGTTAATGGCTAAAATGCAGGCTCGATTACAGAGCCAAGATGAGCTAATTCGTATTCTGCAGCAGCAGGCTCCATCAGGGAGTGCTGCCCCTTCTTTACCACCTGCAGTGGTACCAGCTGTGCAGCCTGGGGAGGTTGTTAACAAGTGGGAACCGTTATATGAGCGGTACAGGAAGTAGCAACCCCCAGTCTTTGAGGGAGGACCGGATCCGTTGAAAGCCGAGCAGTGGCTAACCATGATTACAATAATCCTGGATTTTATGAGGATTGAGGGACAGGATAGAGTGGCTTGCGCCACTTATATGTTGAGGGAGGATGCCCGTATTTGGTGGGAGGTGGCATCGCAGACCAGAGAAGTTGCTACACTGACTTGGGAAGGTTTCAAGGATTTGTTTGGCTAGAAGTATTACAACATTGCTATTAGGGCAGCAAAGGTCAATGAGTTTGTGAGTTTGGTACAGGGTAGTATGAATGTTACTGAGTATGCCCTGAAATTTGATAGGCTGGCAAAGTTTGCACCAGATCTTGTGCCTACTGATGCTGCTAGGCAAGACCGTTTTATCAGAGGGCTTAATGCTATGATAGCCCGGGATGTTAGGATTACCACGGTACTTGGAGGAACAACTTATGCCCAGGCCGTTGAGAGGGCTCTTACCGCAGAGGAAGCAGAGAATAAGATATGGAAGGAGAGCGCGGTTAGGCGTGAGGGCCGCAGGGCGGTGCCTCCTTATTCAGGGACTGGTAGGGGCGGAGGCCCCAATGACTTCAAGAGGAAGACTCCTGACACGTCGGCCGCTCCTAGTTCTGATAGGAGAGGTCGGGGTGGTCAGGGTGGCCGTCAGGGTGGCGGTGAGGCATGGAGAGCCTATCCAGAGTGTCCGAGGTGTAGAAGACGCCATCTGGGCGAGTGTCGGGCCAAGGCATGTTTTGTTTGTGGAGCAGTGGGGCATCTCAGGAAAGACTGCCCAATGGTGAAGAAAGGTGAAGCGGGAAAGGTGGATAGCTTGACTCTAGCTCGATTATTCACCTTGACTTAGGCGGAGGCTGAGGCTAGTCCCTCAGTAGTGGCAGGTTAGCTTTCTAGCGCTGGCTTTCCTTTTACAGTATTGATTGATTCTGGTGCTACACATTCTTTTGTTTCTAGTAGAGTGATTGATAGACTGTGTAGACCTAGTGAGTATCAGACTGTGGGGTTTGGGACTTTGTTGCCTACAGGGGAGCTGGTAGTCTCTAGGAGGTGGATTAGGGCACTGCCAGTGATGGTAGGGAACTTTCGGTGGATTTGATTGAATTAGATTTGAGAGACTTTGATATGATTCTAGGAATGGATTGGCTGGCTAGGTATGGGGCTACAATTGATTGTAGGAAGAAGATGGTTACTTTTGAGCCGGAGGGCGAGAACCCTTTTGTCTTTGTGGGTGCGGTGTCTGGACCCCACATACCTATGATTTCAGAGTTGAGAGCCAGGGACCTGTTGCAGGGGGGATGCATAGGTTTTCTGGCTAGTGTGGTGGATACCACCAGAGTTATGCCGGCAGGGCCGGGAGAGACCAGATTGGTGTGCGAGTTTTTGGATGTCTTCCCTGAGGATTTGCCAGGGTTGCCACCGCGTAGGGAGATACAGTTTGAGATTGAGTTGGCACCGGGGACAGAACCAGTGTCTAGGATACCATACAAGATGGCACCAGCAGAACTGAAAGAGTTGAAGATACAGTTGCAAGAACTTCTGGATTTAGGATTCATCAGGCCTAGCTACTCTCCATGGGGCGCACCGGTATTGTTTGTTAAGAAGAAGGACGGGACCTTGAGGATGTGCATTGATTACAGAGAATTGAACAAGTTGACTATTAAGAATAAGTATCCTCTGCCAAGGATTGATGACTTGTTCGATCAGCTGCAAGGTAAGACGGTGTTCTCAAAGATTGATCTTCGATCTGGTTATCACCAGCTGAGGATCAAGGATGAGGATATACCAAAGACGGCTTTCCGGACGCGTTATGGGCATTATGAGTTCTTGGTCATGTCTTTTGGTCTAACCAATGCCCCAGCAGCTTTTATGGATATGATGAACAGGGTGTTCAAGGACTTTTTGGACCAGTTCGTTATTGTCTTCATCGACGACATCTTGGTATACTCCAGTTCAGAGGCAGAGCATGAGCAGCATCTCCGACAGGTCTTACAGAGGTTAAGGGAGCATCAGTTGTACGCCAAGTTTAAGAAGTGTGAGTTTTGGCTACCAGAGGTGACCTTTCTTGGACATATAGTTGGGGTAGAAGGGATTAAGGTGGACCCGTCCAAGGTAGAGGCAGTTAGAGATTGGCCGAGACCGAGGAATGCCTCGGAGGTGCGGAGTTTCCTTGGGTTAGTAGGTTACTACAGGCGGTTCGTAGAGGGGTTTTCGAAGATTTCTTTGCTGATGACAGAGTTGACAAGAAAGAATCAGAAGTTCGTCTGGTCAGAGAAGTGTGAGAACAGCTTTCAGGAATTGAAGCGATGACTTATTTCTACGCCTGTGTTGAGTCTTCCTTCAGAGGAAGGGAAGTTCGTGGTCTACTGTGACACATCGAGGTTGGGTTTAGGCTGTGTGCTGATGCAGAATGAGAAAGTTATAGCCTATGCGTCTCGATAGCTGAAGGAGTATGAGCAAAGGTATCTAACTCATGATTTGGAGTTAGCGGCAGTTGTGTTTGCACTGAAGGTGTGGTGTCATTATCTGTGTGGAGAGAAGTGCGAGATCTACACTGATCATAAGAGTCTGAAGTATTTCTTCACGCAGAAGGATCTGAATATGAGACAGAGACGTTGGTTGGAGTTGGTTAAGGATTATGATTGTGATATCCTTTACCACCCTGGGAAAGCCAACGTGGTGGCAGATGCGTTGAGCCGGAGGGGCCCAGGACAGTTGTATAGTTCCACTCAGGTCTCGAGAGAATTGGCTGATGAGATGGTTAGGGCAAGGATAGAATTGGTGGTAGGCCAGTTAGCCAATGTCACTTTACAGTCGACCCTGTTGGAACGGATCAAGGAGGGTCAGTTGGTAGATGTGCAGTTGCAGGATAGTAGGCAGCATGCCTTAGCAGGGACAGCTAAGGATTATTCAGTTTCGGAGACAGGTTTGCTCCGGTATCAGGGGTGGATTTGTGTTCCGGCAGATGAGGGGATTAGGCGTGAGATATTGGATGAGTCCCACACTACGCCATACTCACTTCATCCGGGCACCACGAAGATGTATCAGGATCTACGGACATTATACTGGTGGCCCGGGATGATGAAGGATGTAGTTGAGTATGTATCTAGATGTTTAACCTGTCAGCAGGTTAAGGCTGAGCATCAGCGACCAGCGGGATTGCTTCAGCCTTTGGGTATCTCGGAATGGAAGTGGGAGGATATTACGATGGATTTCGTGGGAGGATTACCCAGGACAGTTGGACTTCATGACTCGGTGTGGGTGATAGTGGATAGATACACCAAGTCAGCTCATTTCCTACCAGTTAGGTCAACTTATACTGTGGAACAGTATGCAGAGCTGTATGTGAGGGAGATAGTTCGTCTCCATGGGGTTCCAAAGCCTATTGTATCTGATCGAGACCCTATCTTTATCTCTAAGTTCTGGGGAGCTTTGCAGAGAGCCATGGGGACTCAGTTGTAGTTTAGCGCAGCTTTTCATCCTCAGACTGATGGACAGTCTGAGAGGACGATTCAGGTACTGGAGGACATGCTTAGGGCATGTGTGATTGGCTTTGAGGGTTCGTGGAGTAAGTATCTTCCATTGATTGAGTTTTCATATAACAACAGTTATCAGTCCACGATTGGAGTGGCTCCTTATGAGATGTTATATGGAAGGAAGTGCAGATCGCCTATTCACTGGGATGAGATGGGTGAGAGAAGTTATTTGGGAATAGATATGGTTCAGAAGACCAATGAGGCCATTGAAAAGATTCGAGCTAGGATGCTTGCCTCGCAGAGCAGACAGAAAAGCTACGCTGATCCTAAGCGTAGGAACGTGGAGTTCCAGGTTGGGGACCACGTTTTTCTACGAGTTTCACCGTTGAGGGGTGTGAGAAGGTTTGGAGTGAAGGGCAAGCTGAGCCCTCGGTTCCTTGGACCCTTTGAGATTCTAGAGAGGGTTGGGTAGGTGGCTTATAGGCTGGCCTTGCCACCGTCCTTATCAGGAGTTCATAATGTGTTCCATGTCTCTATGTTGCGGAAGTATGTTTCTGATACGACACATGTGTTGAGGCATGAGGACTTGGAGCTGCAGACAGACTTGTCCTATGAGGAGAGACCAGTTCAGATTTTGGACTGGAAGGAGAAGGTTCTGCGGAATAAGACGATTCCGTTGGTCAAAGTATTATGGAGAAATAGCAAGGTCGAAGAAGCGACCTGGGAGTTAGAGACGGCGATGCGGGATCAATACCCCGAGTTATTCAGGTAAATTTCGAGGATGAAATTCTCATTAGGAGGGGATAGTTGTAACGACCAAAATTCGCTAATAAGGCTTAAGAGCCTTGATTAGTGTGCCAGGAGGGCATTAATGGAATAATTGTGATTTAATGAGTAATTATATGTCTAATAATGCCTATATGATAATTGATTATATTATGTGGTAATATGATATGTGATATATGTGAGAACCACATTATTATGTGGATAGGTTCGATGAGCACGACTCAAGACGATTCTAGGGCCAGATAGCGGGAAAAGTCACAACGGGGCTTAAGATATGACTTTGGACAAGTCGGGGGTACTTTTGGATAGCAGATAGTGATTTGGGTTATCGGGACATGAAAATAAATATATGGAGATATATTTGAGGTTAGAATGTCTAGGCGGGAATATTGGGGGATTTTACCATTTTGGCCTCGGGGACGGTTCCGGCACCCCGAGCCTCGGGATTGATTTAATATGTGAGATAGACCTTAGGAAGCTTTTAGAAGAAAACATAAACCGACTTTAACTTAGCTTCAGCTCTCTCTTCACTACAACAATTTTTAGTATATATTACATTAAAAAATAACACTTATTTAAAAGTGCTATTAATAAGCAATTAAAAAAACACACGACCGAATATGTGAAATTTCATTTGGCGCCATATGAAATATATAACTAGGCGCCAAATGAAAATAAGAGACACGGAAGCACACAGTAAACTAGTCTCAGCCTCCGAACCCCTAAGCCTCCATTGAATCCCTAATTTCTGGTTTCGTTTCTTTGCCTCTCTTTCTTTCTTTCTTTCGTCTCTTTGCTTCTCTTTCTTTCTGGTTTCCTAGTCTCTTTCTTTGCTTCTCAGCTTCTCTTTCATGCTTCTCAGCTTCTCTTTCTTTCTCTTTTTTTTTTCGTCTACACAACCAAGCAGAGCATCGCTCAACAACCCTTTTATTCAAACTTCACTATTTATTCTTCTATGTCGTCTAAAATTATGAAAAACCCGAAGAACCATTCTTTCAGGATCTGGGTTTTCACTTCCTCGCCTTTTTTCTTCATGGGTATGTCAATTTCTTTACTGGGCTTTCATTTTTTTTTCCATCTTCTTTATTGTGTTTTCTTGATCTTTTGTGCTCTGATGTGTTATGTATAGCTTTAGGTGAAACCCATTTGGGAATTTCACTGTTCAGGTTACATTTTTTTTCTTTCCTTTCTTTACAGCGTCACTGCAAAGCTCTTCAGTTTTTTTTTTGGTTGAGTTTTTTTGAAATTGGACCAAGAGGTCTTGGGGGTTCTTAAAAGGTTCCAAGATTTGGTTTAGCTTTTCAAAAAATGTGAGGAATTTTTTTATAGGTGAAAGTAATTTCATTTTAATTTTGGAGCTGAGAAATTTTCATATTTGGCATCTTGATGCTTTCCATTCCTTAATTCCTTTAGATTTATTCTTTATTTGCTTGATCAGCCAATTTATGGTGTTACCTTTATTCAAGCTTATTGAATGCTAGTAAATTCCATGTCTTTATCATTTATTGACCATCACGAGTATTTACAATTTCTAAAGGTATGGTTGATTATTTTTGTCCAATATTTACATTATCAATCCTTTTATGCTGTAATTTACCTTGGTCTGTATGTTGAACAAGGAAAATCTCCATATAATTTTTTTATAGGTTAACATTTAGCTCAAAGCTGTTCCTTTAACCCTATTGATTTGAACTTGTTGAGTTTTATGGCTTTCAATATATGTAGAAAGCTGATGGCACAACCGAAGTATTGATGAAGAAAAAAACTTAGAGGTGAATTGGTTGAACTCTAAGGAATAGTTTGAATGATCAAGTTGAAAATGGCTACAAATATGACGACTGATCAAGGTCCTGATAGAAATGGTACTGTGTGGACTATAGATCAGAAGCTTGATCAACCCATGGACGAAGAGGCTAGAAAGCTTAAAAACATGTACACAGAAAAGGTATACTTGTTTCTTGTTCTTGGAGATCTCTTTCTCTTAGTCTTTCATCCTTTTGAAATACCTATCAAAATCAAACTCATGATACCTGGCAAAATGTTTACTTCAAAAGCTTTGGATTTTTCTCACAATATGGGAAATCGTCAAAATGGATATTACCGATATAGAAGGGATTGCTGCAATATAGTTGTATGCTTGTGCTCAGGATAGATTACAATTCTCTAGGCCCTATTTTAATTTCCTGTGGGATGTATTCTGAAAATGGCGGGCAATGAGATTAATGAATTTGATGAAATTGAGCATATTATGATAGTTGCATGGTTCCTTTACTGAATTGCTTTTGTTTTGTTTAGAAAATATTAGCACTGATACTTCTGTATTTTTCACTTCTGAGCTAGACGTTATTTGTGCACATCTTACTTCATAGAAAGAATGTAGAAATACGCTTCTCTCAAAATTTTATTGTTGATTTGTATGTTCTACTTTAATTTGCTTGTGCGATGCATTAAAAATGGCCAGCTACTAGCCATGAGAGTAAACAAAAATTTATAGAAATTTAGCATGTGATGCTACGTATTTAGTTCCTTTGTTGATTTGGTTTTGTTCTGTCTTGTCCAGAAGCTTTCAGCAGTAATGCTTCTGCAACTTGCATTCCAGAGCCTTGGAGTGGTATATGGAGATTTAGGCACATCTCCGTTGTATGTTTTCTACAACACTTTCCCTGATGGAATTAAAGACCCAGAAGATTTGATTGGAGCTTTATCTTTGATAATATACTCGCTTACTCTTATTCCGCTTCTCAAGTAGGTGCTAATTGTTTGTAGAGCAAATGATAATGGTCAAGGTAAAGTGTTCTCAACCTGGAAAGTTGATTTGCCGAAGTTAATCTTCTAATGCTTGCATATAAATTTTATATATTTCTTGTTAAAATAAATTGAAAAATGAAGATACAAAGAAACAGGGATTTAAGTATTTATGTTTCAGAGAAGAAATATGATAATCTAGATGTTGTTTATGTATTTTATGGTATTTTATAAGAAACAAAACTTTCATTAAATTTCAAAAAATTATGTATTTATAGTTACAAGAATGTGATGTAGTATCTTTAAATACAAGAAATCGAAAAAACTTAAACTCTATTTAAAGAAACCAAACAAAGCTAACACCACTAAAAAAAATATTAGTCCAAGTAAGAGTAATTAGAGAAAGGAGAAAATCCTTGAATTTCATTTACTGAAGCTCAATGGTAAGTTGATAACCTAATCCTTTTCTACAATGATATCATATCTTTGATGACCTCAAAAGATGCATCATCACATTGTTCCACATTACAGCCACGATCTCGCTTTTACCAAAAACATATAGGTTCTCCATCTATACTGTCTCACATATTTTAGGTAATACCCAACATAATCAACTTCATTCAACAATTCACATCATAATGATCTAGCTTTGCTGCAATGCTGAACAGATGATCCAATGTTTCAGTTATGTTTATACAAAACACACCACAAAGGTGAGAGGGTTAAATGCAAACTAGTTCACAAGTACTAGTCTTATAATAAACTAGCCGAACAAAAGCGTCAACTCTGATTGGAATGGATGGTATTAAAATGCTAATAAAAATAAGGAGATTGCCAAAGAATATTAATGTCAGACTAAGATTTACAAGGATAAAAAGCCCAGAATTTTCACATGTCCAACAATTTTTTATCTAGAAAGGATTCCCCAATGTAAAAACTTGCCAAAATATTCAGCAACAAAATTAAATTCCCTGTTTCTGTCGTTTAAATTATGGTTGATTAAATTTCCAGTTAGAATGCATTACTATTGAGTGTTTATGTCATTTAATATGCAATGGTCTGGATAGTATTACTGTATATTTTCTCTTGTACTTTTGAAGCCATTTGAATTTTTTTAATTATTTTTAATCTGTAAAAAGGTGGTAGGTTGTATTACTGTAGATTTTCTCATGTATTTCTGAAATTTGAATTTTTTAAAATTATTTTTATTGTGGAAAGGGGCTTTATGAACAGGTCATCTCTGCTTATGGAAATTGATTAATGAGAGAGTTTTCTTGAAAAAATAAAAATATGAAAGGGATGTTGTATGAATTTGTGTTTCGTGGATATACAAATTTCTGGTTTCATGGAATTGGTCTGTTTTTGTTATTTATGGGAAATTTGGTTGGAAAGGAATAAGAGAATTTTTTAAGAGGTCTAATTTGATGAACTTGTTTGGATAAATTAAGAACAAGGTTTTCTTGTAAGTTTGTTCATTAGAAATAATTATTTCTGTTCTATATGTAATATTGCTACCAAGGCAAGATAATTAGATCTTGGATTAGTTTCTTCTGCAATTTTTCAATGTGTCAGTCTTTGGCTTCTACAAAAGTTTAGATTTACTTTATCAAATTATTAACAATTCTATAAACATAGATATTCCTTGTAAGACAGGTATGCTCTCTGTTTGTTTTTTTTCCCGAATATTATGCCCCTTTGATATCATCTGCTTGTTTGATAATCAATTACATAGCAACTTACTCGTTATGCAGGCGGAACTTTTGCTATCTATTCATTACTCTGCCGACATGCAAAATTGAGAACTATTCCTAATCAAGACCGAAGTGATTTGGAACTTACAACATATAGTCGTTCTACATTTAGTGAACACTCATTTGCCGCAAGAACCAAGAGGTGGTTGGAGGGATATGCATTTATGAAGAACACAATGCTTATTCTTGTCCTTATTGGCTCTTGTATGGTAATTGGGGATGGAATTTTGACTCCAGCCATTTCAGGTCTATATTTCTTTGTTCTGATTCTCTTCAGGAGAGAGCAGAAACCCATTTTAATAACTGTTTAAGGATACCTTCACTTAATTCCTTCTAATATTTTTGTCTCTTGACCAAAATTTATAAAAAGAAATTGATATAAAATTGTTGTCCAATCATAGTACCATCTGTCAGCTTGCTGCCTTTTACTTTTTCCCTGAAAGCTCCTTTGCTATTAAATCTGCCATATATACCATACAGCTTTTCAAGGACCACAAGAGTGACAATTTGTATAGCCATGCCCATTCTGCCCCATATACATACACTATGCCATAGGCCACCTTTCAAAGCGTTTCACTTGACTATACTTGTTGATGATCTCCTTCCTACCCTTTCAAACAAGTCAAACTTTCTTGGTTCAATTAGAAGATACTTTTTCGATTAAAAAAATGTAATGTTTATGAGATACTTAATTGTAATGTTCTTTTGCAGTGTTGTCAGCTATTGGTGGGATTAATGTTGGCCACCCCATGATAAGTAATGGTATCTACATTCATCCGAGTTTGAATATTTTCTATTATTTGGTGCAATTCTATCTTTTCCAATTCTGAAATTTATTTTGTTTCCGTGTCAGACATAGTTGTACTTGTTGCTGTTATTGTCCTAGCCATTTTGTTTAGCATTCAACCATCAAAAAAGAGTGTGGAATAGATTAAAGGTGGAAAAGAAGTTTAAAACCTGATATTTTTACTGGTCTACTGGTCTGATATTTTTACTTAATCGTTTTCAATCATGGGGTATCCAACAAATAATAATGCCAAACAAGGAGAAACTTGCATTATTTATATCCTTGGGTTATAGCAGCTCAAGATGACTTGGGGCCCTTTCTGAGATTCTTTTAGTTTGCTGCAATACTTAGCATCTAATGATGAAATTATGGGCTAACTGTGGTACAGGTAGAGCTTTATTTTTGGGAAGATGACACAAGCTCAACAGTTGACTTTTACAGTACCAGAAATTAGGTAGTTGCTTTGAATTCAATCCTTCGGGTTGTTGAGAATTCACTTGATGGTCAGACACAAATACAAAAGAATATCCTGCAAGAATTACGTAATGTTGTTGTTGATATGATTGGTAACTGTTCGGATGCGAATAGTATCAAGTCTGTGATTGTAGAAGACCACAGCTGTGACAAAGAAAAGTGCTTGATACAATGGGGTGAAGACAATGGCATGAAATCAAGGTTACGGATTGCCTGTAAGGATTTACCCCTCTCTCTCTCTCTCTCATATAAGGTCTTTGTTAATCAGGTATAAAGAGTTTTTGCAATTGTGTCTTTTGTGGATTGTGGTTCATTTGGGAAAAGGGAAGGTTTATAAAGAGTCAATCTTTGGCTGCAAAAATTTTCTATCTTATATAAGTGGCCAAGTTTGTACATAAGGGAAGGTTACTGGGAACAATATCATGTTTTCTTATGTCTCATTCATCAATGTAGACGTGGAAGGAGCGGGAAGAGGAGCCATAGCAAGAGAAGATCTGAAAGCTGGAGATACTGCTTTGGAGATCCCTACCTCTTTAATCATTTCCGAGGAGCTAATGAAGAAATCTGACATGGTATGATTGTTAAATGGAATTATTTTACAAGTGCTCCAAGTTTATGTTTATCAATTTTATTTTGAACTTTTCTCATGCACAAGGCAGATATAGCTAATAAATCACAGTGACAATTTGTAGAAATGTTGACCATTAATTTAAGACAAAGATGAGTTAGTCAAAGCTCAAACTGATGGTAAATGACGATCTATCCCCGTCCGTCATATATTGACTAGCCTTCAATGTAACAAAAAATAAAAATAAAAATCGGAGGCCTCATGTTCTTTTGAACTAGCTGGCAAATTGTCACAGTTTATCCTTATGTTTAGTGAACCACTTAGATACAAAATTACCCTCTGTTTTTCTATATAGAAAAAAAAAACAGGCAATTTTGACTAGTCCATTTGGGTAGCAAACCAAAGTATGATACAAAATCATCCTGTGTTTTTCAAAATAGAAGATGGTGATCTTCTGTCAAGAAGTATTATGTGATCACATCAACCACTAGGAAAACATAATTCAGTCCAGTTATTCAAGTATTTAGAGATTGTTAAGCATAAAGAAATTCCTAGTTATGCAGTGAGAAAATATCATTCATCCTATGTATCAAGTTGTATTAAACTTTTATGACTGGCTAATTTAGCATAAGAGTTTCTCGATATGAAATATAGGTGAATGAATCCAAGGAAAATTTGTTACACATACCTAGTGATAATTTTTTTTATCCCCATCTCTATTTGGCAGTAATTCTTGATTTCTTGTTTGAATGAAAAATGTGCACCTGTGTTCTTTCTTTCTTTATTATGGTTTTCTCTCTCACTCTCACTCTCACTCTCTCTTGCCCCTAGCCCCTCTTTCATGTGTGGTAACTTGTTGAATTTTTCAGTAATAAAAGAAATATATATACCTCTGGCAGCCGAGCTACTGGTTTTATCTGTTTGAGACTTCCATCATCAAACCATCAATCTTCGATTTTTATTTCTTTTCCCTCAATCAATATTTTATTATTTTATATACTCTAGATCTTTAAAAGTTAAAATATATTGGATTTGCAGTCAAGTTACTAGTTTCGTTGGTCTCTTGGATTTCAATATCAAACTACCAAATTGTAATTATCACATCTCTGCATATTAACTTCGTTAGTGATTGACATTTTTTTTGCAGTATCAAATATTAGAAAAGAGGAACGAAATGTCCTCTGAGACAATGCTGTTGCTGTGGAGCATGAAGGAGAAGGACAATAATAATTCAAGATTTAAGAACTACTTTGACACGTTGCCAGAAGAATTTCATACAGGTGCTTAAACTTGCTGTAGAATGCTTAGATGCATATATGAAATTTCATTTCAACTTGTGATTATTCTTTTAGTTTTGTTCCTTTAGGAAAAAATATGATATATGGTGTCGTTACACAATATTTTATCAAATCCATTACTACCTTTAACATAAAATAATGCTAAGTATATCTCACTGCAATCTAACCCAATTCGATCCATTCAACAAACCATAAAGTTGGTTGGCTTTTTGCTCCAATTGTGCTTCTTTGGTTTCTCTTAATTGGAGGAATTGGCATATACAACATATGGAAGTATGATAGCAGCGTTTTGAAAGCTTTTTCACTTGTGTACATATACCGGTATTTTAAAAGGGGAAAGAGAGATGGTTGGACTTCTCTAGGAGGAATTATGCTTAGTATAACAGGTAAACTAAAGTTTCTTGCAGTTGATGTGTTTCTCCTTTCCAAACCTAATTTTGGTCCATGAAACTAAAATAAAAAATCCTGACTGTTTATTCTGTACAATATACAGGAACCGAAGCTCTTTTTGCTGACCTATCCCACTTTCCAGTTTCATCTATACAAATTGCATTTACTGTAGTTGTATTTCCTTGCCTTCTTTTAGCCTACTCTGGACAAGCAGCATACCTTATGAACAATTCAGATCACATAGTTGGTGCCTTCTATCATTCTATTCCAGGTTCATTTTACTTTTAATTTTTAAAATTAAAGAACAGGAAGTCTAGGTTCTGCAATTTCGTGTTTTATCATGCAATATTAGTACAGACTCTTATCGTACTTTCTTTAGAGGCATTTAATAAAATCTTGCTTCTTGTGTTCGTCATTGAGCCATTTGGACTTACTTTAATTGAGGTGATTATTTTTAACTTTGGTTTCAGATATTGATTAATGTGAAGTCCAACATGATCTCTTTTATTTATTCTACAAAAGGGAAATAAATTACTAATACAGAAATAAAAAAGTTAAATAATGCAATTTGGTGGTGCTACTGTTTTGTGTTCTCATTAACTGGCCTTTTTTTTTTTATTTGCTCATAAGCAGTTGCTTCAACTAAATTGGGGAAGATATTGAACTCCTATGCCATTTTAACTTGTCCTTTCACTGTGAATCTCTCTTATGCATTCCTAGTAAATCTAACTTGTCCGATGCAATTGTTTAAATTCTGCAGCCAGACTTGAATGTGAGGGAAAAGATACTAATCCTAATTGACACATGGCAAGAAGCCTTCGGGGGACCTCAGGGGAGATATCCTCAATACTATGCAGCATATAATGAACTGAAGTTAAACACCACACTAGGATTAGACACAAGATAGATGCAAAATAAAGTTATAATATATAATTGCATGGTCACCTGATATAGTTATAATTAGGTAATTAAATTTTTTTATGTACTATTTCAGTTTACTATAACTTTAAGTTGAAGCATTAATTATTTAAATTTTGTTGTAGCTAAGCAAATGGACTCACAACAAAGACAAGTGCACAAAGGATGATGAATTGAAGGATGGAGCAAGTTTGGTTTACTTTTGTGTATCTTGTAATGTTTCTATTTTTTATTTTTGAAGTAAAAATTGTTCAAGATTATAAAACTTTATTATGTTATGTTTTCAAACTTAAGTTAGAACTAAGATCTCATGAAGTAGACACATTCATGGTTTGAATTAGTTATTGTTTAATGTAATACTTATAGTTTATCAATCTATTGAGAATTACATTTTATGATTAATTTTGAATTTTTTTATCAAAATACAATAATGAAAATCTTTTAATTAAAAAAAAACCATATAAGTATACTTATCAAAATAAAATTTAAAATTTTATTACTATATGTTATGATTTAAAAGCATATTATAAGTGTAAAAAATCGTTATGGTTTACTGTTCCCATCGCTATTCCAGAACCGTACATGAGATTTTCACCTCATACGGCTCCTTGAGGACCATAAATAAATCTAAGGACCGGATCCCTATTATTTTAGAGTATTTTTTTTTATCTTGATATCTTTTTAAGATGGATAAGGTCAAAATTTCTCTTACGATCCCAAATTAGACCAATTGAATTTTGTCTGTTTTGCTTTAATAATTATTTCTATTTATTTCAAAAAATTATTAAAAAAATTTTATATAATATAACAAACTAAAAATGTTATCAAAATAATCAAATGTAACAGTTGAAAAGTGTTATGAAAAAAATACAAGATTAAACTTCAAATTTATAATCAAAAACTCTATCTAAATGTTATTATTTGAATATTATAGCACCTAAAAATGTGTTATTGAATAGTTTAAGATAACACCGAACATAACATTAAAAAAATGTTATAGAAAAGACTGGACTTTTAATAACAGGGGCTACGTTAGCATTTTCAGAAGTGCTATCAATAGTCCCAGATAGCACTTTTTAAGTGTTATGAATACTGTTTTTTCTTGTAGTGCTTTCACGCTCAAGGGAAACAAAGGGAAAAGAAAACACAGAGAATTAAGGGGAACTAGCTGGAAATTTTGGGATTTGTAGTGAGGAATTGAAGGTCTAGCTCAGGGATTTATCAAGCACTTAAACAAGGATTAAGGTAAGCATCTAAACATCTTTTCTGTAGTTGAATTCTGAGTTCTAGCTGGGTTTTAGTTAAGTGCTGAAACAAGTATGATTTTGATGTTCTAAGGCAGAATTAAGAGGGAAAACTTGGGAGCTTAGCTTGGCCACAGCTTGGTGAAGTGATTCTACAGCAAAGGTGAGTTTTAACTTCTGGTTTAGAGGTTTAAATTGAGTTTAGGTGGCTGGTTTGAGTGTTTATAGCACTTGGGTTTCAGAAGTTGAAAGGAGGTGATTAGAGTGTGCTAGGCTGTGTTTTCTTGGGAATTATGTTGTTTAGATCATGCTAAAGAAGTTGGTAATTAATTGGTTAAGAGTTGGGAAGTTTTGGGATGGTTTAAGGTAAGGTTTTGAGCTTTGAAATGGTGAAAAATCTGGGTTCGAAGAGGAGGGCCGCGGCTCTGTTCTAGAGCGTTGCGACCCTAGCATGCAAAGAAGCCAAGGGGGCTCGGCCAAGGGGGCGCGCCGCGGCGCCCAAGGCAAAGGCCGCGGCGCGTGTGTAGTTTAGTGAGGGAATAGGTTCTGTTTTGGGGAAGGGCCGCAGCTAGGCTTTGGAGGCCGCAGCCCTTGGTTGCACACATGAAACTTTGAGGGTTTAAAGCACGGGAGAGTGGTCTAGTGTGCTCAGGTTTGGTTTCACCACCGTGCTTGGTGGAATTTGGAGTCTCGGGAATTAGTTTTGTAACTGGAAACCTATATTGGAGTATTAACGGAACACTATACTTTGGTTGTGGCTAGGTGATAAAAGCTTAGGCTCGGGAACGGATCGTGCTTGAGGGGCATTGCTCGTAATTCGATAACCGTACAAACTAAAGGTAAGAAAACTACACCTGGTTGAATATATGTGACAGGACTAAGGGCTCCCTATTGTAGAAGCTTGAAAAGATGGTATTATGCCATGCAAGCCATTTAGTGAACCAACGGCCTAAGGGTGCCAAGGGTCTCACTAGCGCACAGGGCGCGGCTCGGCCACTGGTAGCCGAGGACAGCTTATTATGCACTGAGCTTGGTTTAAGCGGGCTAGAGTCAGTGGGTTAAACAGAGGGTGCGGCCTAAGTCGTCGGCCCTGAATATTATGTGATATGAATATTATTTGTGAAAGAATGTATCTTGTATTGGTTTGTATATGCTGAATATTTGTTGAGGATTATCTTATGAGAATACATGCTTACCGAACTGTTTGTCTGTTATCATTGTTTGAGTTATCTATGATGTTTTCTTGCTGGGCCTTGGCTCACGGGTGATACGTGGTGCAGGTAAAGGCAAGGGCAAGTTAGATCAGCCCTGACTGGAGAGCTCAGCGAGCAGAATGTACATAGCCAGGTGCTCGGCCGCCACGGTTGAGGTCTAGGCAAGGACGTGGAACCTGGAGTTTGTCTGTTTTTCCTTAGTATGGCTAGTGGATACACTTGTACTTTTGGGAGTCTGTAAACTTATTCTAATTTTGTTATCATATGTGATCCCATGTTTGCTACAGTTTAAATGTGAAATGAGTCTTTTGAGACCAAAACCTTTTTAACCTTAGATCTTACATGTTTAGTAACACGTTTTCAAAATAATGACTTGGTTAGCAAGTCCTGCACCTTTATAAGTACACAGTGTAACGTTCTTGGCTATCCAGGGCGTTACAGTTTGTCCTACCAAAATATGAACATAAAGTATGTAGACTTGTAAAATCCTTATATGGATTGAAACAAGATCCTAAGCAATGGCATGAGAAATTTGATCAAGCCATCATGTCTAATGGGTTTAGACATAACAATGGAGACAAGTGTTTGTATTCCAAAACTTGTAAGGGATATGTGATCATTGTTTGCTTATATGTGGATGACATGTTTATTCTAAGTAATAGCATGAAAGGGATCGAAGAAACGAAGAGGTTTCTATCATCAACCTTCAAGATGAAAGATCTTGGAGAAGTTGATACTATACTTGGTATCAAAGTAAAGAAACATAGTGGGGGTTTTGCGTTAGGGCAAGCCCACTATGTTGAGAAAGTATTGAACAAATTTAACCCTCTCAAGGTTAAAGATGCCAATATTCCATTCGATCATAGTGTAAAACTAGAGAAATTGGAGTACGCTAGTGCTATAGGGAGTCTAATGTACGCTGCCCAATGTACTAGACCTGATATAGCATTTGCGGTAAGTAAACTTAGTAGGTTTACAAGTAATCCAAATGTGGATCACTGGAAGGCTATTGGAAGAGTCCTAGGTTATCTCAAGAAAACCAAAGGACTAAGCCTTCACTACTCCAAATTTCCTTCAATCTTAGAAGGATATACATATGCAAGTTGAATATCCAATCTTAGGGACAACTTGTCCACAACTGCTTGGGTATTTACACTTGGTGGAGGTGCAATTTCTTGGGGTTCCAAGAAAAAAACCTGTATATCTCATTCCACTATGGAAGCAGAGTTTATAGCTCTAGCTGCTACCGGCATAGAGGCCGAATGGTTAAGGGATTTGTTGTTAGGGATTCCCCTAATCAAAGAGAATGTATCTACTATATCGATACATTGTGATAGCCAAGCAACATTAGATAGAGCATACAACGGAGTGTATAATTGGAATTCTAGACATATTAGTCTAAGACATGGATATGTAAGAGAATTGATTCAAAGAGGAGTCATCTCAATGTCCTATGTGAGAACAAGTGAAAATCTGGCGGATCCTTTCACTAAGCCACTAACGAGGGATTTAGTGGCTGCATCATCTCGAGGAATGGGACTTAAACTCCCTAAAGAGATTCACGATTGATGGTAACCTATCTTAACACTAGTTATTTAAAAAAATACTGTAAAAATTCTACCTATATGGACCTAGGGGTGGTGCCGCCTCTCATGAGAATTGGGAGTATTCTCAAGAACGTCCATGAATGGAAAGTGCACATGGCCATTAATGGTGCGAAGCGAGACATAGAGGTCTCAAGTAAACATCGCAAAGGTGTGTGTGTTATCACCGATTTGTTATCATGAAAAGATGGTTCAATGCCCAGCGCAACCAAATTTCCGACAAATTTTATGATAATTACACTATAGTAAAGTTCAAGTTGAAAAAAACTTTACTTTATGCACTAATGCAATGACTCCTATAAGAGAGAGTTCTTATTTAATCAAGTGGGGGATATTGTTATATTTTTAAATATAATGATTGATTAAATAAGTGTTACAATATGATAACTAATTAATCTTGTGGGGGAATGTTATATTATTTTATAATATAATGTAATATTATATTATATTATATTATAATATAATGTTTTAGATTAAATAAATATGACAAAGAGTGTCACATATTGTAACATATAATATAGAGTTACAATATTTAGATATATGTGATATATCCAAATATGTAACATATTTGGTGTTACAAATTTTTAACTTCCAAATATTACCTTTTGTTGTGTAAATTTGGTGTTATACAATATTAAGATGAATTTCATAAAGCCATATGTGAAATGACTATTAGAGATATGATTTTAACCCCAATAATGTGTTTTGGGGGTTACAAAATCAATTGGGATGGTTTAGAACCGTTTGGAAAAACAGCACTAAAATGTGTGCTAAAAATGGTCAGTGGTCACGGCCACAGGAAGTTGGTGGCCGTGGCCTATGGGACAGAGAGCAGTGGCCATGGCCACTGATGTCCCTAATCGCGGCCACAGGTGTAAATCTGACCAATTTTTTAGTTTTTTCAATCTTTGTTGAACAGCTCAAAAAACCCAAATATCTCCCAAATCTCATTTTTAATTCCATATTAATCCAATTAAACATTGGTAACAGCAATGGGGGTTGGTGGAATTTGAAATTCAAAGGGTGTCTCTAAACTCTATAAATAGGAGCCTATAGCTCACTTGAAAGACATAACATTTCTATCCATTAGAGTACTTGGCTAGAAACACCTTGAGGCTTGATAATTCCATAAAGCATTTCCTTTAATCTGAGAGGGATCCCTTAGTGCTTGAGTTAGGGGGAAATAAGCTTTTTGACAAAGGTTTTAAACCTTGTTCAAGTGGGTGATCCCCAACCCTCTTCACTTAGGTTGTGTAAGTGAGAGTTTACTTGTGTTTCTGTTCTTACATTTTATTCTATTACTTTTCTTCTTATTCTCTTATTCTATTTACTTGTAACTTTTGTTTAGAGTTGTAATCTTCTCTTTTGTTTCAAACACCTTTACTTTACTTGTAATATTTTGCTTAGAGTTGTATTTTTCACTATTCGCTTCTTCTTCTATTCTTCTTCTTCTTCTTCTTCTTCTTCTTCTTCTTTTTGTTTATTTGTACTTTCAGTTATAGAGTTGTAACCTTATTTAATTAATCTATATTTATTTGTAATATATTGCCTAGAGTTGTAATATTCTTACCTATTTCCATTGAGGCAATACATATTTTTCCCAACACCCACTATTACCCCAGCGCTCTTCACAGAACCAAAACCACCCCAAACATCCCTGGGTAGCGCTGTAGCGGCCCCTTGTGGGCACTATAGCGCTACACCCAGCCTGAAAATGCCCTTGAACCTTTTTCCTTCGACTCCTCCATTCCCAACTTGATTCCAATGCTTCCAAACATTAAATTAAGTCCCAAATGAACCCAAATACCATACCCACATGTCCTAGGCATCACAACCCCAAGAACCCTAGCCAAAAACATCCATTGAAACGTAACTTTCCAACTCACAAACTAGCTGGAACTCAAATGGAAAAACAGAGCAAGAAATAATGTTTTAATGGCTATAAACTCACCCTAATCTCATAATCACACCCTCTTCAATGGTAGAGCATAACCCTAGATCATCAAGACTTGATTCCTTGGCTTGGTTCCTCAAAAAGAGCTTGAGAATTCAAAGAAAACACAAGGATAAAAAACCATCGGGAGGAGAAGAAGAGCAATACTTTGTTTTCTACAGCTTTCTACAACCTTAATGGTTAATATATATCTTTTAGGTCTAAAGACCACAATGCCCGTAGGCTTAACAAAACTCTCCTTAAAGCCTCCAAGGGCAAATTCGTCCTTTCCTGCCTGTCTCGTTATTTATAATTAATGCCCTCCAATTCCCGTTACTCTCAAAATTCTCAAACACCAATAATTCATATGCTGTTACCCTTTAATTCCCGGCAATGCTCTAATCATTAAAATCACCCCGAGACTCACCTCGAGCCCCGAAATTAATCCCGTTATGACTAAACCGCTACTTTGCACTCAAGATCATCTCATGCCGAATGGATCGAAAAAATCCACATTGTAATGTGGCCTTATCAATTAATCACAAACATGCACCAAAATACACAATTATGCCCTCAACGGGCCAAATTACCAAAATGCCCTTATAATAAAATGTGGACCCATATGCATGCATTTAACATCATATTATAATATAATTCACATAAACATGCATATAATCAATTAATATCATAATAAATCAATTATGGCCCTCCCGGCCTCCTAATCAAGGTCCTAAACCTTATTAGGACATTTGGGGCATTATAGGGGTAGTTCGTGCAACTATGGCGAAACGTTGGCATTTGTCGCACTTTTGAACATACGAGATCGAGTCCTTCATTAAAGTGGGCCAAAAATAGCCCTGTCTCAGTACCTTCAGTGCTAGGTTTTTCCCCCTAGTGTGGTCTCCACAAAAGCCTTCGTGTATTTCTTGTAAAATAATTTTTGCTTCCTCAGGCAGAACACACCACAGGAGGGGCAATGAATGACCTCGCCGATATAGGATTCCCTCAACTATTACATACCATGGAGCTTGATAAAGTAGTTTTCTCATGTATTTCCTATCATTAGGTAGCTTTCCAGTCGTGAGGTATTCCATTATAGGAGTCATCCTGGTCGGCCTTGTGTCAATCATTTTGACCTCCACCATTTCTCTCATTACACTCGGGCTTTCCAACAACTCCACCGGAACTACATTCAATGTTTCAACCTCTTTGGTGGAACCAAGTCGAGCCAAAGCATCGGCGTTGAAATTATTCTCACGGGGTATCTGTTCAATGAAGCTAAACTCGAATTCAGACAACTTGCCCTTTACCTTAGCCAGGTAGGCCGCCATCTTGATGCCTCGAGCTTGGTATTCTCCCAATATCTAATTTACCATGAGCTGAGAATCACTACAGCATTGGATGGATTTCTCCTTCAACTCTTTTGCCACCCTTAGCCCTGCTAATAAGGCCTCATACTCCGCTTCATTGTTGAATGCTTCAAACCCAAACCTGAGAGCTGTATGGAACTGATGTCCTTCAGGTGAGATTAAGATTATCCCAGCTCCCAATCCATTCTTGTTTGACGATCCATCAACAAAGATTTCCCATAATTCATGCACTGGCTCCCTTATCAACTCATCTTAAAAACCAGTGCACTCAGCCACAAAGTAAGCAAGGGCTTGGCTCTTGATTGATGTTCGAGGCATGTATAATGTTGACGGTGAGAACTCTTCAACCAAGTTAAGTTAGAAAAATAGAAATGTAGAGATTATCAAAAGAAAAACTTCAAAGATCTAATTGGGAACTCAAAGAACAGTTGCAGAAAGAAAATGGTGAAATGAACTTATATTTCATATGGTGTAGTGCTACAGTATTTTTTCCAACCCCCTTCCAAGTGGAAGTAGAATTCCTTTTATAGTGGGATCTAATGGCCCCTGATACATTGTGGTCCAGGGGACCAAATAGTACGCAAGTATGGTGTCAGGAGAGTGGTATCAGGTGTAGTGGTGTCGGCTCCAGTACATGGTCAGATATAGTGAGGATGTCCCCACTACCTATTTTGTACGAATGTCAGAGGAATGGCACTAGGCGTAGTGGTGCTGGTGGTGGTGTCTGCTCTGACATCTGGTTAGACGTATTCAGGCCATGTCCCCTCTCCTAGTACTCCCACTACTTGTCTAGCATGAGTATATGGATTAGGCATACGGGTTCTTAAAGGTCGTGCCCCGTACAAGATTGTATTAGCATGATCTTGTTGAATTATACTTGTTCTTTTCGCCTCTAGATGTTGGGGTCTTGATAGGTCTTCATAGGAGACATCCACTTGAGGTGTAGGGTGCGAGACACCGGGGATGCCTTAGGCGTACGAGGCGTTGGCACACGAGGCCTGTTGCGCGCGCGAGGCGCTGGGTGCAAGACGCTGGGGTGCGAGACACTGGGGGAGAGGCGCTGGGGCGAGACGCTGGGGTGTGAGACGCTGGGGGCGAGGCGCTGGGGCGAGATGCTAGAGGCGAGGCCTGCCGTGGGCGCGCGCGGGGACGCGCGCGGGTCATTTGGAGCAGGGTTGATTTGAGCACTAATTTAAGGGTTCAAAGGAACTTCAAACATGGTTGCTTTGGACCTTCCAGGGACCTTAGGCATGAGATGTGGGTTCTTTACCGGTGTTGAATTTTGAGCATCCACACTTGCCCCCCAGTCTAGGAGAGGACCTTTAGGTGCTCTAGTAGACTCTTCTCTTTGATTCTTATAAATAGGTCTTCATGCCAGGCCTATACCGTGGCTCAGCGGTTTGCCGACTCGGCTCACAACCTTTCCACGTCGAATGCCGAGAGGGACCGTCTTGTAGTTCAGGTCCAGGAGCTCGAGGGGGAGCTTGCTGAAACTAGGTCTATGCTAGAAAAGGCCTTGGCGAAAATTTCTGACTCATCGAAAAAGAAGAAGAGGGCGATTGCCAAGGCCACGATGTTGCAGGAAAGGATCACCAGCCTAGAGGCTGAACTCCAGGGTGCCAAGGCTACCCGGGCCGCGTCGCAGGAGAGGGTCGCTTCCTAAGAGGGCGAACTTGAGGGTGCTAAGGCTGCTGCAGTCACATCGCAGGAGAAGGTCGCTTCCTTGGAGGCGGACAGGGTAGTTATTGAATATAGGTCCATAGAGCGCGCCCTTTACGGTGTATGGAGGCAGGATCCAAACTTCAATTTCTCCTCCTTTGGCGAGCACGCCATTGCCCGATCGGCTGGGTGGAACGCTCGTAGCAGGTGTCGTGGCTGGTGCGTGAGGCGAGGCAAGGTGCACGCGGGAAGCCTAGCGAAGTGCCCTGCATAGCGAGAGGGTTCAGGGTCCTTAGAGTGTCTCGCATAGCGAGGTGGCCCTTTGGGACCTATGTTCAGATGCATGCGAGACACGGGAAGTCTAGCGAGGTTGCACCCCATGGGAACACTTGGAGGCAGGATGTGATGTCTCGCGTAGACACCACGCGCGTAGGAGGCCAGCTGTGAGCCTCGCGTAGCGAGGGTGGCGCCTCGAGGTACCCGTGTCCGAGTGCTGAAGCGTGCGTGGGAGGTCAGCCGTGAGCCTCGCATAGCGAGGGTGGCTCTCTTGGATGGAATTCACAAGGGAAGAATTCCTACATTCACAGCTCCTGTGCCCTTGACATCTCTCAGCGTCAAGACAAGTAGGGCCTCGCTATGCGAGGGCCTCGTGCACCTGCCCTCTCGTGACGCGTAGCTTGGCCTCTTAGCCTAGCAAGGCCATACTTCATGGCTCATAAGGTGATGCTTCCCTTGGGACAATCTCTCGGTTTCACAAGACTTACAGGTCTGAGCCTGATAATGTGACTAAGTGACCTTTAGCCTTGTATTTTAACCATGTACTGGAGATTTTTTTTATGGTGGATTTTTGGTATCCACACTTGCCCCCCAGTTTATAGGGAGGCCTTTAGGCGTTCTTGTAGACTCTTCCTTTTTTTTCATTTTTTTTTTGTATTTATCATGCTCGAGGTCCTTTGGAACCCACGCGAAAGGGGGTTTGATAGGTCTCTCTTTGGTGCACCTTGATCATATCTATAAGGATATATTGACCCCTTGGGTTCTAGTTATCCTTTTATATATTTTCGTGCGCGCTTATTATTTCTTGCGCGAAGCGTCCTTGTCGTCATTAGGCATAGTACTATTTTTGCAAGCGTCTTCTTTGAGACCCTTTTTGCAAGCGTCTTCTTTGAGACCCTTTTTGGAAGCGTCTACTTTGAGACCCTTTTTGCAGGCGTCTACTTTTGAGACCCTTTTTGCAAGCGTCTACTTTGGAGACCCTTTTTGCAGGCGTCTACTTTTGAGACCCTTTTTGCAAGCATCTACTTTGGAAACCCTTTTTGCAAGCGTCTACTTTTGAGACCCCTTTTTGCAGGCGTCTACTTTTGAGAACCTTTTTGCAGGCGTCTACTTTTGAGACCATTTTTGCAGGCGTCTACTTTTGAGACCATTTTTGCAGGCGTCTACTTTTGAGACCCTTTTTGCAATTTTTGAGGTGATCTCCCCTCAGGTCAGGACTTTCATGGCTAGATGGTCTTAGTTCAATCTCAAACTTGGTCAGCGACCCCTCTAGCACGACGCTCCCTTCTATATGGAATCTTCGGACGTATTGGTAGTAGGGAGACTGGAGGAAGGTTCGCTTTCTTCAACATTCGAGTTCTTATGGCCCTCTTCCACACGTATATACTTATGTGCTCTCTCTCGAAGTCATCCAAATTCGAAACTTCTGTTTTGAGCATGTTACTCCATAACCTGCTTCCTGGTTGTACTCCGGCTCTAATAGCCATCTTGAGCTCTACTTTGGTTAAGCTTCCCACCTTCGTTGCTTCCATATTGAACCTATGGATATAGTTCTTCAGACTTTCATTCTCACCTTGTTTTATGTTAGCGAGGCTGGTAATTGGCATGATGTAATCACAGGCTGCATGGTGTTGCTGAAGAAATTCATCAGAGAATTGTTGCCATGATTTGATTGTTCCTGGCCTTAACCTCTTGAACCACATGTACGCCACTCCTTTAAGCGTAACGACAAAGCAATGGCACTTTGCCCTGTTGTTGACCCCTCTTAACCTCATCAAGTTATTGAAGGAGTCTAAGTGATATTTTGGGTCTGTAGTACCCTCGTACAGAGTCATGCGAGGCTCTCTGAAGCCAGTGGGCATTTGCTCAGCCTGGATCTCCCTTGTGAAGGGCGAATCACGGTCAAATTCTTTGTTATCTTTGTGCCCCCCAGGTGTAGTGGTAATTTTGTCCCAAGGGCTTCGCATTTTAGTGTCTAGTCCCCTCCTCTTTTTGCTTGAGGAGTCTCGCGGGTCCTCAGACTGAACCCTTGCTTTGGTGGTGTTCCTCGGGGGAACCGCGGGGGGCGCTTCTTTTGAGGTGAATTCTGCTTCATTCTTACGACCATCGTCTTCCTTTCGCCTTTGCTCTTGGGGGCATTTTGTCGGCCTAGGTTCGCCATGGGACCTTGTCGGGGGAGTTTTACTGGTGGAAAGTCGGGTTCCCCCATCGCCTATGGGGACAGTGTCTTCCCCTTTTTCATGCTCCTTCTCTTTATGCCTAGGAAGGGGTATGCTTGACTTTCCTTGCAGTGGGTCGTTTAAGACCTCCTGCATGTTCTCTATCGTGGTTTCCAGCCTTCAAATCTTTTTATGTAACTCTTGAATCTCATCCCTGTAGAAGTGAGTCCTTGAGCTGGAACTTACCGAGCGTACCCCGGGACCCTTGCTTGGCCCATGCGTTGATGGACCTGGGTCTTGGTGGCTTGAGCGTGGTGCCACTGGAGGCCGGTGAAGTGGATGCACTGGCGGCTCTGAATGACCTCCGTCGGGCCAGAGAGCCGGGGATGATGCTTCCTTCTCCTCCCTTGGGGGAAGAGGCTCTTCCGGTCTACCTCCATGCTTGGGCGGAGGGGGGTCTTTCTTGGAAGCCCTCCGCTTTACTTCGTCCCGGCGAATCTCATCATCTTGTATTTGTCGTAGGCGTTTTGAACGTCTTAGCATCTTTCTTTGTTGGAAGTGATGGAAGAACGCTGGCTTGATGCTTGTTCTTCCCACAAACGGCGCCAAACTATTGATGGTGAGAACTCGTCAACCAAGTTAAGTTAGAAAAATAGAAATGTAGAGATTATCAAAAGAAAAACTTCAAAGATCTAATTGGGAACTCAAAGAACAGTTGCAGAAAGAAAATGGTGAAATGAACTTGTATTTCATATGGTGTAGTGCTACAGTATTTTTTCCAACCCCCTTCCAAGTGGAAGTGGAATTCCTTTTATAGTGGGCTCTAATGGCCCCTGATACATTGTGGTCCAGGGGACTAGATAGTACGCAAGTACGGCGTCAGGAGAGTGGTATCAGGTGTAGTGGTGTCGACTCCAGTACATGGTCAGATATAGTGAGGATGTCCCCACTACCTATTTTGTACGAATGTCAGAGGAATGGCACTAGGCGTAGTGGTGTTGGTGGTGGTGTCTGCTCTGACATCTGGTTAGACGTATTCAGGCCATGTCCTCTCTCCTAGTACTCCCACTACTTGTCTAGCATGAGTATATGGATTAGGCATACGGGGTCTTAAAGGTTGTGCCCCGTACAAGATTGTACTAGCATGATCTTGTTGAATTATACTTGTTCTTTTTGCCTCTAGATGTTGGGGTCTTGATAGGTCTTCATAGGAGACATCCACTTGAGGTGTAGGGTGCGAGACACCAGGGATGCCTCGGGCGTGCGAGGTGCTAGCACACGAGGCCTGCTGGGCGCGCGAAGCGCTAGGCGCGAGACGTTGGGGCGCAAGACGCTGGGGGTGAGGTGCTGGGGCGAGACGCTGGGGTGCGAGACGCTGGGGGCAAGGCCTGTCGCAGGCGTGCACGGGGACGCGAGGCGCGTGCAGGTGCGCACGGGGGTCATTTGGAGCTGGGTTGATTTGAGCACTAATTTGAGGGTTCAAATGGACTTCAAACATGGTTGCTTTGGACCTTCCAGGGACCTTAGGCATGAGATGCGGGTTCTTTACCGGTGTTGAATTTTTAGCATCCACATATAATATCTCGAACTGGCTAAGTTCGATAGCCCATTTTAATAAACATCCCGACGTTTCAGGCTTTTACAACACCTGCTTTAAAGGTTGGTATGTTAAGACATGAATAGAATGGAACTGGAAGTAGGGCCTGAGCTTCCTTGAAGCCAAAATGAGACATAATGCAAGCTTCTCTATCAGTGGATACCGTGATTCAGCTCCGAGAAGCCTCTTGCTTACGTAATACACGAGTTTCTGCACCCAATTTTCTTCTTGAACTAATACGACACTGATTGCATTTTCTATCACGGCCAGGTAAAGAAACAGACACTCTCCAAATGTCAGTTTTGATAGCACGGGGGGTGCAACTAGATGCATTTTCAGATTGTGAAATGCTTGTTCGCATTCTTCGGTCCACTCAAATTTCTTGTTTCCCCTGAGCAAGTTGTAGAATGGTAGACACTTGTCAATGGATTTTGAAATGAAACGGTTTAGAGTTGCCACCTTTCTAGTTAGGCTTTGTACTTCCTTACGCGACCTGAGCGAAGGCATTTCTAGTGGTGATCTGAATTTTTCTGGAATTGGCTCTATCCCCCTTGTGTTGACTATAAACCCCAGAAATTTTCCAGACGCAACTCCGAAAGTGCATTTCTGGGGATTCAGCTTCATGTTGTACTTTCTCAAGATGCCAAAATATTCTTCCAGGTCGGATACATGGTTGTTGGAAGTCTTTGATTTGATGAGCATATCATCGACATACACCTCCATGTTTCTCCCGATCTGGTTAGCGAACATCTTGTTTACCAAGTGTTGGTATGTAGCCCCGACATTTTTCAACCCGAATGGCATAACTTTGTAGCAATATACGATATGCTCGGTCATGAAACTGGTATGCTCTTGGTCTGTAGGGTTCATCACGATCTAGTTATATCTAGAATACGCATCCATGAAAGACATGAGCTCGTGACCTACCATGGCGTCTACCAACTAATCAATTCTTGGTAGTGGGAAACAGTCCTTGGGACAAGCCTTGTTGAGGTCAGAGAAATCGATACAGGTTCTCCACTTCTCGTTTGGCTTTGGGACCAGCACGGGGTTAGAAACCCAGATCAAGTATTTTGCTTCCCTGATAAA
This sequence comes from Humulus lupulus, assembly GCF_963169125.1. Lineage (NCBI taxonomy): Eukaryota > Viridiplantae > Streptophyta > Magnoliopsida > Rosales > Cannabaceae > Humulus > Humulus lupulus. Next base: position 228,290,810 of record NC_084793.1, on the reverse strand, counting down.
CCCGCATTTTAATAGGCGAGCTACTTCTTCTTCTAATGCTTCAGCTCGTACTGTCCCCAAAAGCCTCCGTTTTGGGGACATTGCAGGCACGCTCTTGTCCAAGTTTAAGGTATGCATTATTATACTTACACTAATTCCCAACATATTCTCATGCGACCAGACGAAAACATCCAGGTTCTTCCGTAGAAACTCAACCAACTCCTTCTTCCTTTCGACTTCAAGATTTTTCCCAATCTTTACAACTCTTGAAGGTTCTTTCGAGTCGATGTTTATTTCTGATGGACCCAAAACGGGTATGTTTAAAAATTTATACTCGCAAGCGCACGAATCGTATTTATAGAATAGTTTTCGTGTAAGCACGAGGTCGAACCCAAAGGAGTTGTCTAAAATCAAAAAGAAAACTATTGTAAATCAAAAGTAATAAATTCTAACCTAGTTCCAAAGATTGATGAGTTTTAATATTATGAACATAAACTAAAAGATTGTAACATAAAGCTATTTAAGAGAATGAAAATAAACCAATAATGAATTGACAATAAGTGTTAAAAGAAAATATTATTAAGATACTAGAATCCACAAAATGTAAGTTTAATAATATTTATTAGTATATTGATTCCCAAGTTTTAGTGATAGTTAAAATAATTTAAACTATCCTTTTCCAAAAAGATTTATAATTTTAAACACAAATTTCTTATAAAAAGATAGGATTTTTCTTCACTTTTCAAAATTATAATTTCAAAGCATTTAGTGTAAATCAATCTAATGAAATAACAAATAAATCAATGAACATTATTTATAAGGCAAAACATAATATTTTTGTTCTAAGCATGGATGTGTACAATTTAATGACACATCTTACACAAAGAATATTATGTTTATGCACTAATGAAGAACAAAGTGTAAATATGTTCTAACAATCTAAAATACAAGATATTTAAGATGAAAGAAATATATGAAGAAGAAAAATCCATAGACTTTGTTGCATTACAAGGGAAATCAACATACAACATAAATATTACCTAGTTACAAGTTGCTTCATCATGATCTTAATAATCTTATGAAAAAGATTAGAAGCACATAACTAGAGTAGAAATTACAAAATAAATGACATACATACTTGCAAAATGCTCTTGAAAAACCCAAATGGAAGAGAGAATGGTAGAGAGAAAATGGGAGAAAAAAGATGGTAACCAAAACATTAAGCACCCTAAAATGGTCTTGAAATACCATATTTATAGCCAAAGTGAGGTTATTAAAATAATCCATTTAAATTAATTAAATTGATTAGATTAATTAAATAAAATAAATATGGTATGTAGAGGTAAATTATAGGGTGTAATGATGATGTTGTGGTGAAAATGTGTAGACAAAAGGGTAAAAAGTTGGCAATTTTGTCATAGGGGACAAAATGCAAAATGATGGGCTCAAGAGGTGGCTGAAGGTGTTGGTGGCAGGTGAATTCGGCTGGGCTTTGGGGCTAGGCCGAATGGGCTGAAGTGGTGCATGGCTGGCGTGAAGGAGGCAAGCCCACGGTTTGGGCTGGGTTGAAGGCAAGGCCCAAGGTTGTCTCGGCTGGATGCTTGCTGGAGTAATTGGTGCATATGAGGAGATGATTGATGCAGCTCTTCGGCTGGAGCATGTGGGCTGGCAGGCGGAAGTGCACCAGGAGGCTGGGAGGTCTCAGGCTGCGATAGGTGGCGTCTTGGGGGCAGTTGGGGAGAAGCTGAAGGAGGTGGAGGAAATGGGCCTGGCACTTGGGCTGTGGCGTGGGCATGGTGGGCATGAGGCTGAGATGCTTTCAAAAATGCCATTATCCATCTCTTTTTCAGCAAAAATGCCACTCTTTATCTTTATTTTTCTTGCTTTTCAAGAGCAAAAATACACCAACATCCCTAACAAAAGAAACATAAATTAAATCAAATTCAAATATTTTCAATTATAAAATAAATCATATTAGTTCATTGAAAATATTAATTAAGACTTAATTTAATTGAACATTTAGTTTCACTAAAACAACATTTTTTATACGTCAAACTAAACAACATTAATTCAAATAATTAACTACAATATTTTACAACAAAATAACTATAAAAACACACAAAATTAAATAAAATCAAAATAAGACTAATAAATTCAAAATTACTTAAAAACTTAATAAGTTAATTAAAAACTCAAGAACTAAGCAACAATTAGCATATAAAATATGGTAAAATAACTCTAATTTGTAGAGTTATCAATTTCCTCGAGCTCTTCTATTGCTTTAAGCTCAGACTTGTCTTCTCCTACCTGTGGATCAATATTGTCCAGTTATGCGACCTTACCATCTTCTTCTCGAGGTTCTTCTGTCCCACGAGTGATTTCCACTCCCTGAGACTCCTCACCTCCCTCACTTATGACCATTGCCTGTTGCCCGGGTTGTACTTTTCCTTTCATAGAAATTTTATAGAATTCTCTGGCGGTGAGCTAGTCTCCTCTTACTGTGTATATCCCCGAGATTGAGGGAATTTCATTGCCAGGTGTCAGATTGAAGTGATGGCTTCAAATGCCATCAATGCAGGTCGGCCCAAAATCGCATTATATGCGGTCGGACAATTGATCACCACAAAATCAAGTATTTTAGAGACAGTTTGTGACTCTTCTCTCAATGTCACCACTAGTATGATTGTCCCTATGGCCGCTGCTCTTTCACCCGAAAACTCATACAAAGTCATTGAGGTCACTTTCAAATCGGTTACGGACAATTCCATCTTTTCTAGGGTGGTCCTGAAAAGTAAATTTATGAAACTTCTGTTGTCCACCAATACTCTTTGTACCATTCGATTAGCAAGCTACACGGTTACCACCAGCGGATCATTGTGCGGGAATTAGATGTGGCTAGCATCCTCTTCCATGAAAATGATTGGTTGTTTTTCCAATCGCTATTGTTTCAATAACCGCTGCTCCAGGACAAACTCCACACCGTTATGAGTTTTCAACTCATTGATATACCTCTTTTGGACCCCGCTGCTCATGCCCGCCAAATGAGGTCCTCCCGCAATAGTGGTTATATCTCCTCTTACTATTGGAGGAGGGTCGACCTGATTCGTCTGAGCTCCAGGTTGACCTATCAGAGCTTCTAGAACTGGCTGAGGATTCTGCCTGGCAAGTTGATTGGGAACTACCCGATTTCGGGCATACTGGTGGTCTAGCTCGAATGAGAGTCTCAATTTCATCCTTTAGTTGTCGACAATCATTAGTGTTATAACCGATGTCATTGTGGAATCGACAAAACTTTGAAGGATCTCTCTTTGCCCTCTGGTGTCTTAAAGGTTTTGGCTTCTTCCATGGGAAGCGATTAGAGTTAGCCAGGAAGATACGCTCTCGGGTGTCTGTTAGGTCGGTGTAGGTGGCATAAATGGGCTTGAATTTCTCCCCCGACTTGCTCTTCTTTGTCCCATTTTGGTCGCCCTCACCATTCCCATTCCTCTTGTTATTTCACCCGTTGGTTATTCTGGGTAACGGGTTGAGCCGTGGCTGCAACATGTCACCGCTCCAATGGGTTAGACATGGGCCTGGTTGGTTCCTGTGACAGAAGCTTGTGCTTCCTCCAGTTTTATCCACTCTTGAGCTCGGGCCAGAAATTCATCGATGCTTTTAACTCCTTTTCATTGGAGTTCTTGCCACAGGTCGCCTCCCACCAGAATTCCCGTTCTCATTGCCATGAGCTTGGAGCTATCATCAAAATCCCTAGCCCATGTAGCAACATTGGCAAATATGCTCAGATATGATTTCAGTGTTTCACCAGGTTGCTGCTTTACATTGGCCAATGAGTCGGCCTCAACATGAGCTGCCTATGAAGCTCGGAATGCTCTCTTAAACTCGGAAGAAAATTTCTTCCACAAGCTTATCGAATGCTTCTTGTATTGTTTAAACCATTGTTTGGAAGGTATGACTAGAGTTGCAGGGAACATGATACATCTTAGATCGAACTCAACATTGTGGGCCATTATTATTGTGTTAAACATCCCGAGGTGATCGGACATATCTGCGTTTCCATCCAACGTTGGCATGTGCGGCATCCTAAAGCCAAGTAGGATATGTAGCCACTGTGATATTTGGAGCAAAAGGTTCGAGCTCCTCATCTGAGTCGTAATTGTCCTTTTCCTATCCAGATAAGAGTCTTTTCATTTGCTCTTCCATCAAATCCACTGAAATAATTTGTGAGCTTGTCCTTTCCAACAGTGTATTAAGAAATTAAACAAGTAGATTAGTGCTAAATTATAAACTGTAATGAAATAATAAACACTCTCTCGAACACACACAACTTTTACGTGGTTCAGTGGTTAAAATCCACCTAGTCCACGAGTCAATATTATTACTTTTCTCTCTCAATTTCTGCAGAGTTTTGGTAATACAAAAAAATGGCATTCCCTTCCCTGTCCATTATTCCTAGTATTTATAGGGGAATTCCATGGACAGGTTTGGGTAACCGCGTGAATAAATAAGGCATACATTTAATATAGATTATTCCCATTTACATTGGGATGTGATTTGATAACAGAATAGTATATACTCATGCTATCTCGGATAATAAATGATAGATATGTGATACAACCTTGAAATTAATGAGCGTATAAAGAGCCTTCGAATCTCTTGGGATCCTTCAGTATGCGCTCTGTCCAGGTTTCCACGAGCTAAATATCTCACCCAAGCTCGTGTTCAACGACTATCTGGACCCTAGCCCGTAGTAAGCTCAGAGCGCCCAAAGTTAGATCTAGTCATTATAAGTCTTGAGCTCAATTGTTATCCTAAGAGGCGGTCTGATAATAAACTATGTATCGTGCTGTCAAACGCCCAAAATCAAGCTGTTCACATCACTGTTAGCTGGGATATTCTACTTGGCTATTTTTCTATATATTCATCTGTCAGCTGTACCCGAGCTGAGTAATAGAACTCATGCTAATTTTAGGGTACAACACCATGCAATAAAAGATTGGGCATAAAACCTAACACAAATATTACTTCTATTATTTAAAAAATACATAGAAAGAACATGACTAATTCTATATAGTTTTAGCAAAAGTCAATATATATGAATGAGATGGAGAAAATTATGAAGATATTATCTATATTATTTTTACTAATTTGATAATACATAGAAAGTGCTTGACAAAATCTATATACTATTAGTAAATATAAATAGAGATAATAAGATGAAAAAAAAAAGATGAAAAAAATCACTCAAATATATAAACATAAAGCACATGGTGAAACTTAAATACCAAATAAAATCATAGGGCATATAGGATCATCGTAACCTTCCTAAGAAAGTTAGCTTATTATGCTAAACATTCTCATAAAATCCTAGAGAGAAAATATGAAAAGTGAGACTAAAATTTGGTAGAGTTTTGCAACCAAAAAATTACGTATTAAACTATGAAAAATGAGTTTCTATTTATAGAGCATAGACAAGGATTGAAAAATAAATAATGAAAGGTTTGGGGTTACAAGAGATAATAAGAATATTAATAATAAAATCTGATATAAAAATCATAGTTATTATATCTGATATTAATAATAATAGAAAAATCTGATATAAAAATTTGTTGTTGTTATAATTGCTAATTTGGTCTATGTTGTGCATGTAGGTGGAGTGGAAAGGGAGAAAATGGAGTTGCTGAATATTGAGCTGATGGAACACGTTGACTGACGCGTTTACAGGTGTGGGAGCAGGGGTAGCGGGAGCGAATGGAAGAGCGCCAAGTGGTGCATTGACTGGTTGCTGAAGGAGACCAGGGACGCGGGTCGGGTCAGGTTATGGCCGCGAGTTGCGGAGCTTCGCTGGGGCTGCAAGCTACTGGAGGTGCTGCGTGGCGCGATAGGAGGCTGCCATGTGGTGGTGGGACCAGGTTGCATGGGCCTGGGCATTTGAAAAATATCATTTTTTTCCTTCTTTTCTTCTTTCTTTTTATACTAGTTAATAGGTACGTGCCTACCCGGTAATTTAAAAAAAAAATTGTTAATTATTATTTTTTAATATATTTGTAAAAAAAAATTGTCATTTTTATTTGTTTAGATTATATTAATTTAATTTTAATTCAATTTTTGAAAATGAGAAAATATAACAAACAAAATGAGTAATTATCTAAATAAATAATTACCAATTCAATTATTATAATTTTTTCATGTTATTATTGATTTTATCTATTTATCATCTTTTATTATTAGTGTTTTACTTATACTAATTACAAAATATATTATTCAAAATGTATACACCTCAAGTGTAAAGAATAAAAAATGTAATCACTTTATAATAAATTAGTAATGTATTTTATTAGGTTATCTGTAATTTAATATTCAAATTATATAAAAAATTATAATAAACAAAGTCAAACTTAAAAAATATTGGATAATAAAATGTAAAGTTTGTTGAATAACATATATTATACCGCTATTTTAAATTTGGAATCAAAACGATTAGTATTTTATGATTTTCTTCCGGCAATTTTGTTCCCAGGGTTTGAATTTGTTAATTGTTGTTGACATTTACTACCATAATAAATATAAATATAGGGTATATATATAATATATGACTCAGTACTCCATCAATCTCCAATAAAAAAAAAAAGCAAAAAATATAGAAAACAAAATTAAAATGAAACTTTTTTTGGCGCGCGTTTCCTTATTTTCTCTCTTCCATGGCGAAGAAGAAGAGAGTGGTTCGAAAGCCAGTTTTACAAACGCCTGATCGAGATTCGACTGTTGATTTTCATGAAGGAATTAATGTAGCGGATGATGCTGGATCTTCAGCTGGATTGACTCTAATTGCAGAAGTGGTGAATTCAGGGGAAGTCAATCAGATTAATGGTAGTCGTGAGCATCTATCTGGTTCGAAGTTGGATACGAAGCATCAGCACAACTCAAGCTGGGCTAAGGAGGTGGATTCGAAGCTTGAATCTGAGATAGGCCAGGGTCATTACCAAGATTCAGCAAAGACTCACTGGAAATCCTTTTCTAAGGAGAATATGTTTGTGCGAGATCCAATGCTATCTTATTCTGAACCTCTGATAAAGGATGGGATGAAGATAGCCCAAGTGGATCCAGAAAAGGTTGTGATACAAGCTGCTAACTGGAGGTCGGCTGTTATATGCATGGTTCTGGGAGCAAATCCTCCTATGGCTATGTTTGAGGGTTTCATCAAGCGGATTTGGGGACACCTAGGGATAGCTCAAGTGGTTAGAATGACTATGGGTTTGATTATGGTAAAATTCAATGATGATGCCACTAGAGATCAGGTCTTGGAGTCAGGGGTTCTTCAATTTGATCGAAAGCCAGTTATCATCTGGCCTTGGTCCACAGATCTGAACACGCTTAAACTGGTTCAATCTGTGCCATTGTGGATCCGTCTCCATGACCTTGGTCTTCAATACTGGGGGAACAAGAGCTTAAGTGCTTTAGTGAGTACTGTTGGAAAACCAATTATGGTGGATCAACATACTAGAGATCACACTAGAGTCCAATTCGCTAGAGTATTGGTTGAGATGGACATTACGGACTCACCTCCTCGCTATATTCAGTTTCTAAACGAACATGGGCAACTTGTGGAGCAGGGTATAGATTATGAATGGCTTCCTGTGAAGTGTAAGAACTGCATGGGGTATGGACACATTATGGCTGATTGCCGTAAGGGGGAAACTGAGAAAAAAGGGAAGAAGATAGATACTGTAAAGTTTGTTGCTGTTCCTAATGAGCAGGAACCAAAGCCTTCGGTTGAAGTGGAAAAGATTAGCCAAGTTTTGACTCAGAATAACAAAGATAATGATCATTCTACTCAAGTTAAAGAATGGCATATTTCGAAAAGAACAATACAGTCGAAAGGGCAGGGTTCTCAAGTTACTTATAAACCAGATACAGTTAAAGAGGCAGGGAGGCAAACTGGGAATGCTTTTAGTGTTTTGCAGGAGACAGGGGCTAGTTTGGAGAAAGGGTCAGTGCCAATTGAGGCAAAGGGATCAGGTTTTGCAATCACTTGAAGATGGATAACTGCAATGTAGCTAGTTGGAACGTTCGGGGTGTTAATAACAAGAATAAACAAAACTCTGTTCTAGAGTTTTATAGTCTGAATAAAATTGGAGTTGGAGCCTTGCTCGAAACCAAGTTGAAGGATAACAAGATTAAAGAGATGATGATGAATAAGTTCAGTAGTTGGGATTACTATAGTAGCCCGACCATTGAAGGTCGCCTGCTTATTATTTGGAGGAAAAGCTTTGTTAATGTGATAGTCATGGCTGAATCTTCTCAGTTTGTTCATTGCTATGTGAAAATGTCAGGTCAGGAAGAAGCTTTTTGTATTACGTTTATTTATGGTTTAAATACCAATGATGAGAGGAAAAGTTTATGGGTGGATTTATTGAGTCTCAAGTTTCCTGTGAAGCCTTGGCTGCTGCTTGGAGATTTTAATGCAGTATTCAATAGTGAAGACAGATCTGGGGGGAATCCTATCTCTATGAATGACTTGACTGATGCTACTTTATGGCAAGCTCAAGTTCATGTGGAAGCTCTTAAAAGATCAGGCTCGAATTTTACTTGGTCTAACAACCAAGATGGTGCTAGTAGAATCTATTCTAGAATAGATCATGCGTTTGCCAATGAGGAATGGCATGATATTTTTCCTAACTCTACTGCCCATTTTGCTTGGGAATCTATTTCTGACCATTGCTCTTGTGTGGTTGCTGCTACTGTTTCAGAGAAGATTGGTCTTAAGCCTTTTCGTTATTATAATTTTTGGGCTGAACACCCGGAGTTCAAGGGGTTAGTTACTGCCAGTTGGGAGAAGCCTTTGGCTATTAGGGGTTTGAAAGGTATCTACTATAAACTCATGAGGTTGAAACATAGCCTTAAGAAATTTAATAAGGCTACTATTGGAGATGTGGGGACAGCATACTTTGAAGCTAAAGCCAGGTTTTCTGCTGCAAGACAGCAAGCTCAAGCTCACCCGAGAGATATTATTTAGCAGGAAATGGAAAAGTCAACTGCTGAGACTTTAAGCAGCAAAGAAAAGATGTATTTTAGTTTTCTGAGACAACGAAGTAAGGTTAAGTGGCTTCAACAAGGGGATGAGAATACTTCTTTTTTTTCATGCTTTTTTGAAGAAAAGGAAGGTGGAGAACAGGATAGCTTATTTTGTTACTGATCAAGGTGCCATTAATGATAATTTTTCTGATGTTTTTTATCATTTCTTAAACCACTTTCGTGGTTATATGGGTAGCAAAAACACAACCAATATGAGGCTGAATGTTGAGTGTATGGAAAAAGGTGCTAGGCTTGGTCTGGAGCAGCAGGTGGCTATTCTGATACCTTTCTCGAATAAGGAAATAAGGAAAGTTCTGTTCAGTATTCCAGATGAGAAATCCCCAGGGCCTGATGGGTATGGTTCGGGTTTTTTCAAAACAATGTGGCCTGTCTTGGGAACTGAATTTTGCAAAGCTATTAAGGATTTCTTCAATACAGGGAGTATGCCATCTGAATTTCATTCTACAATGATATCTTTAATTCCTAAGAAGGATAACCCCTCGAGAGCTGTTGATTACCGTCCTATTGCGTGCTGTTCTACAATATACAAATGCATTTCAAAACTGATGTGTTTGAGGCTTGCGGGAGTGCTTCCTTCCTTGGTCAACCAAAACCAAGGAGCTTTCATTAAGGGCAGATCCTTAGCTCACAATGTGATGATATTGCAAGATCTTTTAAAGAACTATAAGAGAAAGACAGTGTCTCCTAGATGCACCATCAAAATATATATCAGCAAGGCCTATGATACTGTTAACTGGGACTTTCTTGAGGCTTTGCTCAATTCCTACAACTTGCCTGAAAAATTTGTTCGAAGGGTAATGATTTGTCTTCGGTCAACAACCTATTCTATTACAATGAATGGGAGGGTGCAAGGCAGCTTCAAAGGTGAGAAAGGGTTAAGACAAGGTGACCCGTTATCACCTTTACTCTTTGTCCTTATCATGGAATATCTAACTAGAAGGCTTCAGCTAGCTGCTTCCCACTCCTTATTCAGATATCATCCTTTGTGTAAGGGTTTAAAGCTCATTAATCTCTGCTTTGTAGATGATTTAATTCTGTTCAGTAAAGGCTCAAGGCAATCGGTGTTAGTTATTAAAGAGGTTCTGTCTGAGTTCAGTAAAACAACAGGATTACATGTTAGTGAGGACAAGTCGGAGGTCTTTTTTGGTGGTGTCAATTCCAATGAGAAGAGTGCTATCCTCAATGATCTTCATCTCATAGAAGGAATATTCCCCATCCAATATTTGGGGGTGCCTCTTAGGCCTACCAAGTGGAAAGCTGAAGACTGTGGCATTATCATCAAGAAAATAAATCAGAGGCTGCATTCTTGGGCTAGTAGGCATTTATCATTTGCTGGAAGAATACAGTTGATTCACTCTGTGTTGTTTGGCCTTCGCAACTACTGGATGAGCATATTTGTGCTGCCTCACAGTGTAACTAAGGAGGTTGAGAAAATGTGTAGAGGCTTTCTATGGGGTGTTAATGGTAACAGGAGTAAAATTCATATTGCCTCTTGGGACAAGGTGTGTCTCCCGAAGTCTTATGGGGGTCTTGGGTTCAAGAATGGGATTAAATGGAACCAAGCTATCCATGCCAAGTTTATCTGGGCCATCACTGGAAAGAGTGACTTGCTTTGGGTCAAATGGATCAATTCCATTTATCTTAAAGATGCCTCTTTCTGGTCTTATGAGCTTAAACCAGACACGAGCTGGTACTGGCGTAAGCTCTGTCATTTGAGACATCGATTTACTAGTTTTGAGATTGTAGCTACTGGTTGCTCGGGTAAGTTCAAGTTTTCAGCTCTTTATAACAGTTCGTTAAATCAAGCTCAGATCTGCCATTACTATAAAGTTGTCTGGAATTCTATTAATCTGCCAAAGCACCGGTTTTTGTTGTGGCAAGTGGTGAATACCCAGCTCCTCACCAGAGATAATTTGATCAATATTTACCGAGTTTTTCGGAAACGAATACAAACAGAATAATAAAAAGATAAGAACTGTAGAAGTGCTGAAATGTAACTAAACAAACAGTGTTTTTACGTGGTTCAGGCGTTAACAAGCCCTAGTCCACGAGTCGATGTTATTATACTTGGAAAAGGTTACAGTAAGATGGCTGGTGTACAAGAACTTCACACACTCACAGTGTTTCTCTCGGGTCCTCTTGAAGAAGATGAAGCTAGAGAGATTTTTGTAGAGTTTTTGCTATGTGATCTGTTGGCCGTCCCCCTTCTTGTAAAATGAAGGGGTCTTTATAGCTAGGGTTTTGGATTAGGGTTTTTCTCTACGTACATGAGTCTTAATTACTCCAGCCATAAATAGGGAATACAATTACTGTAGTAGCATGGCTACAAAACTCTATGTGGGTATATTTACATGAAAGTATGGGGAACACACAAAGTCAGCCGTCTTTTCTAAGTTGTCAGCGGAACAGTAGGCGAAAAGGTACCCTTAGGCGTGCTGGGATGTGTGCGGCTTTGACCTGTCGGGCGTGTCAGGCGGGATCCTGTGTCAGGTGGATATCATTCCAAATATGCCTCCTCCATGACTCGACCGCTTGGTGTTGTTCCGTGCGAGGCACGGAACCGTTTCCGCGAAGAACACTCGAAGAGCTTCTCCTGGAAGGAGCTTCCCCGAAGGATACCCCTTCGGGAGTCCGAGAGGGTTGACGAGTTTCCGTGTCGTGTTTGCTTGGAAGAGTAATCCGGACACTAAACAGGAGAGGTGAAGCCTTTCTGTCCATCCGCGAGCTCTGGTCACCTACCGTGAAAGACATCGATAATTCTGCTTCCCCGATGACATCAACCTAAACGCTATCCGGAAATCTGGATAACATTTACCCCCCAAGGTCACGGAGCTTTGAGAGATCCGGGAGCTTGTACAGTCCTCCGGGTATTTCGGTTTCTTAGATTACGCGAGGGGCCACCTTCTGTGTTCCCGGAAGGGTTCCTTTTTCCCGCCTGAGTGTTAGTATGAAGAAGAAAGGGAATTTCTTCTGTTTGAACTCAAGTACTCAAGTGCGGCAAGGACCACATGTCATGCTGGGAATGGTTCTGCGACCAAGACGTGTGCGTGAGGCGACTGGTTGAGTATGCGTGCGTCAGTCATCTGAGTAATGATTTGACGGTTTTTAATGGTACTCCGGGCCCGAGGTGGCGTAATGATGGGAAATAAATACTTTATTCCCATCCGAGGAGTCATAAATAGGATCGTCGCTTCATCTCCAGCCGTTGGATCTGATGCACACGGAATGGGAAGATCGGGACCGTCCATTTGAGGAATTCGAAACGACTTCTTCCCTGCTATAAAAACGAGGGAAAGGACCTTTCTTCCTCTTTACGGTTTCAAATTCTCTATCTTTCGGATTTTCAGATTTCCAAACCTTCGAACTCTCAGGCTTCCCAGCTTCCGTTCCTCCGAACTTGCCACTTCTTTTGGTAAGGATCTGGAAACTTTTCTTTTGATTTGGCAGTGGGTTTATTCGCCGAAGTTCCTGGTTTGAATCGCCGTTCGTCTTTGCAGCTTTTACTTCTCGCGATCGTGCTGTGCAGTGATCCAGTTACTCCTTCAACCTCCAACTACCCGAATATCAGTAAGTATTTCTACTTTGCTCTTTCTTCCCAAACCTTAGGTTGTTGGTAGTTGTTAGAGTAGAGGTTTCTGCCATTATCGCTTATGTGCATGCGTGAATAGGGCTTTGGTAGGCATGTGATTGATGTGAGTCGATAAGTAGCCTTTTTTGCATGCTTTGACGATTTGCGTTTGGAAAGTCGTTCCTTGTTTTGCTGTTTTAGGGCATAAGCATGAACGCCTTTAGGGTGTCTTTCTCTGGAAGAACACTTCTTTTGGTGGGCTTAGGCTCGGAGTCTGAGTCTGGTTCCTTGCTGCCCTCCGGGTGGCATGGTGCCAATCCCTCGGTAAGCTCGGTGGGAGCCTCTCCAAGAAGTTTTCGGGGAGGGTCTCCCCGACGCCTTTGATACCACTAGGGTATGACAAGGGTGCTGACTGCTTAGAGTGTTTTCTTCTTTCTTTCTTTTGTCCAGTGACGAACATCTCAAAGGAACAACTCCTTGCTGTGGGGGAGGCTGATTCTGCCCAGGAGAAGGGTTCCCCTGTCGCTGGTGCAAAGGGGAAAGGAAAGGCGAAAGTGGTCGCGGCTAGCCCACCGACTTCCAATAGTTCAATCTGGGAGATGGACCAAAAGCCGAACCTTTTCAGGAATTATGGCATGCTAGAGCTGTATTCCTCCGAGGCAGGCCTGAAGAACATCCCAGGTCTGATGTGGCACCGTCTGTCGGTGCTGGGCGAGTCGGCTAGCCAGAGTCACGAGGGCTTTGGTGCCTGGAGCTGGGCACACATAGTGTGTGGGGCGCACTTGCCCCTAAGGAGTTACTTTGCCAATCTCTGTGTGAAGGCGGGGATTGCCCCCTTCCAGTTGATTCCTCCCAGCTACAAGCTCTTAGCGGGGTGGTTCATCTTTTGCAAGTCCCGGAAAATGGAAGCTCCTACCCCGGAGGAGGTGCTGTACTTGTACGGGCTGAAGTCTCAGCCTATGAGGGGTCATTTAGACAAGGTGGGGTTTTACAGGCTGGAAAGGCACCCGGACGTGATGTGCCCCACCTGTCATACCGCGAGGGTTCCAGACCTCCGGGAGTACTGGTTCCTTACGACTGGCTTTCCGCTGAAGAGGGTGCCAGCCCTATCTTTGGACTTCAAAATCCCTGGTAAGTGCTCCTTCCTCTCCTTTTCAACTTTGTTTCTTTGCGTTTGATTTGCCTTTTGGTAGGATCTCTAACGCTCGTATTTGAATTTTGCAGAAGTCGTTCCGCGGACACCTCGCTGCGCGGAGATGATAAGGAGGTCCAAGTTCTACGAAGGGCTTTCTGAGGAAGAGTTGAAAGTGGAGGGACTTGTGACCTCCGAATCGTTGAGGGAGTATGGGCTACTCACCTCTTTCCAAAACATCGAGCCAGTGAGTGGCAGGGGGCAAAGTCAGGTGTCAGCTGACATCCGGGAGCAGATTGCCCTGGAGCTGTCCAAGGTGATCACCCAAGCAGCCCGGGACGAAAATACTTTATCTCCTAGTTGGGCGGAGAGGTTCCCCGACCCCCAGCCGGAGGAAGAGGAGATCGAGGCTCGCCACGCCGCGGCTTACCCTAACGAAGGGGCTCCGGGGGCTAGTACCTCCGGGAGAGGTAAGACTAGTTTTCGATTGATCCACACCCCCAGCCTGTCTGAGGTTTCCCGGACCTCTCAGATGGGGTTTGATCCCCGTTTCCTTAGGCTAGATCCGCGTAGGATACCCTTCGACAGATATTGCGATAGGGTAGATGAGCTCCTCGGGTGTCTGAGTGACGGTAGTCTGCCAGAAGGTGTCATCATGGTTGACCCTTCTTCCCTCAGCATGTCATTCCCGGACTTCAAGGAGTACGGGAGCTTCCTGGAGCAGGAAGCGGTGTTTTGTTTTGCTCGGAGAAGGTCATCCACGTTTCTCGTGCATGGTCGTCCCTTTCAAACTTTTCTTTTTCTTGTTTCTTGTTCCCTGCTGGCGGGCTCGCTTGTGCTTTTATGTTGTTGATTGTCTTGTCTTCCGCTTATCTTCTTTCTCATTGCTTGTTGGTTCGTTAATCTTGCTTTGTACGTTTCTTGCAGAGTATCCAGAAGCCAAGATGTTGGGGAGGGTTACTTTGCTCATTAAGAAGGCTGCCACTAGCCAAGACCCGTCCACAGGGAAAGGACGGAAGACCAAGGCTGGTAGGGGAGGTAAAGCTGCCTCCCCCAAGAAGACAAGTGGCGAGGCGCAAGCGTCTCCGAGGGTAGAGAAGTCTCCTGCCGACGGGCCTTCCGAGACTATGATGGTCTCGAGTAGCAGCAGCGACGGGGAAGGGCTTGTGTTCCCCGTGAAGACAACTGGGGTGAGCAAGCGCCCTGGAGAAGATGCTGAGGGCGCTAAGAAGAAGCGCCTTAGACACTCTTCTCCTGGTCGAAGGCAACAACAACAGCAACGACAGCAACCACAACCACAACAACAGCAGCAACAAGAACAACAGAGACAATCACCAACGTCACAGCTGCAGCAACCACAACATCCAAACCAGCAGCAGCAACAAGGGCAATTACTTCCGCTGCCGCAGCAGCAAAAGCAACAGACCGGGGCCTTAATACCCCGTCTGCCTCCTCCTCCAGCCCAAAGGGAGTCCACCCTTTCGGGGTCTCCTTCTTCTCAGCCAACAAACCTTCCTCTGCCTGGCCTGAAATTCCACTTCCCTCGGAAGCCAACCAGTTTCCCCGCTGCCCTCCTGGAGGGTGTAAGACGGGCCGATAGTTTTTTGAAGAGGCGGTTAGAGGCGGAGAAGGCTGTTACTCAGGGAAGGGCAGATAACTTGTCTGCCGTGAAGAGAGCTGAGCTGGCCGAGGGGGTGAGATCCCTTCACCCGGCCGGAGCGGTTTTGGACGGCCCAGCCTTGGAGAAGAGGCTGGTGCCTAGGCTCGGACGTGCATTGGCGCCGTTCGGAGCTGAGATGGTGGAGGACATGGCCCTGAGCTTGTGCGAGCTCAATTCTGAGAAATGGGCCATCAGTAGCAGTAAGGATCTGCTGTTGCTGACACACGCTATGAAGCAGCAACTGTCCGGGGTAAGCCGTCAGTTGTTGTGTTTTGGGATCATCTGTCTTTTGGTCCGGCTTAACTCATTCTGTTGTCTTTCCTTGCAGGCCTCTATGATCGCGGAACGCTCGTTCCGGGAGGTCGGTGCATTTCTGGTTCAGCTGGAGGAGAGCCAGCTGGCTCGCCAGGCCTTGGAGGCGGAGAAGCAGAAACTGGCCCAACAGGCCTTGGGGGCTTCGGAGAAGATTGATCAGGCCCGGCGCACGGCTGAGGAAGAGGCGGACAAGAAATATCTTGCCAAATATCAAGAGTACCGGGCCAAGGCAGAGAATGAGTTTAGACAGCGGTCGGATGGGATGAAGGCCGAAAATTCCAAGCTCCGGGAAGAGCTGTCCCAAGCCAGGGTGGAGAAGGACACCTTGGAAGCTCGCTTGCAATCAAAAAATGATCTCCTCCTTAAGCAGCAAGAGGAATATTCCACTCTTCAGAGTAAGCTGCACGAGGAGGAGCAACTCCATAAGAGGAGCAGGGATCTCGTGTCTATGCTGCAGTTGGGGCTCGCCGAGAAGGATAAAGAGATCGGGGCCTTGCAATTCACTGCCAGGGGGCATGTGACCGAGAAGCAATCCGTGCTGAACCAAAATAGGGAGCAGCGCAAGGAGATTGATTCTCTTAAGGGAGAGCGGGATGCCTCCAAGGCCGAAATGGAAAAATTGAGGGCTCAACTAACTGTCGCGGAGGCACAGCTGGCAACCTCCGAGGCGGAGCGCTTGAAGGAGAAGGAGGATGCTGAGGTGATACTGAACAGGACGATTAATATATCGCATGTGGTCCTCATGCATCAACTCTGGAAAGTGAACCCGGAGGTATTAGGCTATCTGGGAGATGATGCCGAAGCCATGAGGGAGAAGCTACTCGTGTGGGATCAAGGCCCAGAGGCGTACGTCCAAACTTACAACATTGACGAACGTGCTGGAGCCCCTGAGGCGGGAGATCCCGGAGTGGCGGGGACCTCTGAACCTTCCCGTGACAAAGTTCCGCCTTCCAATGAGCCGACTCCGCCAGCCTCAGTTGAAGCCGATGCCCCCGAAGCCGCGGTCGTGGAAGCTGCAGCTACCCCCAATGCTTGAAGGGGTTTTATCTTTAATTATTTTTCATTTTGAGTTTTTCATTGCGGACATATTTGCCATAATTATAGCATTCTCCTTTCTTTTCTGCCGAGTTCTTTATTTATCTTTACGCTTAGGGTAGACTTTTATACGGTAGAAACTGTTGTAGGGGCGCATGAGGTTTTGGTTCCAACGGCCAAAACCTATGCACTTCCCACTTGAAGCTCTAACGGATGATGTCTTTTCCCACGTAGTTTCTAGGTTACGAAGGTTTCCTGGTTCCAACGGCCAGGCTCCTTTCACCGTATTTTAGCTTTCCTAAGGCAAATAGCCAATCCCGGGACTTGTAGTTATACTGTTCGGTGGGATTGCTACGGTGAGCCGTTCCATGGTTTGGAACGGGAGTTATTTTGGTGAGCGTTGCTAGACTTAAGGTTAGATCTTTGCGAAGCAAAACTAACTGTTGTTGCGAACCTCATGGTGGCTGACTTCAGGGACCTGGCATGGAGCCCTGCGAGGCAAGGCTCGTTGCTGTCGGGGAAATCGCCACGCCCACCAGGTGTGATCCCGGCGTAGGGGCTTTGTGAAGCAAGGCCTGCTGTGAGTGGTGGATCGACCATGTCTGCTCCTGGAGCTGAAACTTGCAATGGTCGAGGAGCTCGCCATGCATTATTTTGTGAGATCCGGAGCTGGAGCCTGCGAAGCAAGGCTTACAACGGTCGCGGATCTTGCCATCTTTCGCCTTGCGGGACCCGGAGCTGGAGCTTGCGAAGCAAAGCTCTACAGCGATCGCGGATCTTGCCATCTTTCGCCTTGCGGGACCCGGAGCTGGAGCTTGCGAAGCAGAGCTCTACAGCGATCGCGGATCTTGCCATCTTTCGCCTTGCGGGACCCGGAGCTGGAGCTTGCGAAGCAGAGCTCTACAGCGATCACGGATCTTGCCATCTTTCGCCTTGCGGGACCCGGAGCTGGAGCTTGCGAAGCAAAACTCTACAGCGATCGCGGATCTTGCCATCTTTCGCCTTGCGGGACTCAGAGCTGGAGCTTGCGAAGCAAAGCTCTACAGCGATCGCGGAGTATTCTGCAAAGGACTTGTCAGGGAGTTGGGGGTGTTTCGGCGTAGCTCTATGAGCGTGCCTCAACCCCCAGTCCTGTCCATCGCTGGGCTACACAGGAGATAATTTTCATGATACATAATGGCAGGCATTTCCATGGAAATTTTTACATAAGCACATAATGCACATATGACACGTAATGCAAGCATGTTCATGGCAACAAATAAACCTAAGCTTAACAATTTAAACATTTCAAACAATTTAAAAATTTCAAACACAATGCTAGCACATAAGTGGTGTTCTGTGTACGTTTTGTTCAAGGGGCGTATGGCTATGCCTTAGCCATGTATACCCCCCCAAGTGAGCGTGGGGTCCGGACGTCTCCGGACCGCGTGGTCACTTGTTAAAACGCAGCTTTGAACATAGGGATGAAAAGTGCAGTAAAAGCGGAGTGAATCCCTCCGTGTTTCATTACATTAGCCTGCTAGGCGTGAGTTTTACAACAGGGAGGATTATTTCCGCATTTTTCACTTTTGCTAATTTCACCAAGGACTTCCGACTAGATGGTCCGGGGCCTACTGGTAGTAACGGCGGAGGTGCTCCGCGTTCCAGGCGCGCGGGACTTTAGATCCGTCGAGTCTCTTTAAGTGATACGTCCCATGGCCCACTTTTTCTTGGACTTCGTAGGGGCCTTCCCAGTTGGGTCCGAGGACTCCCACTCCCGGATCCTGCGTGGCAGGGAATACTCTCCATAGGACAAGATCCCCAACTTCGAATGTACGGCTCTTGACTCTCGTGTTAAAGTGTCGGGCTATCTTGCCTTGGTACATTTTTAGTTGGACCTGCGACTGCTCCCGGAGCTCCTGGAGAAGGGCATGGTTCCGGGTAGGGTCGTAGGTATCTTGCCTGTGAGAGGGGATCATAGTTTCTACTGGGATGACGGCCTCGCAACCGAAGGTCATGGAATAAGGCGTGTGCCCCGTCGAAGTTCTCTCTGTTGTGCGATAGGCCCAAAGTACTCGCGGAGGTTTTTCCGGCCAGTGAGCCTTGCAGGCTTGGAGTTTTTTCTTCAACGTGGTCTTTAATATTTTGTTTACAGCCTCCACTTGCCCATTAGCCTGGGGTCTGGCGACTGCGGAAAAGCTTTAGATAATTCCATGCGAAGCACAGAAGTTCGTGAAGTGTTCACTGTCAAATTGCTTTCCGTTGTCGGACACAATTTTTCGTGGAAGCCCAAAACGACACACCATATTCCTGATGACAAAGTCCAGTGCTTTTTTAGATGTGACCGTGTTCATAGGTTCAGCTTCAGCCCATTTGGTGAAGTAGTCTATTGTGACTATGGCATACTTCACTCCACCCTTTCCAGTTGGGAGGGAACCTACTAGGTCAATGCCCCAAACGGCGAACGGCCAGGGGCTGGTCATTAAGGTAATTTCTGTAGGCGGCGCTCGCGGAACCTTGGCGTACCTCTGGCACTGCTCACATTTCCTAACATAATCCACACAATCCTTCTTCATGGTGGGCCAGAAGTATCCTTGTCGAAGGATCTTTTTGGAGAGGCTCAGCCCGGAGGTATGATCGCCACAGAAGCCTCCGTGAACCTCATGGATGATGGGGCTGACTTTGGTTCTGGCAACACACCTAAGGAAGGGTATGGACAACCCCCTGCGGTAAAGCTTTCCATCCATAACCACGTATCGGGGAGCTTGATACTGGAGCTTTCTTGCATCAGCTTTATCAGTGGGGAGCTCTCCGGTGGTGAGAAATCTGAGGATGGGTCCTATCCAGGAATGGGAATGGTCGATGATGGCATTTACCCTCTGTGTCTCGGTAGTGGGTGCTTCTAAGTGCCCGATGGGCACCAGGCCATATTGTTCAATCTCCGGGTCTGTTGCAAGCTTGGCCAGCGTGTCCGCGAGTGAGTTCTGGTCCTGGGGGACCTGGCGGATTTGGTAGCCTTTGAAATGCTGCAGTAGGCCGCGGGAGAGAGACACGTAGGCAGCCATTTTTTCGCCTTTCGTCTGGTATTCCCCGGATATTTGGTTTACCACAAGTAGGGAGTCGCTGTATACTTCGATTTTTTGGGCTCCGACCTCTCTGGCCAATCGTAATCCAGCTAACATGGCTTCGTGCTCTGCCTCGTTGTTGGATGCTGGGAACGCGAAACGGATGGCGCTCTGAAGCTGATGCCCTTGGGGAGATATTAGGATGACCCCTGCTCCAGCTCCTTTTTCATTTGAGGCTCCGTCTACATAGACCTTCCATGTGGGAAGTTCCGGGACAGGATCTTCCGGGAGGTCGTTCATTCCCGAGCATTCCACAATAAAGTCCGCGAGAGCTTGACCCTTTATGGAAACACGTGGTTGGTAGTGGACGCCGAACTGGCTCAGTTCCATGGCCCACTTAAGCAATCTGCCAGAAGACTCGGGCTTCTGCAAGACTTGTCGGAGAGGGTGGTTGGTGAGTACTTTGATGGTGTGCGCCTGGAAATGTGGCCTTAGCTTCCGCGAAGCAATTAGCAAGCAGAGGGAGAGTTTTTCGATCATTGAATACCTGGACTCGGCGTCCAGGAACCTCTTCCTTACGTAATACACAGGGAGCTGGATACGGCCATCTTCCCGGACGAGAGCGGCACTCACTGCGTGCTCTGTCACAGCTAAGTATAAGAACAACGCCTCTCCTTCGACAGGTTTGGACAGAATGGGAGCTCGGGTTAAATGTTCCTTGAGGTGTTGGAAGGCTGCTTCGCATTCGGGGGTCCACTCGAACTTCTTGTTTCCTCGCAACACGTTGAAGAAGGGGATACACTTGTCAGTGGCCTTGGATACGAAGCGGCTGAGAGCAGCTATCCTTCCGGTAACACTCTGGACATCCTTATGCTTCCGGGGGGAAGGCATATCTATGAACGCCTTAATTTTCTCAGGGTTGGCTTACACTCCGCGGGAGCTGACAATGAAATCGAGGAACTTCCCAGACGAGACCCCGAAAGTACATTTCTTTGGATTCAGTTTCATTCCGTACTTTCGGATCACGGCGAAAGCTTCCTCAAGGTCGTCACTGTGGTCCCCAGAGGTCTTGGACTTTACCAACACGTCGTCCACGTACACCTCCATGTTCCTCCCCAGTTTCTGGTAATTCTTCTGCCAAAGGAATGGCAGCAACCGTCTCCTGGACCGTGTAGACGGATCGGACGGAGACGTTATAACAACTTCGTGCACTTCGCTGGTCTCCTCGGAGAGTGCCGATACGCCCATCGTCGCATGGAAACTTCAAGCATAAGTGGCGTATCGAGGTTATGGCCCCACAATCTATTAGGACCGGTCGGCCTAGGATGGCATTATACGCCGTGGGGCAGTCGACCACCACGAATGTGCTGTGCTTGAAGGCACAAGCGTCGCTTTCTCCCCTGAGGGTGACTGGAAGTTGAATTTTGCCTAATGGCATGAGTGCATCCCCATTGAACCCTTGAAGCTGGATGGGGCATGGGGTCAGGTCTGTCTCGGTTAATCCAATCGCATGGAAGGCCGCTTTGAAGAGGATATTTACGGAGCTTCCGTTGTCGACCAAGATCTGTGAGACCTTCTTATTGGCAATTTGGGCTTCCACCACGAGGGGATCGTTGTGGGGGAAGTGCACATGTCGAGCATCGTCCTCCGTGAAGGTGATGGGAAGGTCCATCATTCGGGGACGTTGAGCGGGTGATTGAACCAAGGCGCACATCTCCCCGGTGTGTTCTAACTCCCTCAAGTACCTCTTCTGGGAGTTGCGGCTGCTTCCGGCAAGGTGCAGTCCTCCGGAAATGGTGGCTACGTGTCCGTCAACGGGTGGCGGAGCAAGGCCGGGCGGATATGGGTTGCCCGGTCCTGGAGCCAACAAGGCAATGGGTGCCGGAGCGGGTGGAGCAGGAAGCGCTGGGAACTGAGACCCGGGAGCTTGGGGGTGACCGGCTCCAGGAGCGCTAGCGGTCCCCCTCTGTCCCGGGGAATATGCAGCTCCGTGAAATACCCCCTGTCCGGGATAGATAATGGGTATCCTCACCCACTGACCGAGGTGTCCCGCTCTTGCCAGGGACTCGATCTCATCCTTCAGCTGAAGGCACTCATTCGTGGTGTGCCCCACGTCTCCGTGGAACTCACACCTCTTATTGGAGTCTCGCGGACGCATTCCTCCGTGAGACACTTTCGGGGGCTTCCTGTAGTTGACCATATTATAGGTCGCCCGATAGACATTCTCTCGCGAGTCTATCAAACTGGTATATTCCGTGAACTTGGGCTCATAGTCCTTCCGGGGTTTCTTTGAATGGTCTCCCCGGTTGGAGTTTCTTCCGCTTCGTTTGCTCCGCGATTGGCTCAAATTTCGTTCTGGGCCTTCCGCTTGCGGCTGCAGCATGCCAGGAGCGATACTACATCCGGTTTGTACAGCTCCGTACCCAGAGAAATGGGTTTGACTCGGCGTTTGAGCAGACGCAGAAGGCCCATACACACTTGGAGTGAATTGGGCTCCTGGAAGTGTGAGGGCTGGTGCGGGAGCTTGCGAAGCAAAGCTCGGCATAGTCACGGAAGGCATTGGAGCCGGGGGAACTCCAAAGGCCTGCTGGTAGGCATCCTCAAGGTTGATGATTCCCTGAGCTTTTGACATGAATTCGGACAGCGTTTCTGCCCGTCTCCTTTGCATTTCCCCCCATAGCAGGGAGCCGACAGTAAGGCCCGATTGAAGGGCGATCAGCTTCATGTCATCGCTGACCTTGGTCTTTGCAGCAGCTTCCATCATTCTCTGAATGAAAGCTTTGAGGTTCTCATTGGGTTGCTGCTTGATGTTGGTTAAGGAACCAACCTCCATGTCGTGGTCGCGGGCAGCAATGAACTGCCTCCTGAATGCGAACTGTAGCTCCTTCCAACTGTGGATTGATCCGGGAGCTAATCTTTTCCACCAGTCCTCCGCGGACTTGGTAAGGGTGAGTGAGAAGCACATGCATTTGGCGCCCTCACTGACCCGCGCCACTTGCATCATTTTGTTGTATTTAGCTAGGTGGGTACGCGGGTCTGTCCTCCCATCATATAATTCTATGTGAGGCATTTTGAAGTTATCCGGGAGGGACGTTTCCGCGATCCTCCGAATACATGGTTCTGGGTCTTCCTCCTCAGAGTCTGACAGGGCCCCACTTTGCTTCCGGACCAGCTTGGTCAAGGCAGCAATCTGTTCCTCGAGCCTCTTCGTATCACTCTCCGGGAGGTCACGTCCCCGGAGCTTGTCATTAATATGATTTCGGAGGTCATCTCCGCGAGGCCGGGCCTTTTCTCCTTTGGCCTTTTCATACTTGGCCTCCAACCTTCTTCTTAGGTCCACCGTGGACCAGCTATCTTCGGAGTGCGAGTTCGCAGCCCGACCGTCCTGGTTGACGGAATCACTGGGGCGGTTGTTCCTTCCCCTAGGCCTGGGTGCCTTAGCACCGGGCCCTTTAGGCACGGAGTGCCCCCTTGGGGCTGAAGGACGTCTGGGCTTAGGAGCGCCAGAGACCTTCTGCGCGCGCGGGGGGGGGGGGGGGGGGGGGCAGTCGACCTGGTGATTCACGCCTTTAGGAGGTGCAGGGGCGTCAGCGCGTATAGGCTCTCCAACTTTTTCTTTGCCCTTGTTAGGGGCGGCTTTGGATGGTCAAGCAGCGGCTGGATCCGGCATAGCGGCATCAGCACCACCTAAAACAGAGGCATCCTCATCCGAGTCGCCTAGGTCTCCGAACTTGCTTTGGAGGCGCTCCATCATGCGCTGCATTTTTTCGGAGAGGCGCTCCTGCTCAGCAAGCTTGGCTTTGGTGACCTCCAGTTCTTCGGCTACTTGGACCAGTTCTGGGTCCTTCTCATAGTAGCAGCCGTCCTTGTAATAACCGTCTTGGACATACTCTTCTTCGTCTTCTAAGTATGTCGTATCTTCAGTACTGACCCGATCCTGGCGGGACGTCGGGCCTTCACCTTGGTAGTCCAAGGGTTCGTTTTGTACCGCATCTTCCATCACGGTGTCGGGGTTGACCGTAGCATTTTTGTCAACAGCGGATTTTCTCGTAGTCACCATCTCTTTAGCACGAAGTGAATACAAAAAACGTACACAGAAAAAGAGCTGACTAACAACTTCCTACAGCTCTCAATGAAAGCACCAAAATGTTTACCGAGTTTTTCGGAAACGAATACAAACAGAATAATAAAAAGATAAGAACTGTAGAAGTGCTGAAATGTAACTAAACAAACAGTGTTTTTACGTGGTTCAGGCGTTAACAAGCCCTAGTCCACGAGTCGATGTTATTATACTTGGAAAAGGTTACAGTAAGATGGCTGGTGTACAAGAACTTCACACACTCACAGTGTTTCTCTCGGGTCCTCTTGAAGAAGATGAAGCTAGAGAGATTTTTGTAGAGTTTTTTCTATGTGATCTGTTGGCCGTCCCCCTTCTTGTAAAATGAAGGGGTCTTTATAGCTAGGGTTTTGGATTAGGGTTTTTCTCTACGTACATGAGTCTTAATTACTCCAGCCATAAATAGGGAATACAATTACTGTAGTAGCATGGCTACAAAACTCTATGTGGGTATATTTACATGAAAGTATGGGGAACACACAAAGTCAGCCGTCTTTTCCAAGTTGTCAGCGGAACAGTAGGCGAAAAGGTACCCTTAGGCGTGCTGGGATGTGTGCGGCTTTGACCTGTCGGGCGTGTCAGGCGGGATCCTGTGTCAGGTGGATATCATTCCAAATATGCCTCCTCCATGACTCGACCGCTTGGTGTTGTTCCGTGCGAGGCACGGAACCGTTTCCGCGAAGAACACTCGAAGAGCTTCTCCTGGAAGGAGCTTCCCCGAAGGATACCCCTTCGGGAGTCCGAGAGGGTTGACGAGTTTCCGTGTCGTGTTTGCTTGGAAGAGTAATCCGGACACTAAACAGGAGAGGTGAAGCCTTTCTGTCCATCCGCGAGCTCTGGTCACCTACCGTGAAAGACATCGATAATTCTGCTTCCCCGAGGACATCAACCTAAACGCTATCCGGAAATCTGGATAACAATCAAGTTTCATCTTGACTTGGTCTCTTTGGACTGCCCTGTGTGTGGAATCAGTCACGAATCTCATGAGCATCTGTTCTTCAGCTGTAGTTTGTCTGGTAGAGTAGTTGATCAGATTTTTAATTGGTTAGGCTTGATTGCTTGGCCTAAGGATTTCAAGAGTTGGACTAGTTGGCTGAATCTGAAAGTGGCTGGTTTGGTTAACTATATCAATGTTGCTATTCTTGCAGCAGTCATCTATTGTCTCTGGATTAATAGGAATAGGTGTATTTTTTAAGGCTATTCCCATTCGGTTTCCCTTATTGTGAATGATATTAAAGATACAGTGAAGTACAGATTACTTTTTGTAAAAAATAGAAACTTGAATAGGCTTGAGAGAAATTACTTGATGAGATTACTTATGTAATTTGTTTGTTCTGTTTGGTGGAGCTCCCTTTTTAGGAGCTTTTGGTGAGTTGGAGGGTGTATTTGTTCAGTTGATTAATGAAATTCCCATTCTTCTTGATCAAAAAAAAAAAAAAAAAGTTAAAATAAAACAAATAATAATAATAATAATAATAATAATAAATCATATTTATTTTTCTATTTTGTTATAATTGGTATTATGTAGTCCACAACTTCATTCAAGCTAAGGATAATTATAACATTCGATAACGATAATGTCTGTTTACTAAAATTTCGTTGTCCAAAATTATATGCCAAACGGTATAGAAGAAAATAGAAGAATTTTCCTCTTTTAAACTTGTTAAATATTCTCTTTTTTCTTCTCATTTAAGAAAAATAGAAAACTAAATAAAAGGTACAGATAGCATAATAATGATAATCTAGAGAGAGATGGGTTCCAATTAGTGCATTGTCTAAGTATTTTGGAGTCATATACAAAATAACACACAAATTTTTGAAATGACTCAATTCCACTTTGTGGATTGACCCAATCGGCAGGAAGACAAAAGCAGATATATGGAATATCCTTACTATAGGGAATATTTTTGCTATATTAAATATCACCGCTTATATATATTACTATAGATATGCCCAAAATTACATTATTTCGTACGAAATAAAAACATATTAAATATTTTTATTTATAAAATAAATTATATTAATTTCATGAAAATATTAATCAAAACTTAATTTATTTTGACTATTAAAATCTATAAAGTGAATTTTTGGCCACTAATCAACTTTCCATCTGCATACAATGCAGTGCTTGGTAGACCTATTATCATCGACCTACGAGCAATAACTTCCACCTGTTAGGAACAGTTCCTAGTGCGCAGCGGAAATTGCGATAATGGTAGTATCGTATACAAAAAAAATCATATAAACAACTTTATATGAGGATCCTTTAATATGCAATATGTTAATCAACGTAATATGTATATGTAAAAATAATACGAAATGATTTACCTCTTGTAGCCTATCAAGAATCATTTAATCTTTTCGTATATATTTCGATCTTCCTATCCTCGCTAGAGTACTCACATCAAGATCTTCTAAGACATTCTCTACACCTCAAGATGTGAGTAGACACATAGAGAACAATAATCAAATTTGTGAATCAAAAGTATTCTCAACACATGAGACTCTTGATTATAGGTTAGAGAGAAAGGTTTATCTTTTGTGAGAAAAAAGATGATCAATTTTTTTTTTCTGATTTCTCTTGTAAAACTGTTATATCCTTATTTTCTATCACATAGAATATATAGACATTATTATCATAATAATAATAATAAAATTTATCATCTTAATAATAATAATAATAAATAAATGATGATTAAAGACAAAGTCTTATATTCCATTTTAAAATAATTTTCAAAATGTTTAATTAATTAATTAAATAAAATAAAAAACCAATAACTGATCACTATCAGTAGTGGTACACGCATAAGGCAGTCCAGGAAGCCCTATGCGTGTAACACCTCCCTAAAATAAGGGGATTTGATTTTTCATGCATTTTTATTTTAATTAATTAATAAATAGAAATTCAAATAAGATATCATCTTTTTAAGAAAAAGATAACAACTTAAATTTCAAAATTCAAAATTCAAAATTTAAATTTCCATTATCATCTTATTATTAATTAAATAAATATAATAATCAAAATCAATTTTGACTATTCATATTTATACTTTCTCACTTAAATAAAATAATTAATTAAAAACAATTTCTTTTATTTCTACACAATTTCAAAAATTTCATTACTGCAATAATAAATTGTGCAACTTCAATTACCATATAATTGCATATTTATTCCGAAGAATAAATATTCTCTCAAATAGCCCATTCACAGTTTGACCCTTGTATCAACTCTTACATTGAATAGTGTTAATAGAGCCACCCCGAGGACCTAAGGACCAATAATTCTAAGCTCCAATAAATAAAACATTATTAACCAAAACTCTTTGATTCAATAATCATATTTATTAATTTACTCCACTATAAATATGAGACTACACCCTTGAGAATTAAAGACATATATTTACTGAGTATTTTATTGTAACCATAAAGTGTCCATTGATATAATCATTACATACAAACTAATCATCTATTGATGATTCATAATTAAGTGTGAATAAAATTATCGTTTTACTCTTTTAATTATATCTTGATTCCTAGTGTGTCATTGACTTTACTAGTGAATGTTAATTCATAATCTAATTACGAATTTGACGTCAATAACATTTTCAAGTCAAAAAGTCAACCCAATAAGGAACCATCATTCAATCTATAAGAATGTATAGATTCAATATCTGTTAAGCTATGTCTCCAGCCATATACATCATTGAGTCCCCAAAACAATAGTTCTTAGCCTGATCATTCTGACAAATCGTAACGCGTGAATCAAAGGATCAAATGACATATATATGAGTTCATAGTAACTTCAGGATTAAGATCAATTTGTATATACTCATCAATTGATGTGTTTTATAATACTACGAAACAATATATAAACAAGTATTATTAAATCACATCTGGTCCAGTTCTACATACTCTCAGTATGCAAAGTACCTCCACTAAAGTGTCATACTACATTAGTAACCTGGATCTAGGTCACATGTATTCATAATACTAGTAGATCGTACTAGCAGTAATTAATTTAATGATTCCATCACTTTATTTTACTGCAAACTATTTAAGTCCATTATCTCAATCTCGATCCTCTCACACCAATATGAGATTGAGACCACATAGATGAACTTTGAAATTTTCTGATATTTACTTAATATTATTAACAATATAATAGTACATAAGCTACATATATACAATAATTCAATTCATTCATTCGTTTCATTAAAACCATTGTTAACTATAATTGCTTTAAGAGTACAATTCCCAACACCACTTTCCTTCTCACCATGAAATTTCCAACCAGTGCTGGTATAGGCTGTGTTAAAGTAAATTAAAGAGGGGCAAGAGAATGTTACAACTCATCAATTACCACTGCCAAGAAAGTCCCAGTCACGACCAACATAATTTATGATGATCCCATGCTACTTGCATAAGCCAAAAGGAATCAACTGGACATATATAAATAACTCAAGTGTCGAATTACACCATTATTATGAGTTTCAATGTACATCTGGTCGTATGGCATGAACTTGCCCATTTTATAATGACCACTACTTCTTAAAATCATTTGTTTACTAGTTATAAGGCACGATTTGCCCATTTTGTAACAACCAGTCATTTTTTATTTTCTAAGACTATTTGGTTACTGGTCGTAAGGCATGATTTTCCCACTTTGTCTTGACTAGTTATTTATCAATTTCTAAAGGCTATTTGTTCACTGATCGTATGGCACGTTTTCGTCCATTTTGTAACGACTAGTTATTTATAATTTTTTTAACTACGTGTTTATGGTCGTAAGGCATGATTTTGCCCATTTTTATCACGACCAGCTACTTTTACTTTTACAAATTTTGTGCTTTTTGGTCGTAAGGCACAATTTTCCCACTTTGTAATGACTAGTTTATTTATAAGTAATAAGACCATTTATTTTTTTTCCTAAACATTGGTTACTCGATTTTTTAAAATTTGATAGACATGATTTTTTCCACTTTATTACGAGTTAATAACAAGGGAGTGTGCTAGAACATTCAATTTTTGCCAAATTGTTGTGATTTTCACAAGTATTGCTTAACATGTATGGTTTTACTCTCTAAGTATACTATCTATTGTGATAAGTATCAAACAACTATATTTAGTTCGAACAACCTTGGTTATTTGGCAAGTGACCAAGGTTAACCTCCTCAATCACTTGGGGGGCACACATGATCATACATAATGATTAGTGCTCAAAAATGTCAATTTATTAGTTTTAAAGTGTAAAATAAATTATGCTTTAATTAATATTTTCATGAATTTATTGTAATATATTTTATAATTGAAAATATTAATTTTAATTTAGTTGGTGTTTAATTTTCAGGAAATAAATTGTATTGGGGCACTAGCAAAATGAAAGAGAAAGAAAAAAGTAAAACTGAAAAGAAAAAAAAAAAGAGTTGAAATTGTGGCATTCTTGAAGAGAATTGGCCCAAAGACCCCAAGCCTGCCAACTTCTCCTCTTTCCCCAACACCAATTGGCGCGCCCCTCGCCTGCCATGCGTCCCAGCCAGCCGATGGAGCCCCAGTGACACGCGCCTGACATGCGCGTGACCCAGCCTCGACCTGCGAGCAACCCAGCTCCACCCGCGTGACCCAACCCGTGACCCGCCTGCTCCTTTCCTTCAGCTTAGCAGGTCCACGTGGCCTCCTCTGATTGTATGCGATTGGTCAATGCCACTAGCCACCTTCCAGCCCAATTTTTTGTACACTTTGGGCCTTGGACCTTCCACTTTGAGCTTTAAAGCTCACATTTTGTGTTGTTTTAGAAAAATGGGCATGTTGACCATTCACTAAAATAACTAAGGTTAATATTAATAATAAGATTTGATTTTTCAAAATTATATTTTATTATTAATATTTCAGATTTATTTTGTAAACCTCATTTGTAGTTTAATTTCCTTTTAGTCATTTTCTTCTTTTCTCTCACATTTGGAATGTAATTTTTAGGTAGCAAAACTCTACCAAATTTTAGTCTCATTTATCATATTTTCTCTCTAGAATCTTATGAGAATGTCTAGCATAATAGGCTAACCATCTTAGGAAGGTTAGGATGATCCTATATGCACTTTGACTTTGTTTGGTATTTTTGATTCACCATATGCTTAAAGTTTATATATTTGAGTGATTTATTTTCTTTCATCTCTATTGCTTCATCTTATTATCTTTATTTATGTTTACTAATAGTATATAGATTTTGTCAAGCACTTTCTATGTATTATCAAATTAGTGAAAATAATATAGATAATATATTTATCATTTTCTCCATCTCATCCATATATATTTACTTTTGCTAAATCTATATAGAATTAGTCATGCTCTTTCTATGTATTTTATAAATAGTTAAAGTAATATTTGTGTTAAGTTTTATGTCCAATCTTTTATTGCATTATTGCCAATGATATAATGTCATTTTTAGATTTCCCATAAGATTCATCACATCCTTCCATGGTAAAGAATATTAATCACTTGAATACATTTTTGTGAAATATACTTGTGCTTCAATGTTAAATCTTCCAAATGCATAGTTGGGATGTGAACTATTCATTTGTGTAATTTTTGTGAATCAAATATCCAAATAAATAAGTATGCATATTGGTGACTCTTGATCCTTCCTACTTGTCACCCTTTGTTACATCACACTTTATTCTATCTTTATTTCTAATATTTAAATCTCAAAAATAACAAAAATATCACTTGTCTATTTTCCTCATATTATTTATCGCTAAACTTTATTTATTGATTAACTTTATTTCTTTGCCTCCTTGTGGAATCAACCGCCTGATCTATACTACAACTACTGCTTAGTGGATGTACGTTTCGGGCGTTAAACAAATTTTGGCGCCATTGTCGGGGAGGTAATAGTGAAAAAATAGGTTTTTCAATAAATTTTTCAAAAGGGGTAAGTAATTCTATCATTTTCTTTTTGTGTATATTTCTCTACATTTTTTTTAGATTTATCTTATTAAAAAAACGTAAAAAAAAATTAACTATCATTATTTTTTATTGTTCCTTTTTAGTTAGTTTTTCATTTTTTTGTCAATGTTGTGCTAAAAGAAAAAAAGAAAAAAAATTGCTATCCTTTCTTTTCTAGGATTTGTTAGTTTTATTCTTAGTTTATTTTGTTATTATTTGTCTTTTATTAGTTTTCTTTTTCTCTCTTTTTATTTATTATTGTGGTAAACAAAATTAAAAAAAAAACTTGTGCGTGTTTTTAGTTTTTTTTTTCTCTTGTTAATTTATTTTTGGTAGCTTTTTTTTTGTCTCGCTATTTTCTTTTATTGTAGTAGTAAAAAAAACAAAAACAAAACTTAAAAAAAAATTGGTTGCTTATCTTTTGTTATGTTAGTTTTAATTTATTTCTTTTGGTTTTCCCCATCTAGATTAATTTTTTTTACCATTGTTAGATCTGTCTCTTTATTTATTTATTTATTTTTGTTGTTATTAGTTTTTTTTTAAAAAAAATTTAGGTATTAAATCTTTAAAAAATCATAAAATAATAATAATAATAATAATAATAATAAAGCTTGTTTTGTCAACATAAGCAATTTTTGCTTAAACGCCAATTTGAGTAAAGTTCCATCCATACTTACTTAGTAACTTCAGGGAGTTCTAGTAAGTGTTTGTTGTAAGAGGACCGTTTTTGTGAATTGTGACTCCTCCACAATTATCTATGAACATCGGGGAGTTCTAGATAAAGTTGTTAGGAATTCTTATACAAGATCTTTATTTATTTTCATGTATATCTAATATTAAACAAATTAATATGAAATAGCCTAGAACATATTTCTAAAATTGAATTCCAAGAGAAACAATGATTAGAATACTTACAGTATACGCAGCGGAATTAAAGAGTCATTCCTTTAGTTTCTCTAACCCTTGTATCCTTTCTGTCGCAGAGTATTATCAAGAAACTGAACTGATCTTCTATTTTCTTCATAGTCTTCCAAAGTATCCTTAGAATCACCTAGACTAGAGTGGGCAATTCTCAACACATGAGATAGATACAGAGAGAATAAGAGAAAATAACAAAGAGGCTTAGAAAAGGACTTGTGTTTAGAGAGAATCTAAAAACTATCAGAAAATCTGACTTGTGACTTCTCAAACTTATGTTTTGACTTCTCTCTAAGCACTCCTTTTATAGACTCAATTAGGCCATTTAATTTAATTAAAAAATCAATAAAAAAATAGCCATTTACCAGCCCTAGGTCAAAATTATCATGGGCTTTAGGCCCGTGAAATTTCCCATTTGATTATAAGCCCATTGGACTTAAAATCAATGCCTGTATTATTTTCTATTGATTTAATAAATTAAATAATTATTTAAATCCTTTATCAAATTAATTATTTATAATTTGAACCTTGATTTAAACTTATTTATTAATTTAGATACCAATTTATCTTAATTAATAAATCTGCCATAATTTCTCTTTTCTTCTCTAAATTACATAACTCTGTGAAACTATCCAAAATTGACCTGGTCAACTTTGATAATTCTAATTGATGATTAAATCAATTAATTGAGACTATCTAGATGATTTTATCCAAGGTACAATGGGGACCATGGGACTATGAAATCAAGCTTAAATAAGTTATCATAAATTTAACAAATAAATTTACTAACTTATTAATTCCTCGTGACTCCACTATAGACTATGAATTGCACTCTTGAATTCATAGAACGCTCTATAACAAATATAGATACACTATTAATTATCCATTGTTACAACCATAATTTTCACTCAATCCTCTATAGACGGTCTACAATGAGATAAGACTAAAATACCGTTTTACCCCTCTTTGTATTTTATCCTTAAAACACTTAGTTCCTTGTAAATGATATTTTAGTAAACTAATTTAATTACTGAAATGAGATCTCTATCATTTAACACCTTGAACCAAACTAAAAGGAAACCATTGTTTCACTTCTTCATCAGAAGCTATAGATGTTCATATCTATGATTAACGCTCCCACTCAATTATACTACCGAGTTCCCAAGATGTAAGTATGGGCTAGTCCGTAGAGGTAAGCTGGTAACGAACAAGTCAAAGAACTCAAATAATACAATCAGTTAGAATACTAATCACTCAGAATTGAGATTGAATTGACCTATGGTCAACTATATGATATGACTAGAATAGATAATAATAGTATGTTTACTTATCTTATCAACTGTCAATATCGGTCTTGTCCGATGTAACAAATACATCCGATCTTATCTACTTTGCTAATGTTCTGGAAAGAACATAACACTGTAATGTGTAAGTAGATCATATCGTAGATTTGCAAGTCAGTGTAAATCTGGTGCACTGACTAATCTTAGGACTATCTTATTTTGAACATATAATCATATTTATATTCCACTGTGATTACGTCACAATAAATAAGATTAGCTATATGCTCGGGATTTAATAGAAGTTTATATTAAACAAATAATCATGAAAATAAAACATGTGAGCAAAGTGATTAACTAAGTCAAAAAATGATTTCTATTCTTTTATTGATAATAAAATGAGATTACAAAGAATTTGAGTTTTAATTAGGGCATAAAACCCCAACAAAATTATGGGTCTTAAGTGAGACCATTCTAGAAACCTCAAATCAACCTGGAAACAAGTAAAACAAAAAAAAATCACAAAAGAAAAATAAATAAAAAAAAATGAATGAAGAAGAAAAGAAACGTTTCGAAATGTATTTTCCAATGTATTATTCTTCATTTGGAAACAATCATAATTCTAGTGCTACTGAGGGTGCTAGCTGTTTTAGAGGTGCATGCAAACTTAGTGTAAGAGAGTACCGAGAACTTGAGGCCTTAGAAACTAAGTTTGATAGAGAAAGTTACGAGATTCCTAAGGTAGATTATGATGAACATTATTGTGACTTTGCAAGAGTCGACCATAGGAATCATAATTCTAGTTGGACCAACCCGTAGATTTTAGTTGGAAGCCTGAGTACAACTACCATGCACCGCCTCACATGAATTTTGAGCACAATATTTCTAACTTCCCCCATGAACCTCGATATAATGTTTGGACTAATAGGAATTCCTTAGAGGACACTTTACACACATTTATAGATGAGCAAAGAGAGTTCAATAGACAATTTGTGGAAGATTTTAGGGAAACTAGTACTCAACTTTCAAAATTGATGCTATTAATGCACATACTCTAAGTCAATTACCATCTCAGCCTGAGACCATAGTGCCATCATTTACTCCCATTCCTAAACCCGATGAGGATGATGCTATTACCATTTGGAGTGAAACCCTTTCCCATACAGAAATTCTTCCAACCACTCCAAAGAAAAATGAGAGCTATCATACTGATGTGATAGAGTTAATCGTTGACGAAATCATAAACATATTTGCAATGAAACATTCACTCAATTTCCTCCATGATTTTGAAACCAAACATTTTATTTATCCTAAAAATGTTACTAACGCTTCTATTTTTGAGACGCAAGATAAAAGAAGATTCATTTTTGATACATGATAGTACGCAAATATGCAGTTGGTAAACTTACCTAAGAGCGATGCTTTTGTCTACCAAAGATTGATTAGGTTTTATCTTTCTTTTTTAGTGTGCTTTATTTTAATTTGTGTCTTTATTTTATGTTGCGAATTTTACTTTTTGGGGTTTTTTTTTTTTTTTTTGTTGGTTATCATATTCCCTTTTGCTCCCACAATGGGCTTAACGTTAGACATTGAGGACAATATCTCATTTAAAGTTGGAGGTAGTAGGCATATTTATGCGTTGAAATATATTTTTATCACCGATTTGAAATTTTGAGTTAAAATTTTTGCAAAACTCATGAAAACAAATTTTTGTGAGATAGTTTTTGCTATTTTTATTATTATGAATTAATTTTTTAGAGTAATTTCATGCACAAACAACCATGTGAAAAAAAAATTAACACATTCAGTTGAGAAAAATCATAAAGTTTAAAGCTTTTAATTTTTTGAGTTGTGAGAATGAGAAAATAACTTTGAAAATTTTTATTGATCATTTGAGTTGGTAAACTTAATTTTTGGGAATTTAAAACATGAGATTTACTAGAGATATAATTTTTATTTTAAAGAGCATTTGTTGTATTTTACTGTAACTTTCTTTTTAATTTCTTGTATTTTTTTTTATTTATTCTTATGTTGTCTCTTGTAAAAAAAATTATAAAAAAAGAAAGAAAAAAATATATAAAAAAATCAATGAAAAAAAGAATAAAAATAAAGAACAAGAGCAAGATTTTTCATCTTCATCTTTTGTAGTTTTGTTGAAGAAAAAAATTGTCAAATAAAAAAAAATTCAACATTACTCCATTTGTGTTCAATTTATGTCATAAAAAAAAGAAAAAAAAAAGTTTGTGTATTTTATTTATCTAATTTTGTTTTGTTATTTATTTTGGCTCTTAATATCATTTTGTGAAATCCCGAAGGTTCTTATGTCATTTAGATTCAAATTAATTGATTAACCTATCTTTTTATCAAAATATTAGTTAACATTGTTTGTCCTAAAACTATTACATCCATTTTTTTAGCATTAATTGATAAATTTCCAACTCCAAGAGTGTCAACCATCTCTTGTAAAAATATTTTCAGTACATTTATGAGGAATTGGAGTTGAGACTTTATTCTTTGGTGATTATTCAATACTATTTGTGTTATGAATTTCGGGAAGAACAACATGGTTTGGTGCATATACACACAAAACTCTAGAATTACAACTTTGATAGTTTTAAATAGCATTTTCTAGATTCTCACTAAATATTTTGTTAAATGTTTTTGCATTATTTGAGTCACTATTTCATCTTGGTAACATTTTTATCCGCTTGAATTGCTAGGGACTAGCAATAAGCTAGTTGGGGGTTGTGAATTTAATGCTCAAAAATGTCAATTTATTAGTTTTAAAGTGTAAAATAAATTAAGTTTTAATTAATATTTTCATGAATTTAATGTGGTATATTTTATAATTGAAAATTTTAATTTTAATTTAATTTGTGTTTAATTTTCAGAAAATAAATTGCATTTGGACACTAGCAAAAAGAAAGAGAAAGAAATAAGTAAAACTGAAAAAAGAGTTGAAATTGTGGCATTCTTGAAGAGAATTGGCACAGAATTCGGCCCAGAATTCCCCAGGCCCACCAGCTTCTCTTCTTTCCCAGTACCAAGTGGCATGCCCCTCGCCTGCCACGCGTCCCAGCCAGCCAATAGAGCCCCAGCGACCGCGCTTGACCCGCGCGTGACTCGGCCTCGACCCGCGAGCAGCCCAACTCCACCCGTGTGACCTAACCTGTGACCTGCCTACTCCTTTCCTTCAGCCCAGCAGCTCCACATGGCCTCCTCTGATTGGCTGTGATTGGTCAAGGCCACCAGCCACCTTCCAACCCAATTTTTTGTGCACTTTGGGCCTTGGACCTTCCACTTTGAGCTTTAAAGCTCACATTTTGTGTTGTTTTAGAAAAAGGGGCATGTCGACCATTCACTAAGATAACTAAGGTTAATATTAATAATAAGATTTAATTTTTCAAAATTATATTTTATCATTAATATTTCAGATTTATTTGGTAAACCTCATTTGTAGTTTAATTTCCTTTTCGTCATTTTCTTCTTCTATAAATAGGGTCTCTTCTTTCACATTTGGAATGTAATTTTTAGGTAGCAAAACTCTACCAAATTTTAGTCTCATTTATCATATTTTCTCTCTAGAATCTTATGAGAATGTCTAGCATAATAGGCTAACCTTGTTAGGAAGGTTAGGATGATCCTATATGCACTTTGACTTTGTTTGGTATTTTTGATTCACCATATGCTTAAAGTTTATATATTTGAGTGATTAATTTTTTTCATCTCTATTTCTTCATCTTGTTATCTTTATTTATGTTTAATAGTATATAGATTTTGTCAAGCACTTTCTATGTATTATAAAATTAGTGAAAATAATATAGATAATATCTTTATCATTTTCTCCATCTCATCCATATATATTTACTTTTGCTAAATCTATATAGAATTAGTCATGCTCTTTCTATGTATTTTATAAATAGTAAAAGTAATATTTGTGTTAAGTTTTATGTCCAATATTTTATTGCATTACCGCCAATGATATAATGTCATTTTTAGATTTCTCATAAGATTCATCTCATCCTTCCACGGTAAAGAATATTAATCAGTTGAATACATTTTTGAGAAATATACTTGTGCTTCAATGTTAAATCTTCCAAATGAATAGTTGGGATGTGAACTATTCATTTGTGTAATTTTTGTGAATCAAAGATCAAAATAAATAAGTATACATATTGGTGACTCTTGATCATTTCTACTTGTTACCTTTTGTAACATCGCACTTTATTCTATCTTTATTTCTAATATATAAATCTCAAAAACAACAAAAATATTACTTGTTCTATTTTCCTCATATTATTTATCTCTAAACTTTATTTATTGATTAACTTTATTTATTTGCCTCCTTATGGAATTGACCGCCCGATCTATAGTACAACCACCGCTTAGTGGATGCACGTTTTGGGCAATAAACACATAAGCAAAATAGTAAAAAGCACACTTGAGTAGTACTTAGAAATTTTTTTTAAAATTTAAAAGTGTTGTTCTTCGATTGTTTGTTCAAACCATAAGGATAAATTGACACAGATGACATGAAAATGTTGTATCTAGATAACATATACGGGCAACATATTATATGTGCATCATAGTAAGGATGCCGAAAAAATATTACAATTAACCCGAGATTAAAAGCTGCTTGGTCAGCCATTTTCTTGACTCCCCGAACAATATTGTTCGGGAGTCTTGGTATGAAAAGAAAAAAAAAACTCAACAGGAATAATTAGTTCATTGTTGGTCGAATCCCTCCTCACAAACCTCTACCTGGCTGCCATCAAGGTTCATCGAGATCTTTGGTACAAGAGTCTCAGGAACAGCAACCTCTTGAGCAATACACTTCTCAATCTCTTTTTTCTAGAATTCTTCGGGGAAATATAAGAAGTTGGCCTCTTTGTTGTTCTTCCAAAACATGTAAAAACAATTGAAGGAAGCATTCCTGAATCGAGCTATATCAAAAGAATACTTTTCCTTCTCCTATATGATCTTCTGATCGCATTCCTCGAGGAGTCAAAGCTGCTCTTTCTCTCTGTCCTAGAGAGCATTGATAACTTTACTCTTCTGCTCGAGCTCATTATTCTTCTCGAGGAGCTCCTTCTAAATTTTCTTAGCTACCTCCTTGTTCTTCTAGGCAATCTCTCAGGAGCATTTTAGAGAATCCTTGGTCTTCTTGAGCTGCTCCGCTACCTCCTTTGCTTGTTGTCGAGAAAAGCTCAGAGTCATTGCTTCCTGCAAAGAATTAGAAAGATGTAAAACTGAAGGAAAAAGATTTTATACTTAGTCAAATGAAAAATTAGTGATAAAACAAGGTACTTACTGACAAATTCTCATTGAGAGCACGACCAAGGACTGTATCCAAGGTAGAATTGACCAAAGATGTAAATTCCTTAGTACTCAAGTGTTGCTAAGATAGTTTTGTTTCCTAGCTATCAATCTCCTCATCCAAAGTTTTAAGCAACTTGAGGATGGCCGAGGAGACGTTGGGATCTACTGATCGAGTAGGGGAGCAAGTCGATGGAGGAGTCTGCTCAACTGGAGCAGGTGGGTTTGTGACCGATGGATCATGGTTCTGGCCTATTTGCTCGGGCGACTCTCTTTGCTCGAACCTCCCTCAGAAGCCTTTCACTTAACAGGGGATTTCTTGGTCAACGTTATAGGAGAGGCCAAGGCGTAAATGTCGAATGCATCAAAATCCGACATAGTTGCATACAAAAAAAATGTGTTAGTATTACAAATAAAGTAGGAAGATCAAGCAAAACAACCTATAATAAGCCAAGTACCCATGCCTACACTATCCTTGGAGAAACAATTTAAAAAAGAAGTATTGTTCGACCAAAATAAGTTCTCTTGAAATTCGCTAGAGCCAACTACACCCACTTCCCTCTCGAATGTGTCAAGAAGGGGAAGAGATGAGTCGATGAGCCTACGTTTACACTTAGTGGATGAAGAGTTAATGTGATTATCTAATTCATTACTTGATGTGTTGCTTTCTTCATCCAAGGAGGATAAGGACAAGTACAGAGGATCCTCAACCAGCACCTACTTGCCTTTCTCACGACCTTCACGAGTCACCTGAGTTGTAGTTTGAGCCTCCCCTGGCTCTCTGATGTTAATACCACCAGTTCTTCTCCTCATGGGCCTAGAAACTGATTAGGGCTGCTTGTTCTACCCCATTCCTTCAACAACATCTTGCTCGCTGGTCTAGTCGCTGGTTGCATTTTCAGTTTTTTTGTCCTTAGCGGTTTGAGGAGGCTGGTATAATTCGACCAGCCTATGGTTAACAATGTTCACCAACTATTGACAGCTCTTCTTGTCATTGGTGAGGCTGGCCAGAATATCTGCTCGATCGAGCATGGTCTAATTGGGAAGAGGCTGGTACCATGGGCCTAAACACTAAATGAAGAGTAAGAACTAAGTTTGAATCTAAATCTAAAAAGAAAGTCTGAGAAGAAATGAGGTGCTAATTACCTCCTTGCTAAAATGAAAGATTTATAACAACCAGGTCCATCGTCAGAAAGTACTCCTTATGATATTGACCAACATTGCTCCTGAATGTGGTGTCGGTCAAGTACACCCTGGTCGTGTCCAATGACATAAATAGAAGAAGCATGTCCCATGATTATTAGGATTGAACTTAAGCTTGAACAAGTAATGGACCTCGTGAAGAGTTGGATGATCCTAGTGGAGATGGTGGTAAAGAATATATAAAGTCAACAACATTAGGTATCCATTTGGAGTTATTTCGAAGAAGGAAATGTCTAAGTATTTAACCACCCATATGAAAAGGCTATGCATGGGAATAGTTGCACCAGTTGTAATATGGAAGCTCGACCAGGCGTTGTAGGCTCCTCCAGGATGGTTAGCTCGCTGGTCAGCTCGAGGATAGATCATGTTAATTCCCCAGATTCCATACTTCTCAAGGTAACTTTCTAGAGTGTTGCTCGACAGTGTGCTAGCAGGTACTGTATGCCAAGTAATTGTTGGGAATTATACCCTTAAAGCAATTGTAGTTGACAATGGTTTTAATGAAATAAAGGAATGAATTGAATTATTGTGTATATGTGTTGACCCTTGATTTGGTCAATGACACGGAGTCAAATAAACGACAAGGAACAAAAAGGAAATCAAGAAGAGAATCAAATGGAAAGAAAATGACACAAGTGATTTATAGTGGTTTGGCCCCAATTGGATGGTAATGACCTATGTCCAATTAGTGTTCTTATTGATATTGAATCCCAAAATTGTGATCAAAGAACTAGGGTTCTTGAGTTTCAATAGTCTTGGGAGTATTACAACTTTCGGTGGATAATCTCACTAAGATTTTCTCTCTGAATCCCAATGATTAGAAGTCCAAAAAAAGTCCCTTCCTTGAACCCTCTCATTTTTATTTATAGGCTCAAGGAGGTTATATGGGCCGATGGGCCTTAATTACAGTTAAGATCAGCGTATCAAGGTAATAAAAAGAAATATGATGAATGTAATTATTACAAGATTACGTATCTCAAAGGAAGTAAATGGAAGTATACGACCAGGCTAGTCGCACTTAACTGCGAGACTTGACGAATCAATAACTATATGGTCGATGATCGAACAGGATCCCTTCACTCAGAACTGCCACGTGCTAGCCACGTGTAAGAAATTCTTGCCACATCATCAGGAGCTATTTTTTGGTAAACATTTTCCCCCCAAGTTTATTTTACTGTGACCAGCATAAAGTAAACTTAGGAGACTGACCCTTCGCATGCCCCATCAAATCTGTCAGAGCCGTCCATGCCTTCTCGAAAAAGGCAACTAATCATGTCTTTTCGGTTTCCCAAAAGTGGTTTGACGGCTATTACACTTCCCCATGCCTTGAAAATTTACTCCCATCATTACCTCTTTTACAGTTCCACGATCAATATAAATAACCCATTCTTTTCACTTTTCACTTTTTACCAATCTTCTTTTCCTCAAGAACTCTGAAGAACAAAGCAAAACAGACTCAGAAAAACTTACTGATCCAAGGTGTATCTGTCCAACCGTTTGAATCAACACTCATGTCTTCTCAATCTTTCATTCAAGTAAGTTTCTTGATCGATTCATCTCTGCTATGCCCTGCTGTGCAATGTCTGTCTTCCCTTTATTTTAGATTCTGAGTTCTTGAAAAAATTGCTTCGGGGTAAATGGGTATACTGATCTGCGTTTAATAGGGTAGAAAAATAACACTTTGCTAAGGTTAGGAATCAGTTTGGTAGTCAGGATAATTAATTTAGGGCGTAAAATTGAAGTAAAAATTCAACTTTTGAGCCTGTAGAAAAACTAGGTTTTTCCAGCCCCTTCAGAGTCGAAAAAGTTTCTCCTAAATTTTTTTTTACTTCTGCTTTTTGATCCATTTTCCAAACTGTTCGCATAGGATTTAGTGTTTTTGTCAAAATGCTGCTGGTCGTATAAAAGCTTAACTTTTATACACAAGCCATGTTATTCCAACTCTTTACATCTCTTGGTTTTTGGGCCATAGATTCTCATCTCCCCTTTTCTGTTCGCAGATTTTCATGCAAGATCCGTGGGGAGGTGAGAGGCCAATCGACGACGACCTGTTCACCCAATTGCTCATGGACGAAGAACAACCATCGTTACTCATTCCGGAGATTCCTTTTTCCCGTACCCCATCCAACAGACCTTCGACCAGTCCATTAAACATGGGTAGAGTAAAATCCACCGCCCAGAAAAAGAAACCAACCAAACCTTTTGTAAATAAGCCTGCTCCTCGGGCTGAAATTCCTTCGACCAGTGGTTGAGCCAAAAACACTCATCCCGAAATCCAAACACAGGCCCAACCCCGGGATGTCCTTCGACCAGATGTCGAATGGTACATTGCTCCTCCTAGCCAAATCACTGTTAGGATGCTAAACAATTACCTTAGGAAGTACAGACTTTCTGGGGTAACTTTATTCAAACCCACCAATGACCAGCGGGCAAACCTGCCTGGCGCCGCGTTCAGAGCCTGGTCGAGATACCATATTGAGTCAGGAGCAATCTTGCCTCTTCATCCTTTTTTCCATGGAGTGGCCAATTATTTCAGGGTTGCTCCTTTCCAAATAACTCCAAACAGGTATAGAATGCTTTCCATTCTCTATATCCTTTATAGCCATAAAAAGTGGCCTGTCCCTACGCCTCATGAGATCAACTACTTGTTCGATCTTAAATCCAACCCCAACCAAGACAACACGGGGTTTGTTCATCTCTGTCACCAGGAATCGACTCGCATTTTCCTGAGTGAGACTACCTACAAGTCCAATGTAGGAAAGTACTTCCAGGAGTACTTTTTAACTATTAATCTGGTTGCCAACAACCTAACCTTTACCCAAGGAGGTAACTTCTTTACTCTCTGGTTGCTTATTTCTTTTTATTTGATCTGCATCCTCCTTAGAAAATTAGCACTCTTCAGGTCCATTGCAATTACCAGCTCCTACTCCAGACATGGAGATTCGAGCAGCATCCTTGGCCAGCATGGCCGACGTAGAGAAAAGCGTCAAAGAGCTGGTCACTGAAGCCAACCTAAGGCTGGTCGGTCTTTTGGCACCTCATCAGAATGTGAGGGAGTCAACGGCGGGGAGTGCCACCAGCGGAGAAGTTCTCGAGCAGCACCAAGACGTGTCACAACCTTCAAGGAGGAGGACAACTGGGGTGACAATCAGGGAACCCTCCAGCACCCGCGAGCAGATGTTCCACCCGCCCCTTCAGGAAAGGGAAAAAAGAAGGTTTCATAACACCTTACACCCGTCAAAGAGTTTTCAGATGAGAACGGTACTGTCTTCTCACTCTTAGACAGTTTTCCCATTCCCTATCATTTATTTGATGGGGACGACAACTTTAAGTACACACCCAATTTAAATTCAAATTTCTTGCAGGCA
This sequence comes from Humulus lupulus, assembly GCF_963169125.1. Lineage (NCBI taxonomy): Eukaryota > Viridiplantae > Streptophyta > Magnoliopsida > Rosales > Cannabaceae > Humulus > Humulus lupulus. Next base: position 228,247,843 of record NC_084793.1, on the reverse strand, counting down.
GTGAGTGAGTGTAGCAGTAGTTCAGTAAGTAATGTAGCGACCAATAGTTATAGCTCGGGTACTTCACTTATAATTTCCTTGTTCTCACTTTCAACTCCATCTATACATATCGTCTAATTGCTCACAATGTTTCCTTACTTGCAGATATGTCATCTGGAGATATGTTTGACCGCTACAATACATTTGCCGCTCCTTCGAACAAGAAGAAGGAGAGCAAGCGACATCATGGAGAGAGCAGCAAGGCTCCTTCAACCCAAAAGGCCCGAACTGAGGATCCTCCGGCTGCCGTTCCCTCAAGAGAAACAATGCCCCCTCCATCTCCACTCGACCAGCCGTCTCCCCTTGCATCAACTGCCCAGAATCCTACCCCCTCGGCACATGCCGACCAGACACCTCACTGTCACCCTGGAGATGTCCTAACAAGCACCGTGGTCACCTCAGCCAAAGAGAGAATATACAAACTCTCAAAGCACAACTGCAGCCGAGAGGCCATCATCGGCACAGACTCCATGGAGGCTGATCAGATAATAAACTGAGGACTGAACGAGATAGCCAGTGTAGTTTTCTTTTTATTGCTGAGTTTTATTTATTTTACTTTGTCATTTTCCGCCATCATCTTATCTCTTTATCTGATCGTAGGGAATGCTGACTATAACTGCTGGCTGGCACCGCACGAGGGCTTTGGTCACCCAGACCAAAGAATCTGACGCCAAGCATACTGAGGAGGTCAAAGTGCTCGAGGTTAAAAACACTGAATTGCTCAGGAAAACACTGAACTGCTCGAGCAAAACTCCAAGCTGGCTGCAGAGCTTCAACAGTTTCAAACTGCCCTGGCCAAAGCCAATGAAGACAAAGAGAAGTTTAGGGAGTGTGCCAAGCTTAAATTTCAATAGGCCAAATAGCTTGAGGCTGAGCTGATCGCAAGTAGAAAGGAGACTGAGGAGCTGGAGGGACGTATCAAGGAGCTTGAGGAGACTAATGCCAGCAACTTGGAGAGGTATAGGGGAGCCACCTTAGATTGCTTTTATGAGTTCTGGAAGCACAATCATGGGGCCAACTTCAATTATCTTTCTGAGCGCCTGAGGCAAACTGAAATAGCCCGGTGCACTGCTCACCTGGAGGAAGAAGAGAGAGCCAACACTCTTGCCTCCCCAGAAATCTCCCTAGCCACGGGAATTGAAGGCGTGGAAAATGAAGCTGGAACCACTGTCGACCAGGGAAATCCTCAAGACCCTCCTGCTTCATAGTATTTTTGTTTTCCTTTAATTTTATCCTGTAGTCAAGACAATTTATATTTTTATTGCTGCACGGACAACTTTTATTTTAATAGACAATTACATCCGAGTAGTAACTGCTCACGGTGTAAAGGGATTCATTTTTGATTTTATAATATTTGTATTTTTATTATAACATCTGTTCGCATGACTGAACTTAGCATAATACTTTGGTTTGATTTAACAGAATAACAAAATTTTGAAAAATACTCTAAGTACCGTAGCATGCTTTCACTTATTTTGCTCGTGTGTTTACATACCTTTTGATATGCTTTGCTTACTAGATACCTTATATGCCCCCAAGTGATTGAGGAGCTTTAGGTCCTCGGTCACTTGCCTTGACTAGGACCTGTTCGAATATTTCTGCTCGTAGTAGATATTTTATAACGATAATATAGCAAAGCAACACACTTAATGAGTAATTACTTGTAATAAATACAATAGTTTGGCAAAGATGACTTGTTGCGCACAGTCCCTTTTATTTCTCGTAATAGATGGACAATCGTGTTTGTACGAGTGATCACTAAAATGATCTTACACTTATAAGCGATCAGCCACAAAAATGACTAACCCTTGTTCATAAACTTGGAAAAAGTAAAATTAATACAAGCCAATTCTTTAAGAAGAATTGTTTATTGATAGTACTTGCGCAGGTGTTCTCCATTCCAATAACGAGGAATGAGATCTCCATTTAAGCGAGAAAGTTTGTAAGTGCCTGGATGGAGGACTTCTTCAATTTGGTACGATCCTTCCCAGTTAGGTCCGAGTACTCTAGCGGCCTGATCGCGGGTGTTGAGGAAAAATCTTCTAAGTACTAGATCTCCCACATTAAATTTCCTTTCACGTACTTTGGAATTGAAATACCGAGCGACCTTTTGCTGGTAAGCTGCTACTCGAAGCTGGGCTTGCTCGCGCTTTTCATCGACCAAATCCAAAGATTCCATTAATAACTGACTATTTGAGCCTTGATCGTAGGTCATCCTCTGATGCGATGGTAGATCTAATTCCACAGGCAACATAGCTTCATATCCATAGGCCAAGGAGAATGGAGTATGGCCTGTTGCTGTTCAATGGGATGTTCTGTACGACCAGAGGACTTCAGGTAATTGCTCCGGCCAAGCCCCCTTTGCTTCTTCAAGCCTTTTTTTTTTCAGAGTATCTTTTAGCGTTTTATTGACTGCCTCGACTTGTCCGTTTGCCTGAGGGTGAGCAACTGAAGAAAAGCTTTTGATAATTCCATGTCGCTCGCAAGAATCTGTGAACAGATCACTATCAAATTGTGTGTCGTTGTCTGAGACAATTTTTCTTGGCAATCCATAACAAAACACTATGTTCTTGATCACAAAGTCCAGCACTTTCTTGGTCGTCATGGTTGCAAGTGGCTCAGCCTCGGCCCATTTTGTGAAGTAATCAATCGCCACCACAATGTATTTGACGCCGCCTTTCCCTGTGGGCAAAGATCCAATTAGGTCTATACCCCATACTGCGAATGGCCACGGACTTTGCATTTGCTTTAGCTCATTAGGGGCTGCTTGTGGAATTTTGAAGAATCTCTGGCACTTATCGCATCTTCGCACATATTCCATCGAATCTTCATTCATTGTTGGCCAGAAGTACCATTGCCTTAGGATTTTCTTTGATAAACTCTGCCCCCTAGCGTGATCTCCGTAGAACCCTTCATGGACCTCTCGCATTAATTCTTTGGCCTTTTCTTTTGAAATACATCTGAGGAGCGGCATAGAGTATCCTCTTCGGTACATAATTCCGTCGACTAGGATGAACCTAGCAGCCTGCCACTGAAGAGTCCTGGCTTTGTTTCTATCTGTAGGCAACACACCATGCGTCAAGTACTCAATGAAAGGTGCCATCCATGTATCTGCCGCCTGAATCACCAGAGAGGTTGCTTGGTGCGGACAGCCGTTCAACAGGTAAAATATTCAGGGTGTTAGCATCATTGGCACTCACTAATTTGTCCAAAGCATCGGCGTTTGAGTTCTGATCGCGAGGTACTTGCTGAAGAGTGTAGCTTTCAAACTGGGCCAACAAATCTTTTTCTTTATTCAAGTAAGCAACCATCTTCAGACCTCAAGCTTGATATTCCCCAGCAATTTGATTAACCACCAACTGGGAGTCACTGTATATTTCAAGCGATTTTATGTGCATGTCTCTGGCTAACCGTAAACCTGCAAGCAGAGCATCATACTCGACTTCGTTGTTAGAAGCCGTGAAGTCGAATCTGATTGCACAGTGAAATCGATGCTCTTCAGGCGTTATCAAAATCACTCCGGCCCTAGCGTGATGTTCATTAGAAGAACCGTCAGTGAACAATTTCCATGAGGGAGCTTGGCTTTGGGGTTCAGGCGCTTCTATCTGCTCGCTGTCTGGTAGCCCAGTGAGCTTTGCAATGAAGTCGGCTAGTGCTTGTCCTTTTACTATTGCTCGTGGTAAGTAAGAGATATCAAATTGCCCAAGTTCAACCGCCCATTTCAATAATCAGCCAGTGGCTTCTGTAAAACTTGTTGTAGAGGTTGGTCGGTCAAAATTGTGATTGGGTGAGCTTGGAAGTACAGCCACAACTTTCTAGAGGCTAAGATCAGGCAGTAAGCTAATTTTTCAATAGGAGGATATCACAGTTCTGCTCCTATTAGCCTTTTGCTTACATAATACACGACCTTTTGCACATTCTCCTCCTCTCTTACTAGAACATCACTAGCAACGTATTTTGTGATCGCCAAGTAGATGAACAGGGTTTCTTTATCAATCAGCTTCGATAGAATCGGTGGCTGCGACATGTGCGTCTTTAAAGCTTGAAAAGCCTGCTCGCACTCCTCCGTCCATTCGAACTTCTTGTTGCCTCTAAGTAGATTAAAAAATGGGACGCATTTGTCCGTCGATTTAGAGATAAATCTACTCAGAGCAGCAATCCTTCCGGTCAAACTTTGAACATCTTTGATCTTTGTTGGTGATTTCATATCGACCAGGGCTTTGATCTTCTCGGGATTGGCCTCAATTCCTCGTGAATTTACTATAAATCCCAAGAATTTCCCTGATCGAACTCCGAAGGAACACTTGAGGGGATTCAGCTTCATTTGATATTTATTCAAGACGTTGAAGCACTCTTGCAAGTCCTCTATGTGTCCTTCTGCCTTTTTCGACTTAACCAACATGTCATCAACATATACTTCCATGTTTGTACCAATCAGTTCCTTAAACATGTGATTGACTAGTCGCTGGTAAGTCGCACCAGCATTTTTCAAACCGAAGGGCATTACCTTGTAACAGTAAAGTCCGTATCGGTCCAAAAGCTAGTGTGATCCTCATTAGGTGGATGCATACTGATCTAATTGTACCAGGAGTATGCATCCATGAATGATAGGATCTCGTGTCCTGCAGTGGCATCGACCAGCTGGTCGATTCTAGGGAGTGGGAAACAATCTTTAGGGCAGGCTTTATTAAGGTCTATGAAATCTACGCACATTCTCCACTTGCCATTCGGCTTGGGTACTAGTACGGGATTAGAGACCCACGATGGATAAAATGCTACCCTGATGAATCCATTCTCCTTTAGCTTCTCGACTTCTTCCTTCAGAGCTTTTGCTCTGTCTTTATCGAGCAGCCTTCTTTTCTGTTGTACTGGTGGAAAATTTTTGTCTATGTTCAGGACATGGCTGATAACTGCCAGGCCTATCCCAACCATGTATTTATGCGACCAGGCAAAGACTTCCTGGTTCTTCCTCAAAAATTCCACCAGATTTTGTTTTGTTGTTGTCTCTAAGTTTTTACCGACTTTCACAACCCTGGTCGGATCTGCTTTATCGAGTTGGACCTCTTCAAGGTCCTCAATGGGTCCTACTTCTTCATCAAAATCCCCAAAGCGAGGATCCAAATCCCTATCCTCCCTTTGGGCAACACCCTATTTGGTGACACAATCACCTGATTGGGCTTGTACATCATTGGCCGATTGCAACTCTTTTCCGAAAGTTTCCCTCGATCCACCTTTCTTCGCCTTAGATATCGAGGCATTGTAGCACTTCCTTGCCTCTCGTTGGTTTCCCAATACGCATCCTACCCCTGCGTCAATTGGGAATTTCATGGCAAGGTGCCAAACCGAGGTTACAGCTCCCAGGTCGACCAGAATAGGCCTCCCAATTACAGCATTATACGCAGAAGGAAAATCAACTACTATGAAAGTAGTGAGTAATGTCTTGTTTGCAGGCATAGTTCCTGCTGTAACGGGGAGCCTAATCGACCATGTTGGTGCGAGCCCTTCGCCAGAAAAACCATATATGGTTTGGTTGCACGGCTCCAGATCCTTGACGGACAACTTCATCCTCTCCAGTGAATACTTATGCAAGATGTTGACTAAGCTCCCTGTGTCAACCAACACCCTCTTAACCATCATATTGGCAATCTGGACGTCCACGGCCAGCGTATTTGAATGTCGAAATCAGACATGCTGGGCATCGTCTTCAGAAAAGGTTATCAACTCATCCTCTGTCCAAGAATTTTTAGGTGCTCGATCCTCCACACTCATCGTCTCGATGTCCTGGTCGTGGCGTAAGGTCCGAGCATACCGTTCCCTTGCCTTCCCACTATCCCCTTGCAAGGTGTGGGCCGCCACAGATGGTGAGTAACGTACCTGCCACAGGAGCTGGCTGTAAAGGTGGTGAGCGTTGGCGTGCAGGCGTCTGCTCGTTGCCTCCTTGAGCCTCTCGCTGAGACCCTCCTGTGGCTCATACATATCTCCTTAGGTGTCCCTGTCTGATCAGGAACTCAATCTTGTCCTTCAACTAGTTACACTCATTGGTGTCATGTCCGTAGTCGTTGTGAAAACGACAGAATTTTGTTGTATCTCTCTTGGAGATATCCTTCCTTATAGGTGCTGGTCACTTATAAGGGACATTGGCATTGGTCGCCTGGTAGACCTCTGCTCTACTCTCGACAAGGGTCGTATAGTTGGTGAATCTCAGCTCATATCTATTGCCTTTGGGGCGTTTATTTTTGGACGTTGATGGCTCATTGTTCGCTCTTTTTACACCATTCTTACCATTTCCGTTCTCGTTTCCTTTGTTGTTGCCATTGGGTTTATTCGACCCATTGGCGGCTTTGGCGGGATCTTCCTTTGGTCCCTTGTCTTTCGTAGGCGATTTCCCCTCGTTGGCAATCGCGTCCTCGATCTTGATGTATCGATCATCTTGATCAAGAAACTTCTGGGTACTTCTTACCCCATTCTTTCTTAGGATGTTCCAGAGAGGAGAATGGCGCCTAACCCCAGCAGTTAGGGCCATCATCTTTCCCTCCTTGCCCACTATTTTGGCTCCAGCCGCTACTTGCATGAAATGCTGGACGTATTCCTTTAAGGGCTCTCCCTCCTTTTGGTGTATCTTGACTAGCTGGTTTCCCTCAGTGGGGTATACGTGACCCGTGTAGAATTTTCCGTAAAATTCCTTTACGAACATTTCCCATGATACTATACTAGCAGGAGGGAACTTAAAGAACCACTCCTGAGCAGTGTCGGATAAGGTGGCAGGGAGGATCCTGCAGCGGGCATCGTCCGACACCTTCTGAATATCCATCTGTACCTCATATTTGTTTACATGAGATACTGGGTCCCCGTACCCATCGAAGTTCAGCAACACTGGCATCTTGAACTTGCTGGGGGCTTCTGCCACAGCAATCCTCTGTACAAACGGAGTGCCTCTCCTCCAATCGTACTCAATGTGGGATTTCAGCTCCCCACCAACTACTTTACTGCCTGATTCAGAGCATCAATTTGAGCCTGAACAGCGTCAGGGATCGCTGGGGTGACTGGTGCCGGAGGAGCGTACTCATCGTGCCTCTCACGCTTGTCGTTGAGCACGTCCCTCACGTCATCATCTCTGCGCCTTTGTTCGCTAGCGCCCAGCCGATCAAAGATGTTATGTTGTCTGGGCTACCCCCCAACGTTATGGCTCGTAGGCTTATTTTCTCTCGGTGGGGGGTTTCCTCTTTCCTCACGCCCTCGACTAGCATTCCTCATGTTGGAATCGGCCTCATTATATTCATGGCCGTCTCTAAACTGCGACTGACTATGGCGTGACTGGCTGGTCATGCTGTTTCCTCCTCTAGCTAGCATTTCCCGAGCGTTAGGGGGAGGCCTGCGTTGATCGGTGGGTCCCCGTGCATTATTATGCCGTCGGGGGCCCCTAACCGCAAAGCCTGACTCGTTGTGCCTTCTGTTAGCAGAAGGACACTGCCCCTACTCGGTGGATTTGGCTCATCGTCCCCTGGGCGTCTAGGGCTGCGGGGAGGCTGCCCGGCCCTATTCTGCCTCTGACGCTGGGGATTGCCGCGACCAGCCTGAGAGGGTGGGTGTTGCTCAGGATCTTGAATTGGGACATCCTCTTCAGAAACATGCGGCTACTCCGGTCTTTGGGGACTAGCTGGCTGGAGCAGAGGACTCGAATTTGGGGCCCGTTGCAGTGGTGCATTTGGTGGCTAATCCGGTTGAGAGGCCGGCGCAGCTTGTCCTTAAGCCAACTGAATGGTTACTTCAAGAGCGGCCATGGCATCTCTCTGGCGAAGGTCCATGTTCGCCTGCCGCTCGTTCAGCTCCTGACGCTGATGCTCAATCTCCCTCTGCTGCAGCGCCAAGGTCTCTGCCACATACTCCTAATTGGCCCTCAGATTGTCCAACTCGTCCTGCAACACACTAAATTTTTTCCTCGGCGTCTCATAATCCATTTCTTCCTCCTCAAAATCCAAGTGTGGCTCATTTTCAGCCACATTTGGAGGAGGAGCTTGAGAGGATGCAGCGCCAGCAACCTGTCCAGCTCTCTTGGATGTCTTTTCCATATGATCTTCTTGAAGTTTTTTGTTTAAGCTCTCAATGAAAGCACCAAAATGTTGACCCTTGATTTGGTCAACGACACAGAGTCAAATAAACGACAAAGAACAAAAAGGAAATCAAGAAGAGAATCAAACGGAAAGAAAATGACACAAGTGATTTCTAGTGGTTTGGCCCCAATTGGATGGTAATGACCTACGTCCACTTAGTGTTCTTATTGATATTGAATCCCAAAATTGTGATCAAAGAACTAGGGTTCTTGAGTTTCAACAGTCTTGGGAGTATTACAACTTTCGGTGGATAATCACACTAAGCTTTTCTCTCTGAATCCCAATGATTAAAAGTCCAAAAAAAGTCCCTTCCTTGAATCCTCTCATTCTTATTTATAGGCTCAAGGAGGTTATATGGGCCGATGGGCCTTAATTACAATTAAGATCAGCGTATCAAGGTAATAAAAAGAAATATAATGAATGTAATTATTACAGGATTGCATATCTCAAAGGAAGTAAATTGAAGTATACGACCAGGCTGGTTGCACTTAACTGCGAGACTTGACGAATCAACAACTATCTGGTCGATGATCGAACATGATCCCTTCACTCAGAACTGCCACGTGCTAGCCACGTGTAAGAAATTCTTGCCACATCATCAGGAGCTATTTTTGGGTAAACAATATGTATCTTTTGTACTATATTATTATAAATAATATTAAGTAAATATCAGACAATTCCCTAATTCATCTATGTGTTCTCAATCTCATATTGGTATGAGAGGATCGAGATTGAGATAATTAACTTAAATAGTTCACAGTAAAATAAAGTTATGGAATCTTTAGATTAATTACTGCTAGTACGGTCCACTAGATTATGAATACATGTGACCTAAATCCGAGTTACTAGTGTAGTAGGTCACTTTAGTGGATGTACTTTGCATACTGAGAGTATATAGAACTGGACTAGATGTGATTTAATAATACTTGTTTGAATACCATTTTGTAGTATTATAAAACACATCAACTGATGATTATATACAAACTGATCTTAATCCTGAAGTTATTATGAACTCCTATATATGTCATTTGATCCTTTGATTTATGCGTTATGGTTTGTCAGAATGATCAGGCTAAGAACTATTGTTTTGGGGACTCAATGATGTATATGGTTGGGGACATAGCTTAACAGATATGGAATATATACCTTCTTTAGATTGAATGATGATTCCCTATTGGGTTGGCTTTTGGAACTGAAAAGGTTATTGACGTCAAATTCATAATTAGATTATGAATTGACCTTCACTAGTAAAGTCAATGGTACACTAGGAATCAAGATATAATTAAAAGGGTAAAACAGTAATTTTATTCCCACTTTATTATGAATCATCAAAAGATGATTAATTTGTATGTAATGATTATATCAATAGACACTTTATGGTTACAATAAAGTACTCAGTAAATATATGTCTTTAATTCTCAAGAGTGCAGTCTCGTATTTATAGTGGAGTAATCATGAGATTAATAAATATGATTATTGAATCAAAGAGTTTTGGTTAATAATGTTTTATTTATTGGAGCTTGGAATTATTGGTCCATAGGTCCCCAGGGCGGCTCTATCAACACTATTCAAGGTAAGAGTTGATACAATGGTCAAACTGTGAATGGGTTATTTGAGAGAATATTTATTCTTTGGGATAAATATGCAATTATGTGATAATTGAAGTTGCACAATTTATTGCATTAGTGCAATTTTGAAATTGTGTAGAAATAAAAGAAGTTGATTTTAATCAATTATTTTATTTAAGTGTGAAATGATAAATATGGATAGTCAAAATTGGTTTTGATAATTATATTTATTTAATTAACAATAAGATGATAATGAAAATTCAAATTTGAATTTTGAATTTTGAATTTTGAAATTTATGTTGTTATCTTTCCCTTAAAAAGATGATACATTATTTGAATTTCTAACTATTAATTAATTAAAATAAAAATACATGAAAAATAAAATCCTATTTTTCAGGGAAGTGCTACACGCATAGGGCTTCTTGGACTGCCCTATGCGTGTACCACTATTGATGGTGATCAACTATTGGTTTTTTATTTTATTTAATTAATTAATAAAACATTTTGAAAATGATTTTAAAATGGAATGTAAGACTTTGTCTTAAATTATCATTTATTTTATTATTATTAAAGATAATCAATGTTATTATTATTATTATGATAATAATGTCTATATATTCTACATGATAGAAAATAGGTAAAGAACTTTTTTACAGTAGAGAAAAACTGATTATTTTTTTCACACAAAAGATAAACCTTTCTCTTTAGCCTATAATCAAGAGTCTCATGTGTTGAGAATACTTTTGATTCACAAATATTGATTCTTTTTCTCTATGTGCCCACCCACATCTTGAGGTGTAGAGAACGTCTTGGAAGATCTAGGTGTGAGTACTCTAGTGAGGATAGGAAGATCGAAATATATACGAAAATATTAAAGGATTCTTGATAGGATACAAGAAGTAAATTATTTCGTATTATTTTTACATATACATATTATATTGATTAACATATTGCATATTAAAGGATGCTCATATAAAGTTATTTATATGAATTTTTTTTGTTGTATACGATACTACCATTACCACTGCGCTCTAGGAACTATTCCTAACAGTATTTGGTTTGTTCTTCCTGAGCTTCAACTATGCTTAGATCCTTATGGTGTTAGTGACCTCAACTATTGATTTGGCTCTTATCTCCTCATTGTTTCCCGCACTGGTCACTTGCCTTGCGACCTGCAGGTTTGAAGTTGTCCGCTGGCATGTCGTTTGTTTAACTCTTGCCATACTAGAGGACAAATAGCAATAGTTACATCCAGAACAACTAATGAAGTGTTGCTCGCAACTCTCCCACTGATCGGGACTCCGACCGGGAGAGTATCAACAATGTTAGAATGGACAATATATGTCCAATCCTTGGGAAGGAATTTTCTAATTCCTTGGTTTAATTCCCCGACCTTACGACGAAATTCATGGTTGGGAGTGAAAAGAAAGTGATATTGGTGATGTTGAACACATGGTTGAGAAGATGGTTCAGGAGGAGTTCCTATTCAGGTGTTGTATCTGGTCGACTATGTTCAAGATCATCAACTAGTAACTAGAGTAGTTCTGGTGATATAGAATAATCACTTCTCCAGTGATTGCATGCATACATCTGGTATAAAAGTAAAAATGAGAAGTGAGTCATTCGACTAGTATTCATGTGTGCCTAAAAAGAAGTGCACTGGTCGAATACAAATAGGTGAGTGTATTCGACCAGGATCGTATTTGGATCCAAAAGGCAGTCTAAAAGATTTTCAACTTACCTTTTGAGAGGAAATTTTCCCTCCATTTTTCCATAAATTAAAATCGATTTTTCTTTGATTTTATGATTTTGTTTTCCTACACCTAGCACTAAATTAAGCTTGTCCGAACCCTAAGTACCATTTTCCTACTCCCTAAACAAAAGTTTTCTACGAAAATCCTTATTTTACTAAGAAAATTCTAAATTTCTTATTTTTATATCAAGAACACGAAGAACACAGAAGTTATTTTCTAAGCAGATTGTGCGAACAAAAACAATAAAAAGTTATAAGGATATGATCGAGAACTTAGTTGGAAGATGATTCTGTGGATGGATTCGCAAAAAGAAAAACTTCACGGAATATGCAAATCAAGTAAGGGAGCTTCAGGTTTCTTGAAAATTCTTGGAGGAAGGAGAAAAATAGAGAAAATGAGAGTGTAGAAGGAAATGGGAAAAGAAGGGATATATATAGCCTTGCATGTTTGCAAGCAGGCCTAATGTCCCCATGCATGTTGAAGGCTATCATTACCAAGCAGGAGTGACATCAGCATGCCTAGGAAACTGAAAATTCGTCAGTTGGATAATACAAAAAGGTCATCATTGCTCCAAATTAATGGTTTTTCTTTTACCAATGTGTTGAAGGATGAAAGTTTACCCAGTGTTGGTCGCCCTGTGATAAACTTGGGGGGCAAATGTTTATCTCAAAAGTAGACATGGTTATGTGGCATATCAAAATGACACGTGGCGCTCAGAAACATTAACTTGACCATCCTGATCGAATAGGCACGACTAGAAGAAGAAGAGTTGCTTCCTCGAGTTCATCTGAATATGTCTAAGGTTGTTGGTCGAAGAAGTACAAGCCAACTACATGCAACCTGCTCGAAGGAACATTGGTCGTATGAAGATCTCAGAAGCAGCTCTAAAGACCTGATAAATCCACATTTTACGAGATATTTGTTTAACCGTAATTTGAATGTATTTTTTATATTCTTTTATTAAGCAATCAGTTGTAAAAGACCCACATTATGCGTGTAGGACCCATTTCATACTTGTAAGGTCCAAGGCCCACTAGAAACTCTATAAATAGAGACCTCTCACATTCATTGAGGGGGATCTGGGATGCACACTTACATACAGGGTCTTTGTCAAACTTTGTTCTTTCTTTGAAGCTTAAGAAACTCAGTTGAATCTTGTTCTTCTGATATTAAGTTTGAGACCTTCGTGATTAATAAAAGTGCAAGTGAACGTAAGTCATTACAAACTCTTGAGGCCGAACACTATAAAATTTATGTGTCGTTTACTTTAGTTCAGTTCTCTTATTATTTATCGTCGTTTATTTGACTCAGTGTCGGTTGACCAAATTGGTGGTCAACAACCATATTTTGAATATGTTGAAAATGCACCCAAAATGTTGTAGCATATTTTGCATATGCTTGAAATGCGCCCAAAATGTTGTAGCATTTTCAAAACGCTGAAAGTTACATTTTTAGCTCCAAATGATGTGTTTGAAAGCTCTAATCTTATTGGTAGAGCTTAGTAACGGTGCCTACACTATAAAAGGAGTTCTTTAAAGTTGTGAAACCTTGATCACACTTTTCAACTCTCTATCTCTCTAACCCATGTCTCTCTCTAGCTTTCTAAGAACGCTTATTTTCTCCAAGAAACTCACCAAAAATTGTTTGACTTGTGTGAGTTTCAAAGACTTGTTAAATCTCACTTCTCATTTCATCTTGGTGAAGCTTCAAGCAACTTTGAGAAGACTTGGAATAGAAATTTTAGATAGCAATACTCCTCGTGTATATGTCTTTTGATGTTACCCCAAGTTTGAAGACTTAATTGTTCAATTCAAATGTTGTATCTCTCTAAAATCATAACTATCTAAGATAAACTATTTTGATTTCGTTTTTTAGTTTTCCCATTATATTTTGTGAATTTATCTTTGATTACATGAAAATTGCTATGCATGCTTTGTTTTATCAAGTGAAGGTAAAAAAAAAAGTTGGGGAACAGCTTGATATTTGAGAAGATATAAATTTTTTATTTGGTAGGGAGATGTGTAGATTTATTGTAACAGTTTTCTTCTTATCTTTTTTGAGTTCATTTTGTATTTTCTGCTTTTCCTATGTTAAGTTGTCCATTGTGAACTTTTGGTTGGATTTAATAGGTGTACACATTCTATTACTTTTGATCTTTTAATTACCAACCGTGATTGTAAATGGAGATCTCCTGATGTTGATGGGCTTAAGCTGAATACTGATGCATCTTTGGTGGAGGGTGGTTCTTAGATAGGATATATAGTGGAAATTAGATTCGGTACCAATTTTAAATGATTCACTTTAATTTTTACCTATTATTTTTAATTTTTATTTTAGTACCCAAATTTTCAATTATTGTACCTATTATACCTATTTAATTACATGTTTTTTTTTCTATTTAAATACGCTATAATTAGGATGCATTTCCAATTTAACTATAATATGATACATATAATACACATTACAACAATATTTAGAATCATATGATCAAATAAGAGTAATTTGGGAAGTCTCATGATAATAATGAGTAAAATTCAACTAAATATATTTAATGTCTAATTTTAGTTAACTACTCTTAAAAATGAGTAGTTCTCAACTTTTTCTCTCTTAGATAAGTACTGACGTTGTTAATAGATAACATATATAATGAGTGTATGATTACTACTTATTTGAAAAAATAAAATAAAAATGAACGGTTGTTTTTTGTCAAAGGTTGTGTATGAGTTTTTTAGTTTACGGTGGAAACTGATCTAATTATAGACGAGGTTGAAATTGATGCTTAATCAATAGTTCACAATGTCAATCCTTATCTTTTCGTGTATATTTATAGCTTTTATGTTCTATGATAAGGCTATTATCTTTTTGTCCTGCTGTAATCTTTGTAACTGTATTCATAGATTAGATAATATTGTCCACTTGTGAACTTATTTTGATTTTTAGTGTACTAGTCATATAATTTAGTGCCAAGAAAATTATATTATACGCTCTATTTTGTACTCTTCTGTATAATTTATTAATAAGTTAATATTATTTAAATATTTTTAATTTGAAAATATTATGAATTATTATTAAAACTCATATGGCAAATTATAAAGTAAAATCACTCCTGTTTTTTATTTCTTCGTCTACTATTTAATATAATACCCTTTTAATAAAGAAATATATTAAGTATCAAATAATCACACCTGGAATAGTGTAAAATAAAATAATCACAAATGAGAACATATTATAAAAAATAAGAATATAAATTATTTTACTACTACTATGTTCTCAGTATAATATTGAAGTACAATTACAAATATTAAATCAAATATATTATTAATTTATTTTTGATATCAATTTGACACGAAATTTATAATTTGCAGTGAATAATCTGTTACAATGTAAAAATGTGAGAGAGAAATTGGTAATAATAACAGTGTGCTTCCTTCCTCATTTTCTCCTCCATCTGTTACATTTCTCTCTCGTATCATTATTATTATTATTATTATCTCTAATTAAATTATACTTTAAGACCAATTGCGTGGATACTCATCGGGACATGTGCAAAATAAATTTCCTTGACGGATTCCAGAAATGTGATGTGATTTCCAGAGATTGAATTCAAAGAATTTTCACATTCTGCATTAAATATAATATTAATGGGTAATGTGCATTATGGGTCGCACTCGCACCCTTTCAAATGTGCATTATAAATATATATATATATATATATTAAGTAGTAGCATATTGTCACAAAACAAACAGAATAAAAACACACACAACTAATATCTTAGCATCGAAGACAAATATGGTAGCAGAATCAGTTGCGTTGATATATGTTGCAAAGCTTAGCAATGGTATATCAGGAAAGCATAATAGAGCAAATATATCAATGTTCACTAAGGCATCAGGGTTTTATGATGTGCAAATAGGTTCAAAGGGAAATCTCACTATCAGAGTGGAACCACATATGAATGGTGAACTCAGTGAACTCGTCGTTATAGCTGACAGCGTTCGTTCTTCCTTTCTGGTCTCTCAAAATATCAAGATCTTATTTGCAGTTAATGAAGATGAATTCCTTACAAGGAAGAAGCGTATTTGGCAGAATCAATTAACAACGCTCAACTCTCAAACAATAAATTAGCTAGGCCAAATTAATAATGTTTTATTTTTTACTTTCAATTTCGCATTATTTTCATTTCTAGCTAGTATGAGTTTTCTTTTTTTCCCATGCACTATTACATCATTTTGGTTGGTGTATTTTTAATTTTGTCTTCTATTGCATTATCCCCTTAAGAATATGAATATGATTGGGCTCCCTCTATTTTTTTTTTTTTGGAGGAAAACTCCCTCTACTTTCTTGTTATGATATTTTTTTTAAAAATATATACGATTTAAAAAATATATAATACAAATATTTACTATTTCAAAATATTCGTAAACAAATGATATTTATTTGAAATGATATTTACTGAAAATATTGATGCAAAACTGATATTGCATGCTAATTTGAGTAATGCGATAATAGGATGGTGACAGTGGACGTTGTATATATTAAATTCAATTTTACAGAATCATACTCCTCAACTTACAATTATTACACTTTTTTGATTAAATATTCTATGAGAAATTTTCATAAAAAATAGAAGAAATTACACAAAATATGGATTTTTTTTTTTTTACATTTTTACAAAAAAAAAAAAGGGAGTTTAACTTTTCCCATGTGCCTTTTTTTTTTGTTTAAAGTTAAATACATGGATTAAATTTCCCATATTTTGTATGTTTTGTAAATAATGCCATATATTTTAATGAAGTGTTTCTAGCTTTTATTTTTATTTTTATTTTAGGACAATTTATTATTGGGGTTTTTTTCTAAAATAACCAAATACCATTAAAAAAACAACATTTTTACTCTTACACGGCAAAAACAACTTTTGTACAGCAAAAAAGTTTTTTTTTAAAAAATACTACTTGCTCTATTCTTCGCAGGCGGCAAGATACCACCTTCTCAGGCGACCCACGGTGCCGGCGAGCTTCAGCTTCCGTAAATAGCCACCATAAACCCAGCAAGGAGAGAACTCCATGAACGTCGGCGAGTAGTTTTCTTCGTTAATCAGTCATGGCAGCGACCAACAAGGGGAGATCTCCATAAATGGCAACGAGAGAAGATCAATGGAAGACCTCCATTAACGTCGATGAGAGAAGATCAACAGAAGAGCTATTTACGTGAACAGAAAAATCGTTGATCTAGAGTTGCCCAAACATTTCGAAACAAAATCTTTAAAAGAAAATTTCGAGGTTGTTTAGTGTGTGGTTAGTTTAATTTATTCCTCAAATTTGGCTACTCTTTGTTTGATTCTCATAGTTTAATGCTATTTCTCCCTATAGTGTAGTTGTTTTCTCGTTAATTTTGCAGATCTAGAAGGAAAAACACCAAATT